>NC_141003.1:67689485-68214098 GCF_052327205.1 Somniosus microcephalus | reverse complement strand
CCCAATAAATTGACTCCTAGTCCTGTCGTGCTGGCCACCCCTTCAAGTTCATGATGCAGCACATCTTTTTGAATACAACCTGAAACCATTTCATGTTAGATTTTTAGTTTAAACTTAGAGGAATTAGATAGTTTTGATTCAACATACAATGCTTTCATCTAGCCACTGATTGTTTAATTTCATGCTGGTCGATTTCCTAATTTGGTAGTGACTTGCAACATGTTAATGCCCCTTTCATCCATTACCCTTGAGATTTCCATCAAAATGTTCACTTCGTAATTAACATCCATTCATTCACTCATCCAACTCATTTCCTTTCTCTCTCCGCCCGCTCTCTCTCCGCCCGCTCTCTTTCACTCTCTCTTCGCCCGCTCGCTCTCTCTCTCTCTCCGCCCGCTCTCTCTCTCTCTCTCCGCCCGCTCTCTCTCTCCGCCCGCTCTCTCTCTCTCTCTCCGCCCGCTCTCTCTCTCTCTCTCCGCCCGCTCTCTCTCTCTCTCCGCCCGCTCTCTCTCTCCGCCCGCTCTCTCTCTCTCTCCGCTCCGCTCTCTCTCTCTCTCCGCCCGCTCTCTCTCTCTCTCCGCCCGCTCTCTCTCTCTCTCTCCGCCCGCTCTCTCTCTCTCTCCGCCCGCTCTCTCTCTCTCTCTCCGCCCGCTCTCTCTCTCTCTCCGCCCGCTCGCTCTCTCTCTCCGCCCGCTCGCTCTCTCTCTCCGCCCGCTCGCTCTCTCTCTCCGCCCGCTCGCTCTCTCTCTCCGCCCGCTCGCTCTCTCTCTCCGCCCGCTCGCTCTCTCTCTCCGCCCGCTCGCTCTCTCTCTCCGCCCGCTCGCTCTCTCTCTCCGCCCGCTCGCTCTCTCTCTCCGCCCGCTCGCTCTCTCTCTCCGCCCCGCTCGCTCTCTCTCTCCGCCCGCTCGCTCTCTCTCTCCGCCCGCTCGCTCTCTCTCTCCGCCCGCTCGCTCTCTCTCTCCGCCCGCTCGCTCTCTCTCTCCGCCCGCTCGCTTCTCTCTCTCCGCCCGCTCGCTCTCTCTCTCCGCCCCGCTCGCTCTCTCTCTCCGCCCGCTCGCTCTCTCTCTCCGCCCGCTCGCTCTCTCTCTCCGCCCGCTCGCTCTCTCTCTCCGCCCGCTCGCTCTCTCTCTCTCCGCCCGCTCGCTCTCTCTCTCCGCCCGCTCGCTCTCTCTCTCCGCCCGCTCGCTCTCTCTCTCCGCCCGCTCGCTCTCTCTCTCCGCCCGCTCGCTCTCTCTCTCCGCCCGCTCGCTCTCTCTCCGCCCGCTCGCTCTCTCTCTCCGCCCGCTCGCGTGCTCTCTCGCGCGCTCTCTCTCTCCGCCCGCTCGCGCGCTCTCTCTCTCCGCCCCGCTCGCGCGCTCTCTCTCTCCGCCCGCTCGCGCGCTCTCTCTCTCCGCCCGCTCGCGCGCGCTCTCTCTCCGCGCGCTCTCTCTCTCCGCCCGCTCGCGCGCTCTCGCTCTCCGCCCGCTCGCGCGCTCTCGCTCTCCGCCCGCTCGCGCGCTCTCTCTCTCCGCCCGCTCGCAGGGCTCTCTCTCTCCGCCCGCTCGCGGGCTCTCTCTCTCCGCCCGCTCGCAGGGCTCTCTCTCTCCGCCCGCTCGCGGGCTCTCTCTCTCCGCCCGCTCGCGCGCTCTCTCTCTCCGCCCGCTCGCGCGCTCTCTCTCTCCGCCCGCTCGCGCGCTCTCTCTCTCCGCCCGCTCGCGGCGCTCTCTCTCTCCGCCCGCTCGCGCGCTCTCTCTCTCCGCCCGCTCGCGCGCTCTCTCTCTCCGCCCGCTCGCGCGCTCTCTCTCTCCGCCCGCTCGCGCGCTCTCTCTCTCCGCCCGCTCGCGCGCTCTCTCTCTCCGCCCGCTCGCGCGCTCTCGTCTCTCCGCCCGCTCGCGCGCTCTCTCTCTCCGCCCGCTCGCGCGCTCTCTCTCTCCGCCCGCTCGCGCGCTCTCTCTCTCCGCCCGCTCGCGCGCTCTCTCTCTCCGCCCGCTCGCGCGCTCTCTCTCTCCGCCCGCTCGCGCGCTCTCTCTCTCCGCCCGCTCGCGCGCTCTCTCTCTCCGCCCGCTCGCGCGCTCTCTCTCTCCGCCCGCTCGCGCGCGCTCTCCTCTCCTCCGCCCGCTCGCGCGCTCTCTCTCCGCCCGCTCGCGCGCTCTCTCCTCCGCCCGCTCGCGCGCTCTCTCCTCTCCGGCTCCGCCCGCTCGCGCGCTCTCTCTCTCCGCCCGCTCGCGCGCTCTCTCTCTCCGCCCGCTCGCGCGCTCTCTCTCTCCGCCCGCTCGCGCGCTCTCTCTCTCCGCCCGCTCGCGCGCTCTCTCTCTCCGCCCGCTCGCAGCGCGCTCTCTCTCCGCCCGCTCGCAGCGCGCTCTCTCTCCGCCCGCTCGCGCGCGCTCTCTCTCCGCCCGCTCGCGCGCTCTCTCTCCGCCCGCTCGCGCGCTCTCTCTCTCCGCCCGCTCGCGCGCTCTCTCTCTCCGCCCGCTCGCAGCGCTCTCTCTCTCCGCCCGCTCGCGCGCTCTCTCTCTCCGCCCGCTCGCGCGCTCTCTCTCTCCGCCCGCTCGCGCGCTCTCTCTCTCCGCCCGCTCGCGCGCTCTCTCTCTCCGCCCGCTCGCGCGCTCTCTCTCTCCGCCCCGCTCGCGCGCTCTCTCTCTCCGCCCGCTCGCAGCGCTCTCTCTCTCCGCCCGCTCGCGCGCGCGCTCTCTCTCCGCCCGCTCGCGCGCGCGCTCTCTCTCCGCCCGCTCGCGCGCTAGCGCTCTCTCTCTCCGCCCGCTCGCGCGCGCGCTCTCTCTCTCCGCCCCGCTCGCGCGCAGCCGCTCTCTCTCTCCGCCCGCTCGCGCGCGCGCGCGCTCTCTCTCCGCCCGCTCGCGCGCGCGCTCTCTCTCTCCGCCCGCTCGCGCGCGCGCTCTCTCTCCGCCCGCTCGCGCGCGCGCGCTCTCTCTCCGCCCGCTCGCGCGCGCGCTCTCTCTCCGCCCGCTCGCGCGCTGCGCTCTCTCTCCGCCCGCTCGCGCGCGCGCTCTCTCTCCGCCCGCTCGCGCGCGCGCTCTCTCTCTCCGCCCGCTCGCGCGCGCGCTCTCTCTCTCCGCCCGCTCGCGCGCGCTCTCTCTCTCCGCCCGCTCGCGCGCGCTCTCTCTCTCCGCCCGCTCGCAGCGCTCTCTCTCTCCGCCCGCTCGCGCGCTCTCTCTCTCCCCGCCCGCTCTCTCTCTCTCTTCCCCGCCCGCGCGCTCGCTCCCCGCCCGCGCGCTCGCTCCCCGCGCCCCCCCCTCGCTCCCTCTCCTCCACAAAAAAGAGAGGGGGCGAAAACACACTGCTATAGTTCCTTCAGACTCTGCTTTTCACGTGTCTCCTAGCTGTAAAATGTCCATCAGGTTGTCATGAGATTCTGCAGTATTTTTCCATGGAGATAAAATTTATTTAAAAATAAACTATAACCTCCAGCTCGCAATCCAAGAATATGAAACTTCAAGTGATCCCTGTCTCTGATTAATGGCTAAAATCAGGATTCCTAAGACTGTACGAAGTTGATGGTTACCCGGCAGAACTGGGGCAATGGTTTATTCTATATTTGGCGAAACCATAAATCAGATCTATCTGCATTTGCTTACAGGTTCATCTTGCATTTTTGTAAGTGGAAAAAACTATTTGCTACAGCTTGTTTGAAAGTCCTTCTGAATGGTCCTAATCTGTAACAGTGCTCATGACTGGGTAGAGTGATGGGTCCAGTTGTATTTGGTTACAAACACCTTGCAAAATACAGTGGCCTCTCTGTTTTAAGCTATTGTCTTCCCTGCAGAATGCACGACTTCTTGGTGATCTGATCCCAGGCTCCTCTTGCCAGTATTCTTCTGACACTGGTTGCCAAGATGCGAGAGACTGCACTCCCCTCTTTCTCCCCCCCTCCCCCGCCCGCCCCCCCTTCTCTTCCGCCCCCCTCCCCTTCCCTTCACCCCTTGTATCACGAATGCATGGAAAGCAGCAGCAGTTGTGATCTTGGAAACCATTGTGTTGCATTGGATGCTTGATCTCTCTCTTTATTCTTGTAACCTTCACTTCAGTTCATAGTTATTTATCCAATATTGACACAGTATTACCTGTTCTTGTTGGGAGTCTGTTCTACATATTCAGTAGTTTTCAGGAGGTATGATTTCCCTGTTCTCGCTTGTGGGTTTTTAATTTTATACTCCTGTTGTGCAGCTCAGTCTGTGTCCAAACTAAATCACCTGCTTGTATCTGCACCTCTCAGCATTTAAAAAAAAAATAGATCACAAGTCCTCTGTCTTTTCTCGAATGTAAACTTGTTCAGCTCCGTGAGTCTGTCCTCGTAAGCTAGTTTCAGAATCAGCTTGTCCTCTTGAAGATAGGCTGCCCAAAAACACAGCACACTCCAAATGTAGCATCATCCGTGGTCTGCACAAGCTTAGATTAATCTCCTTTGACTTGTAATCAGATGCCCTTGAGGTACATCCTAGAACATTATTACTTCTTGTTGATAGCTCAACACTTGACTACTTGCAATGAATGTCCAATAATCACAATTGCGGAATTGCCACTATTGTAACTACAGCAGGCATAAACAATCTTTTGCAATTTAAAACCAGTAACTTTTGTATTAAAAGAAACTCAGTCCAACTCTTTCGTTTTAGTCACCTTAAAATTTCGATCACTGGGAATCACGTGAGTCATTGTTGTCGCATTTCTACATTCTGACCCCACTTAATGGACAGCATGGCTAACAGGGATGTGGATGTATTAGTAAACCTATTGAATCTGTCATTCCAATCAAGACAGAGTGAAGTGGTTCAAATAAAGTTATCTTCCTTGTAAGGGCCTAATTTTTGTTTTCAAGTTGTTATTAAACTGGTTCTCATAAGGACTTCATCCCTTGTCTCCTACTCCTGCTTTACATCAAAGAACAATAGAAGTTTGCAGCATAGAAGGAGGCCATTCAGCCCATCTTATCTGTGCCGGCTCTTTGCTAGAGCAATCCAAAACTAATCTTGCTCTTTCTCAAACCCGTGTGTCTTTCTCTGCTATATATTTTTATCCATTTTTGTCTTAAAAGATACAGTGGTCCCTGCCATCCTCCATAACCCAACATTTAACTGTGATGCATCTTACAGGGCTAAATCATAAATATTAAAAGTAATTGCCTAGATACTCTGATCACGATGTTCAAATTGCTCAAAATTAACATTTGTGAAAGCATGTTTTTAAAAGTTGGAACACATTCAAATTAAAGTGTTCCTGTGTATACATAATGGCAAAAATTGTTAACATTTAAGATTTTATGATGTGTATACAAGGGCTGCTATTTTCCTAAAGCATACATACGTTATACTCGGATAATGAAATGACATTCAAATAGTTGTAAGTGAAATGAGACTGCACCCAACGATCCCTGTTTTGTATTTAACATCACATAGACTGGATTGGGTTTCAAGGATAGCATGGCTACAAATTCTGATGGCAGCTTTGCTTCTGTACTTTGATATTACATCACAACTGTTGATGTTTCTGCCTCACCACAACTGATCCAGTGTTTCTCATCTTCAGACAGGCTGGTGTGTCTTGCTCCTTGAGCCCTGAAATCTGAAAAACATCACTTCAAATTTCTTATATCTGCTAAAACCTCTCTTTCTCTTCCCCCCCCCCCCCCCCAAATAATTATTTGCATTCAGCATGTTAAAGACCATCACTGTCTTGCTCAATGATTTTATCTAAACAATCATGTTGATAGTACATCTCCTTGCAGCAGTGGCACTTCCATGTAAGATCTGCCTGTCCACTAGACGTTCCTTCCATTAAAGTATTTTGTGTGGCATTTGTTTATATTTGGATGCAGAATGGATGCAATGGACTGAGGGGCAAAATTTTTACATGTAAAACTAGTAAATAGCTTGTAGCATTGCCCAAAGGCAGTTGATTGATTTTTTTCATATACAAGGTGGTAATGGAGTTGGCAGCGACTCAAGAATCTTGCTCCACAGAGCCACCTGGTGCCCAGAGCCCGTGACTATGTTGTGATAATTAATGTACAGCATATCAATATTTGCCAATGATAAATCTGGATGCAAAAGCCTGACCAAATATTATAACGGGAAGGACAGTTTGTGAACAGGAAATGTGCATCCTACAAAAGATTTGCAATGTATAGTCAGCCTCCCTCATAGAATTACAGAATAGGACAGCACAGAAGGAGGCCATTCGGTCCATCAAGTCTGCATCGGCTCTTTCGAAGAGCAATCCAGTTAGTTCCACTCCCCAGCTCTTTCCCCATTTCCCTGCAATTTTTTCTCCTTCAAGTATTTATCCAATTCCCATTTGAAAGCTACTATTGAATCTGTTTCCACCACCCTATCTGGCAGTGCGTTCCAAATCCTAACCACTCTTTGCGAAAAAATGCATTTTCTCATGTTGCCAGTCACTTTAAATCTGTGCCCTCTGGTTATCGACCCCCATACAATAAAAGTTCACATCAAATACATTTGTATTTGCTTTCTCTCACTCTTGAAGTTAACTTGTCCAGTGACTGTCCTTACTGATTTTTCCAAACTTTGATCAGGTTGCATCACACAGTTTTCATACTTTTGCCATTTGATTGGCTGTAAGGTCAGCCTATGAGCTGGTAGCTAGTTATAAGGAAAATGTTCCCACCTTCAAACCTGGAGCCAAGAGGCAGACGAAAGTATGAACGAAAATGTTTTGAAGATTTTATTTTCTAAAGCAGAGATTTAAAATAGAGCAGGTTAGATTATAAAGAAAAAAGTGGGTGTAGTGGGCAGGCAGGGGTTCATTTTTTTTTCAATTTTACATTGCTTTTGTAGTCTAGCGTTAATATTTTTGTAATAGTCACTTCGATAATTACATTTTAATATTGTAATGGGGCTTGTTTCAGTGCCATAGTATGGGCTGAAAAAATGGACAGCTCATGGCAACTGTCATTTCCTCGGACCTTCTGGCAGACCTATGGTTAAGCCAATTGTATTTTCAATGCAAGAGGTTTGGAATTGATTAATGTTAGCCGTCTTTCTCGTAGCCGTGAGGACAGGAGTTGAAAATGACAGGATTTGTGAAGGAATGTTTCCAAGTGATTCTATCAGCAATGTTGGAAATGTCAAATAGCTTGTGACATTTCGATTTAAAATAGTCTTATTATTCAGTATAAATTTACAGGTGCTGCAGAAATGCATTAGATGAACTTCTTGAAGTCTGGATGTAAGTGCATATGCACAATGCAGCCGAAGGCTTGCCTGTGTATCTGCATCTACACAGTGCGTAAAAGAATTCACCAATCAAACCAAGACTCATTAATTTGTGGCCATTCAGAGTTGACATTGTGTTGAGGGAAGGTATAGTTAAACAAGGCTTTAAAGGGAGAGGAGAGAATAACCCATGTAAGAGTTACTTTATCTCCTAAGGAACGAATGCTATTTTAAAACTCAGTTTTAATCAATGGAATGCAGCAGAAAGAATAGTGAGTACAGGGACTTCACAGCTTATCTAGAAACCATCTTAATGGCAGTGCAGGGGAAGGAGCTCTACCCAGACTACCCCACTGTAGGATCACATGTGGTAGTCACTGCTGTGAAATAAAGTAGCAGAGTGATAATGCACAGCACACAATAGGTACAAAAGCAAAATACTGCGGACGCTGGAAATCTGAAATAACAAAATGCTGGAAATACTCAGCAGGCCAGACAGCATCTGTGGAGAGAGAAACAGAGCTAACGTTTCAGGTCTGGGACCCTTCATCAGAATAGATTTTTTTTTTGGGTGGGGTGGAGGAATTATTTTATGTAGGGAACTGGTTGAAAGAATTTTTGGGAGGGAACAGGGTGCATAGGTGAGGGAGCTGAATCAGAGTTGAAATTCTTGAACCTAAAACTAGCCTGGATTAATGACTTAACCATTGATGTTAATTCAGCTTCCTCTTCATTTAGGGCTCAGGTCCACTGGTGACTTCTGCTTCAGTTTTCTTCCCACCAAGGGAAGATGCACATCCAAGGGACCATAATGGATTTGTTTGGATATGACTGATAGTGTTGGATTACAACTAATTCTTCATAAACCTCTTGAATTAATTATCAAGCGCCGCCAGTGTTTTGCACCTAGGCGCGTATTGCAAAATGCGACTAATATAAAGCAATTTCTGGTAGAAATGAGAGTTGCTTCATACAAGGAGCTTTTTCTTTGGGTTTTCATTAAAATGCAATATTCGGTGTACTGATTCATGTTTTGTAGTATCCACCTTGAAGTACTGAAGTGCTGAATTGAAGCTTTCAAAATATTTATTATCCTGTGTCACTGACGTGTGTATCTGCAAATTTGAAACTATAATTAAGAAAGTGACCACCTCTGACCTATCGTGCTTCATTGTGCACAGTAACGCAAGTTGCAGGAAATGTTTTGTTGGGAATGGAGACTTAACTTCTGATTCCAGCATTGACTCTAATTCCGCATCACTCAATCTGTCTTTCTGGCCACTTTTGTTTTGCTTGATCCTGTTAAGCTTCTAGCTGGGGCTTTCTGAGAAGGGAGTGGACACTGATCCGTCCTGTCATGTTGGCAGGGAGTGTGATGTATTCTGGAGCTTCCTGGCTTTTTATGAATTGAGAAAGCTCAGTGAGCTGGAGGACCATGGCAGAGCAGAGCAGGAGAGAAAAAACAAGCAGTGTTGAGGTGACTACAAGGTTGGGTCTTAGAAACCTGTAAATTTTAGAAATACTGGAAGATTATTGGAGGAGATGGGAAGGAGTTTCATAGATTTGAATGACACTGAGAGAGCTTGGTAACAATAAATAGAACTTGCATTTACGTAGCGACTTTAATGTAGGAAAATGTCCAACGGTGCTTCAGAGTCGTAAGAAATAAAATTGGACACCGAGCCAAAGGAGCAGATGTTGGGATGAGTAACCAAAAGCTTGGACAATGGGCTAGGTTTTATAACGGGGTCTTCAAGGAGCTAGAGGAGTTTAGGGAGGGACTTTCCGAGCATTGTGGCGTAAGGCGTCCCTGCCAATGGCAGGATGAAATGGGGAGGGTGCACCACGTGCCAGAGGAATGGCAAGTTTTGCTGGGGGCGGGTTGTTGGACTGGAGGAAGTTGGAGATAGGAAGGGATGAGGTTTTGTAGTATTTGATTCATAAGAATTGGCTTGATCAGTAAATTAAGTTGAAATTGCCTGCGTCAGGAATGAGAATCATTAGGCTGGGCCAAATTTCTGTACATTTTAGGTACATGCTTCCTGCTGAGCCTACACAAGTTCCTGAGTGGAGACATTCATAAATACAGAATAGTAAAGTTGTGCATTAAACATTGGTCAGCTTCACAATAAAATGTTTTGAAGCTTGCACAGGGTTGGCTGGGCGTTGATTTGGAAATGGTTTATTTGTAAATTTCACCTCTTGGGGAAGTTTTCCAATTTTTTTACATTCCAATCCTTTCCCAATTGGAGCAATAGATACTCCATGTTTTATTGTTGCGTTTTTCATCTTTGTCCTCCGCCTTTTCCCCTAGGTTTTCCCGAACTGCAACTCTGGCTCTCAGGACTTTGAATAGCCGAGCTCAGTGGCCTGAAGACGTTGGGGGTGAAATTCGACTTTGGCGATGGTGCAAAGTGGGCGATAGCGAATTGGCAGCCCGTTTTTCACCCCGCCCAATTTTCAGTGGCATGATTTCAGTGGGGTGAAGTTTTTTTCCTGTTTTTGCGCAACTGCCGAAATCGAATTTCCCTCTTTCTTACCCCCCCCATTAAACCTAGTGTGCTCCTGAAGTTGGTCACTGCTAAAACTCTTGTTCCAACAGCAACTTACAAAATGGCTTATCGATGAGAGGACTATAGTGAATTAGCATTCTGTTATGTCACCTCTTGGAACTGGAGTTGAATCTAGCCCAGACTAACAGGCTGGAAATTTCGTCTTTCTGCTAGATGGACTTCCTGGTTTTGGATAAAATGAGGTTGGGCATTTTCTACTGTGTCCCTAAAAGATGCAAGACTACAGCACAAAGCTACCTTTGTTTTGGTATTAAACTGACAACTTTACTTAAGGAACATAAAGCTGGTCAATGTAGGAAACAGACAGGTCACAGGTGCAATTGGACTGTCTTAAATTGGGTTTAAGGAACAAGGTTCAACTCTTGAGGGTGTAGAATTCTTAAAGTGCATCCAGGAGAGCTTTTTGAGCCAGCATGTAGAAAGTCCTACAAGAGAGGGGGCGGTACTGGACCTAATTCTAGGGAATGTGGCCGGCCAAGTGGAAAAAGTG
Source organism: Somniosus microcephalus (assembly GCF_052327205.1). Taxonomy (NCBI): domain Eukaryota; kingdom Metazoa; phylum Chordata; class Chondrichthyes; order Squaliformes; family Somniosidae; genus Somniosus; species Somniosus microcephalus. The sequence goes on along the minus strand of NC_141003.1, from coordinate 68,203,866 downwards.
CTAGTAGGTGAGCACTTTGGTGATAGTGACCATAATATGGTAAGATTTAAGGTGGTCATGGAAAAGGACAGGGATGGGCCGGAAATAAAGGTTCTAAATTGGGGGAAGGCCGATTTTAATAGGATAAGGCAGGATCTGGCCAAAATGGACTGGGATCAGCTACTTGTAGGAAAATCCGCATCGGAGCAATGGGAGGCTTTCAGAAGGGAGATTGAGATCATACAAGGGCAACATGTTCCCATAAATGTCAAGAGTGGTTCCAAAAACCACAGGGAACCGTGGATGTCAGGGGATATACGGGAATGGATTAGGAAAAAAAGGAGGGCTTTTGGTAGATACAAAAGGCTAAAGACGGAGGAAGCCCTAGAGGAGTACAAAAAGTGCAGGGGGATACTTAAAAAAGAAATTAGGAGATCAAGGAGGGGCCATGAAATAACACTGGCGAGCAAAATAAAGGAAAATCCGAAGATGTTTTATAAGTATATTAAGGGTAAAAGGATAACTAGGGAAAAAATAGGGCCCATTAGGGACAAAAGTGGCAATCTGTGTGTGGAGCCGGAAGATGTAGGAGGGGTTCTAAATGAATTTTTTGCATCTGTTTTCACTATGGAGAAGGACGATGTAGACATAGAAATAGGGCGGGGGGACTGTGATATGCTCGAACATATTAACATCGAGAGGGAGGAGGTATTGGCGGTTTTAGCTGGCCTAAAAATGGATAAATCCCCAGGCCCGGATGAAATGTACCCCAGGCTGCTGTGTGAGGCAAAGGAGGAGATTGCGGGGGCTCTAACACATATATTCAGGACCTCTCTGGCCACAGGGGATGTGCCAGAGGACTGGAGAACCGCTAATGTAGTACCATTATTCAAGAAGGGTAGTAGGGAAAAACCGGGGAACTACAGGTCAGTGGTAGGAAAATTACTGGAAAAAATCCTGAGGGACAAAATTTGTCTCCACTTGGAGAGGCAAGGATTAATCAGGGATAGTCAACATGGCTTTGTCAAGGGAAGATCATGTCTGACTAATTTGATTGAATTTTTTGAGGGGGTGACTAGGTGTGTGGATGAGGGTAACGCAGTGGATGTGGTATACATGGATTTCAGTAAGGCCTTCGATAAAGTCCCGCACAGGAGACTGGTCAAGAAGGTAAGAGCCCATGGAATCCAGGGTGCCTTGGCACATTGAATACAAAACTGGCTTAGTGGCAGAAGGCAGAGGGTGATGGTCGAAGGTTGTTTTTGTGACTGGAAACCTGTGGCCAGTGGGGTACCACAGGGATCGGTGCTGGGTCCCTTGCTGTTTGTGGTCTACATTAATGACTTGGATATGAATGTAAAGGGTATGATCAGTAAATTCGCGGATGATACTAAAATTGGTAGGGTGGTAAATAGCGAGGAGGGTAGCCTCAGTCTGCAGAACGATATAGATGGGTTGGTCAGATGGGCGGAACAGTGGCAAATGGAATTTAACCCGGAAAAGTGCGAGGTGATGCACTTTGGGGGGTCTAACAAGGCAAGGGAATACACAATGAAGGGAAAGACCCTAGGCAAGACGGAGGGTCAGAGGGATCTGGGTGTGCAGGTACACAGATCCCTGAAGGCGGCGGAACAGGTGGATAAGGTGGTAAAAAAGGCATATGGGATACTTGCCTTCATTAGCCGAGGCATAGAATATAAGAGCAAGGAGGTTATGATGGAGCTGTATAAAACACTGGTTAGGCCACAGCTGGAATACTGTGTGCAGTTCTGGTCGCCACACTACAGGAAAGATGTGATCGCGTTAGAGAGGGTGCAGAGGAGGTTCACCAGGATGTTACCAGGGCTGGAGCGCTTCAGCTATGAAGAGAGACTGGGCAGATTGGGTTTGTTTTCCTTGGAGCAGAGGAGGCTGAGGGGGGACATGATTGAGGTGTACAAAATTGTGAGGGGCATAGATAGGATGGATGCTGAGGAGCTTTTCCCCTTAGTAGAGGGGTCAATAACTAGGGGGCATAGATTCAAGGTAAAGGGCGGGAGGTTTAGAGGGGATTTGAGAAAGAACTTTTTCACCCAGAGGGTGGTTGGAGTCTGGAACTCACTGCCTGAAAGGGTTGTGGAGGCAGAAACCCTCACAACATTTAAGAAGCATTTGGATGAGCATTTGAAATGCCATAGCATACAAGGCTACGGGCCAAGCTGGCGGAAAATATAAAAACTAACTCCAAAAGCTTTTATAAGTATATCAAAAGGAAAAGACTGGTGAAAACCAAAGTTGGTCCATTGCAGTCAGATACGGGGGAATATATAATGGGAAATAAGGAAATGGCAGATCAACTAAATGCATACTTTGGGTCAGTCTTTACGAAGGAAGACACAAAAAACCTCCCTGGGATATCGGGAAAAATAGGGACATTGGCAAAGGAGGAACTGACGCAAATCAATATCTCTAAGGATATGGTGTTAAGGAAGCTAAAGGGATTGAAGGTGGACAAATCCCCAGGGCCTGATAACATGCATCCTAGGGTACTGAAGGAGGTGGCCCTAGAGATAGCGGATGCACTAAGGATGATTTTTCAGAATTCATTAGACTCGGGAACAGTGCCGATGGATTGGAGGGTAGCTAACGTTACCCCACTATTCAAAAAGGGGGGTAGGGAAAAAGCAGGTAATTACAGACCTGTAAGCCTTACATCAGTTGTGGGCAAAATGCTGGAGTCCATCATTAAGGATGAAATAGCGGAGCACTTAGCAAATGGGGACAGGATAGGACAGAGTCAACATGGATTTACAAAGGGTAAATCGTGCTTGACTAATCTATTGGAATTTTTTGAGGGAGTAACTGGTAGAATAGATGGGGGAGAGCCAGTAGATGTGGTGTACCTGGACTTCCAAAAGGCCTTCGATAAGGTCCCACATAAAAGATTAGCATGGAAAATTGAGGCTCATGGGATAAAGGGGAAAGTTTTGGCGTGGATAGGGAACTGGCTGTCAGATAGAAAACAGAGAGTTGGAATAAACGGCTCATTTTCTGAATGGCAGGCAGTAACAAGTGGGGTACCACAGGGATCTGTCCTGGGCCCCCAGCTGTTCACAATTTACATTAATGACCTGGATCAGGGAGTCGGATGCAGCATTTCCAAATTTGCAGACGACACTAAACTAGGAGGGGGGGTGGGCTCAGAGGAAGAGACCAGGAAGCTCCAGAGCGATTTGGACAGACTGGGCGATTGGGCGGATAAATGGCAGATGCACTATAATGTGGACAAGTGCGAAGTTATCCACCTTGGGTGCAGGAACGGGAGGGCAAATTATTATTTAAATGGCAATAGATTGGGAGAGGGGGAAGTACAGAGAGACCTGGGTGTTCTTGTACACCAGTCACTGAAGGCGAGCATGCAGGTGCAACAGGCGGTCAAGAAGGCAAACGGTATGCTGGCCTTCATAGCAAAAGGGTTAGAATACAGGAACAGGGATACCTTGCTGCAGCTGTACAGGGCACTGGTGAGACCACACCTCGAGTACTGTGTACAGTTTTGGTCGCCTCATCTGAGGAAGGATGTTCTTGCCATGGAGGGGGTGCAGCGGCGATTCACCAGGCTGATACCAGGAATGGCGGGAATGACCTATGAGGAGAGACTATGTAGTTTAGGGATGTACACACTGGAGTTTAGAAGATTGAGAGGGGACCTCATAGAAGTGTATAAAATTCTGACAGGTCTAGACAGACTGGATGCAGAAGGAATGTTTCCCTTGGCGGGTGAGAACAGAACTAGAGGACATAATTTAAGGATAAGGGCTAAACCATTTAGGACAGAGATGAGGGGGAATTTCTTCACTCAGAGAGTGGTGAACCTGTGGAACTCATTGCCACAGAGGGCAGTGTACGCCAGCTCATTAAATATATTTAAGAGGGAATTAGATATATTTCTACGGGCAAAAGGGGTTAAGGGTTACGGAGAGAAGGCGGGGACGGGATACTGAATTAAAGGATCAGCCATGATCTCATCGAATGGCGGAGCAGGCACGAAGGGCCGAATGGCCTACTCCTGCTCCTATCTTCTATGTATCTATGTATTAGACAGGGCTTGATGGCCGGCATGGACACGATGGGCCGAAGGGCCTCTATCCGTGCTGTATTACTCTATGACTCTTAAGATATAACTTGCATCTACTCCATGCTACACTCCAGACTCTGGGAATGTCTGACTGGGGTTGACCCAACATATGATCTGGGATTATTTGAATGGTGGTGGCCCAACACCTGATCTGGTAGTGTCTGACCAGGGTTGGCCCTACACCTGATCTGGTAGTGTCTGACCAGGGTTGGCCCTACATCTGATCTGGGATTGTCTGATCGGGGTTGGCCCTACGTCTGATCTGGGAGTGTCTGACTGGGGTTGGCCCTACACCTGATCTGGGAGCGTCTGGTTTGACCGGGGTTGGCCCTACGTCTGATCTGGGAGTGTCTGGTTTGACCGGGGTTGACCCTACATCTGATTTGGGAGTGTCTGGTTTGACCGGGGTTGGCCCTGTATGGGAGTGTTTGTCACTGACACTTAATATAAAAGAATGAATAAGGTTTCTGTTGTTTGGCACAGGGGTCTTTTAACTGGTCACAAAAATGAATTAAAATTGTATTTTAAATGTTTAGAGGATTGTGCAGCTTTAAGATCATGCTGGTAGGAATTAGCTTTTGACTTACAAATGTAAGAGTTTTTGCTGAAGTAAGTATAATTATATGGGGTAAAAATTTCAAGTCTCATTTTATGTAACATTTGTTAGATCAGTGTTAAATAATTGAAGAATCATTGCTTATACTTCATGTAGGTCGATGCATGATAAAGGGTACTTTGTGTTGCTTTGATTTTAATACATTTGGAAATACAAAGTAGGCAGGTTGACAAAATGAAGCAGTACTTGAGTGATCTGCCACTAATTCTCATTTTTCTGCAGGGGGTATGGCCCGTTTGTGATACCTTTGATGGTCAGGTTTTATTAAAGTAGTACAGATTCTTTCAAAAAGCACACTTTTTCTTTACCCTTCATGAAAGAAATGTTAAATATTTGGGAAGTGGAGGAAAAATTTAAGCCCAAGCAGTCTTTTGGTTTTTTTTAAGCATTTTTCTGCATATGATAGCTACGATGCAGGATAGGGCAAGTTTCCCTCTACATTCAAGAAGGCGGCTCACCACCACCTCCTCAAGGGCAATTAGGGACGGGCAATAAATACTGGCCTTGCCAGCGACGCCCACATCCCATAAACAAATTTTAAAAAAAGCGTTGTCCCGTGAAGGTTAGTTGTAGTGCAGATTAGACATTGAGCAAAGCTCACACTACAGTACCTTGAGCCCTGCCCTCCAAAGACCATCCACTGTGTCACCACTGATTAACTTTGCAAGTATTGAGATTGCCAATTCAGTCCCAAATTTTGGGCACAGTGCATTTGGGGTCACCAGGAGTTGAGACTGCCCAAACTCATTTCATTTAGGAATGTCACAGCTGGGTGAATGAAGGGACTTCTGTCGTGTCTGGGCTGGCTTCAAATATCTGCCTCTGTGGTTGGTTGGGAAGACGGGGCTTCTAGATTAGTGTGCTGCCTTACATTTTTTTTAATTAGTTTTGTTTTTTCCTTCCTCCAAGCAAGCTGGGTAGATAATCTGACAAAAGTGTCATCCATGTTGATTCAGCCTTAATTTTCTTTCACTTTGTAGAGAATCACTTGGTATTTTGTTCCCTCTGGGACAATAACATGTTTAAATGCCATTCTCAAATTAATATTTTAATGTGATAAAATGAAATCTCATGTTTCTTGTAAGCATGCCCCAACTATTTGAACCCTTTCTGAATCACTTCAATCAGGTAATCTATTTTGAAGTTCACATTTTGGAGCCTTTAGTAACAAGTTTCAATATAAGTTTTCAGAACGCAGTACTAGAACAATAAATAACCATTGCATAAAATTCCTAAGGGTTTAATAAAGCCTTTGAAATTTGAATTAAAATAAAAGGGCAAGTTGTGTAGATTGAGGTAACGTCTGTCTGTCAACTTCAGTAATTACTGTGTACTCCCTGGTTCAAAGAAATCTGATTTGAACAGTTCTACAGTATTTGGGCATCATCGTAGCCGAACCAGTAATCACCCAACTTCAGGCACGTGCACTGTCCAGTTTGGGTTATGGGGACCGTTGGCAGCATCTCAATTGGCATCCCAGCTGAGATCAGCTAACTGAGTACAGACTGGGATTGAAACTAGGCCCTTCTTGTCAATAAGGCTTAGTTACAAGTTGACTTGAACAGTCACTAGCACTTGTAGGTCTCCTTTAACATTATCCCACATTACAACAGTGACTGCACTCCAAAAGTACTTCATTGGCAGTAAAGCACTTTGAGACGTCCAGTGGTTGTGAAAGATGCTATAGAAATGCAAGTCTCTTTCTCTCTCTCTCTCTCTTTCTTTCTTTCTTTCTTTCTTTCTCTCTCTTTTTCTCTCTCTCTCTCTTTCTCCCTCTCTCTCTCTCTCTCTTTCTCCCTCTCTCTTTCTCTCCCTCTCTTTCTCTCTCTCTCTCTCTCTCTCTCTCTCTCTCTCCCTCCCTCTCTTTCTCCCCCTCTCTTTCTCCCTCTCTCTCTTTCTCCCTCTCTCTCTTTCTCCCTCTCTCCCTTTCTCCCTCTCTCCCTTTCTCCCTCTCTCCCTTTCTCCCTCTCTCCCTTTCTCCCTCTCTCTCTTTCTCCCTCTCTCTCTTTCTCTCTCTCTCCCGCCCTCTCTCTCCCGCCCCCTCTCTCTCTCCCGCCCCCCCTCTCTTTCTCCATTAAAAAATATATCCAGGTATTTACCCAATTGTGCTGTTTAGTGTGTAATGGTGTTTTTTTTAATCAAAATACTTGTATAGTTTATTGCCTCAAGTATGAAGAACAACATTTTTATGCATCTTCAGCAAGTATCCATTGCTCATGCACCTTAACGTGGCATTTTCAAACACACTCGATGTACATACCAATTTCTGTGTTGTGCAGCTGGCAGTAATGTCAGCAGCTTTTAAAACTTTCCTTTTCAAGCGTTTTTTTGGGTTCATTTGGGAATTCAGAGTTAGTGGAAAAAGCTCAAAGTCAGACCTTAGCTGAAGCTTTTATGTTCACGGCTTAATGTATCCTAGAGGCACTAATTGGAAGGAGAAAAAATAATCACATTTCTTTCAAGCTCCAGGGTGCAGTATGATGATGAAATTGTGTTTGTCCAGAAATCACTTGCTTACAAAATGTTACTTTATTAATGATCCTTGAATGTGGTTGTCTGAGATTTTGCAATGAATTCTAGATACTTCACACTAGAAAATATTAAACGATAAACCGCCTTATTCCAGCAGGAATGTTGCGTGTGCACGTACAGATGTTTATTTTTTCTGGTGTAGGGTGACCACCTGTCCAGATTTTGAACAGGGTTTTAGAAGTAGAAACCCAAAGATTAAGAGAGGGACAGAAAAATTCTCTACAATTTTTATTCTTATGGACTCAGTTGAAGATATGTATTCTCAAGAGGCGCAAAACCACAGGCAGAGCTTCCCAGATAAAAGTGTGAAGAAAAAAGACTTGCACTTATATAGTACTTGACTACATCTGAAAAACAACTTCAGTCGCTTCATGGACAGTGAATTACTTTGAACTGCAGTGACTGCTGCTACCCAGGGTACATTATTCCTGATAATGATGCCCCTCCCACGTATTAGAATTAAGAGTATATTATTTCTTTACTCTTGATTTATGCTTGACACCACGAACAGCTGTTGCCCTGAATTATCTTCTCCATAAATAGCTATTTGTCTTTGCTGTTTCCTTGCCCCTGGTATTGTGTTCTATTCTTCATGTCAGTGTTAGACCTGCTGCTTTGAATGAATGAATTTTTTCCCAAGCCACCATCCTCAGCACTTTGCAGAAGGAATGTTCTCAGCATTGCCTATGTTTCTAGTTAAATCAGTTTGAGCAGGAGGGAAATAACAACAGAAAATGCTGGAAAAACTCAGCAGGTCAGGCAACATCCGTGGACAGAAATTTGAGTTGACGTTTCGGGTCGAACCCTTCTTCAAAACTGGAAAGAAAAGATAGATCGGAGGCAGGGCTGCGATCGGATAAAAGAAACAAAAGAAGTAAAAAAGAGACAATAAAAGGTATTAGAAGCTAGACGAGATGGTAATAGGCTGAGATTAGGTGTAAAGTGTACTGGCAGGGCAAGGGATAGCTGCCAGGTGTGAGAGAGAAACAAAAGGAAAGGGGGGGGGGGGGTTGGTGAAAGGAGTGGAAAAATTACAAGAAAAAATGAAATAGGGGCCGAGGTTATGATCTGAAATTGTTGAACTCGATATTGAGTCCGGAAGGCTGCAGAGTGCCTAATTGGAAGATGAGGTGCTGTTCCTCGAGTTTACGTTGAGCTACCGTGGAACAATACAAGAGGCCAAGGATGGTGAGGTCCGAGTGGGAATGGAGCGTTGAATTAAAATGACAGGCGACCAGAAGCTTGGGGTCACCCTTACGGACTGAACTGAGGTGTTCCGCAAAGCGGTCACCCAATCTGCGTTTGGTCTCCCCAATGTAGAGGAGACCGCATCGTGAGCAGTGAATACAGTATACTAGATTGCGAGAAGTACAAGTAAATCGCTGTTTCACCTGGAAGGGGTGTTTGGGGCCCTGGACAGTGGGAAGGGGGGAGGTATAGGGGCAGGTGTTACATCTCCTCCGCTTGCACGGGAAGGTGCCGGGCGAAGGGGAAGGGCTGTTTGGGGTAATAGAGGAGTGGACGAGGGTGTCTCGGAGGGAGCAGGAGGGAGATGTGCAGAAGGAGGAGGAGGAGGAGAAGAGGAAGAGAAGTTGTTGGTTTTCATCTGCAAAGAGATAAAATTGACCAGATTCAAGGAGATGATGGCGAAAGAACCAAGGGGTAGTTGAGGAGAATTTATTTTACGCAGCGAGTTGTTGTGATCTGGAATGCACTGCCTGAAAGGGCGGTGGAAGCAGATTCAATAGTAACTTTCAAAAGGGAATTGGATCAATACTTGAAATAGGAAGCATTTGCAGGGCTATGGGGAAAGAGCAGGGGAGTCGGACTTAGTGAATCGCTCTTTCACAGAGCTGGCACAGGCTCGTTGGCCCAAATAGCTGCCTCCTTTGCTATATGATTCTATGATTAATCAGCTCGTCATCTGTGCAAATAAGAAATTTGTTCTTATCTTTGAGTTTTAAATAATCTGAAGTGCTAATTTTGACACTTGTTCGATTACTTTTCATTTTTAACCTTTGTGGCTCACTTCCACCTTCACCTTCATTGCAGCACTGGTATGGCTCCATTATATGCATTCTGATTCTGTTAGAATACAGTGATTTACCCATTGTAACTCATCTGGATGCTTTGTTACAAGCTCAATGTTCAGCTGCCCCACTCTTTTTTAAACTTTCAAAATGTGTTCTCTCGTTCCTGAATGACATCCTGTGCTACACACAAGAATGCCACCAGTTGTTGAATCATCTGTTTGAGTAAAGGTTTTTTGTGTCTCTATTGAATTAAGGCAATTAAAGTCTGGCATAAAGAGCACAGAACTGTTAAATAACTTTTATTTTGTTGCATAGAGTATGTGCAGAGTGGGCTTGAAAAGGGACCATTTCTGCTCTGGCTTTACACAGAGTGGGTTGAGCTGGGAGGAATTTCCAGGATTTTGACCCAGCGGCAATGGTGAAACAGGCGATACATGTCCAAGTCAGGATGGTGTGCGAATTAGAGGGTCGTCGTCTTCTTCTTAGGCAGTAACTTGGAGGTGACGGTTTTGCCATAACATTGCTACTTTTGCACTTCTCAGTGCTAGAGGTAGCAGGGGAGGGAAGGACGTACTGTCAAAGTGAGTTTGGTGAGTTGCTGCTGCATACGTTCTGTGGAACGTACATACTGCAGCCACAGTGCGCCAATGATGGATGAGGTTAATATTGAGTCCAGTGGTATGGGTACCGATCAAGAAAACTTCTCTGTCCTGGATGGTGTTGAACTTCGAGTGTTGTGGCTATACCCATCCAGGCAAGTGGTGAGTATTCCATCACACTCTAGATTTGAACCTTGTAGATTTTGGAGAGGCTTTGAGGGGGTCAGGAGTTGAACCACTCATCGTAGAATACCTATCCTCTGCCCTGGTCTTGTATTCACGGTGTTGATATGGCTGGCTCAGTTAAGTTTTTGGTCATTGGTTGCTGATAATAGCGGTGGACTTGGCGATGGTAATGTCATTGAAAGAAAAGGAGAGATGTCTATGCTTTCTCTTGCTCGGGATGGTCATTACCCAAAACCTATGTGGCACGAATGTTACCTGCACGGGCTGCCTCATTATTGAAATATTTGTGAATGGTGCTGAACTCTGAAATCATCAGCGACCAGCCCACTCCTGGACCTTGTGCCGGGAAAGCCATCGATGAAGCAGCTGAAGACAACGGGGCTAGGACCCTAGGACTGCAGTGATGTTCTGGCCTGTAACAACCACAATCGTCTTCCTTTGCAGGTATGACTCCATCCATTGGAAAATCTTCCCTTTAAGCCCGGTTGACTTCAGTTTTGCTGAGCCTGCTTGGTGCCATTAATTTAAGTTCTGTATGTATCAGAAATTGGTACGCTGGTAAGTATAGAAATTTGTTCGCAGCAACTCGTAATACTACTTAGCCTTTTGGTCCCGTGCTTGCAGTTGACACAGAGAGGGATGTTTGGAATCAATACTTGCTCGCCTTTCCCCCTATTGATCAAAGTGACATCAAGAAAAATGGCACTGCGAAAACAAAACCATGAAATATTTAATTGTCGGAGCCATTATATCCTACCTTTTCATATGGATAATGGCAGGGCAGAGGTCCCAAGCTCCTCAGTCCTGCAGCTCTTGCAGTTATTGATAAATGGAATCGTAGGAGTGTGAACAAATTTAGGTAATGACTTTGGGGAGTCCTGCGAGGCTCCGGCTGACAAAACAAACTGTTGTAGGATTATATTTTGTTAAATTATTGATCTGTCATTGTAGCCTGTTTGTTAATCGTTAAGGTTTTAATTAGAACTCTAAGTCTAAATGTCAGATCAAGGAGGAGAGGCAGTAATGACGACAGAATGCCTCTCCAAAGGGGGGAGAGAAAAGGGAGTTACAGAAATGGGGAACAGGAGAGAATAAATCGTGGAGCATCTGCTGATGTATAGGACAGTTTAAGAGCCATTTTCTGGGAATAATAGAGTTGCCCATTTACTTGGCTTAATGATCAAACTATTTAAATTATTTTAACTTTGTCCTGACTTGTGCTTTAGAATTGTATGATATTAAAGGTAAAGTTAAATCCTCAAATAAAAACAGAAAATGCTGAAAGCATTCCGCTGGTCAGGCAACGTTTGTGGAGAAAAAGAGTCAATTTTTCAGGTCGATGACCCCTCATCAGAACTGGAAGACGTTCGAGATTAACAGTTTTTAAGCAAATAGAAGAGCAGAACTTCTTCAAGGTGGGCATTCCTGGAAGAGAAGTGGCAGTGAATTAAACACTAAAGCAAAAGTAAAATACTGCAGGTGCTGGAAATCTAAAATCCTAAGGAATGTCAATATTCCAAGAGAAAGGCTTATAATCTGCTTTATCCTAGTGTATTCATAATGAGGGAGATCTATTTTTTTTGTTCATAGGTTCTGAAACACCAGAAATATTTCATCACAGCACCCCTGCAGCTGCTTGTTACTTGTATTGGACAGGATGGGTTTGGGGGGCACACCTGAGCGCTGACTTATTGCTATTTCTGATGTTTGTTGTACAAATGGGAGCGCCTGTTTTATTTGTATGAACACTGAAAGTTAAGAACCATTGTGAGGCTTCAATATTCCAATTTGTTTTCTTTTCCTTCCTTCCTTTTCTGAAGGCAGCGATTTATTCCAGTCCGACGGTTCTGTGGATGCTGGTAGCCCTCGAGGTGACTAACTCGCCATTCTTCACGAGAGTCTGGACAGTGAGCTTTTTGGTGGGAGGGGGAGAGAGAGAGAGAGAGAGAGAGAGAGAGGGGGAAAAAAGGCGCAAAGATGCTGTATAACCATGGGTGCATCACAGCTGAGATGAATGCTATTCTCAGCACTGCATGGTGCTACATATTAGTCCTGTAAATGCTGTGCCACTGCGAAATCCTACCGCAGATAGGAATTCACTAAATTATACCAAACTAACACTCACTGTGTTAATAAATGGATTCAAACATATCCTAATTAGTCCATTTAGCTGTTAAATGTTAGCTTACAATGGGTCTCAGTAATGAGATCAGGGCTATTACAAGCTTGGAAATGTTAAATTAGATAAAATAACAAGGCTGATTTTAAACAAAACTATTACATAAAAATTGAATGTAAGGATTCAATTAGCACTGGTCAACTGTGTTGAGCCCAGTATATTAAGCAACAGTCCAGTGAGTGGGAGTTTGATGGACCAATGAATAATTTCAACATTCATGAATGCTAACTGCACTTTTCATCCTCATTGTGCATCCTACTTGTTGAAGCTTTTTAGAAACAACCTTTAATCCTGGTCTGTGCTGTGTTGGCTGCTCTTACCCAGGGCATCAGTTGGGTGGCTGAGGTTGGCCCTGCCACACACAGGCTTGTTCAGTGGGGGAGAAAGAGAAAACTGCCAGTATTGCTGCTCCTGATCAGAAACCAGTGAAACCCCTGTTGAGTGCCTGGAGTGAGGACAGAATCTGGCTGCGCTGTGATGCCTTTGGCGGTTGATTAGCCAACAGACACCATCACTTTCAGCACAAACACTCCTGTGCTGTATAAAGTATAGTCAATAAATTTGTTGTCTTTGGCGAACAATTGATTTCAGTCAGCTACTGGTTCTGTTGCCTAATTTGCATTAAAACGCAAGTTTCTCACTTTCACCTCTGTGTGCCTTGAAATTCAATCCACCCTAAACTAATGAGATCAAAAGCTACTTTAATATTGCACAAAACCCATGTTAATACTGCTGACACCAGACATGATGGGCTTGCACAACCAATGGTCACGCCAAAGTAAACTTGTCCGGGTTCGCTAAGATAGACGTGTATTTTTTTAAAGAAAAGTTTTCTTGCTGAATGACCTTGGTACATCTGGCAAGTTTATTTTGGAGTTGCCACTGAGTAAGTGAGACCTGTGCGTCAGGATTTACTGGTCACAGGATTTACTGGGGGGTCCAGATGACTGGTAAACCACAATGTTAATGTCATTGCTTCCTCTCTGATTTCTTTCTTGTAATCATTCCTATCCATCTGTTAGTCAGCTGTCTCCATCATAGGACAATGTATCCTTTAGTCACCAGTCATCTTTGTCGTACTCTGCAAGAAAGAAAAAAAGAATGACTTGCAATTATATAGCACCTTTCACAACCTTAGGACGTCCCAAAGCACTTTACAGCCAATGAAATGATTTTGAAGTGATTCCTCACAGAATCACAGAAACCCCACAGTGCAGATAGAGGCCATTTCGGCCCATCGAGCCTGCACCGACACATATCCCACCCGATCCCCGTAACCCCTACACCAACACATATCCCACCCTATCCCCGCAACCCCACGTATTTAATCCCCCTAACACTAAGGGTCAATTTATCATAGCCAATCAACCTAACCCGCACATCTTTGGACTGTGGGAGGAAACCGGAGCACCCGGAGGAAACCCACGCAAACACGGGGAGAATGTGCAAACTCCTGTTGTAATGTAGGAAACGTGGCAGCCAATTCACGCACAGCAAGCTCCCACAAACAGCAGTGTGATCAAGAGCAAACATCTCTCTGTGATATTGGTTAAGGAATAAATATTGTCCAGGACACCGGGGGGAACTCCCCTGCTCCTCTTCGAAAAGTGCTGTGGGATCTTTCATATCCACCTGAGAGAGCAGGCGGGGCGTCAGTTTAACGTCTCATCCGAAAGATGGCATCTCCGACAGTGCAGCACTCCCTCAGTACTGCACTGGAGTGTCAGCCTAGATTTTCTGCTCAAGTCTCTGGAGTGGGACTTGAACCCTCGACCTTCTGACTCAGGCAAGAGTGCTACCCACTGAGCCACCGTTGGAATTCCTCCACCTTGTTACTTCTCTCTCTGCTTTCAAAAACTGCCTCTTGACCATACTTTTGGTCAACTCTCAACAATCACTCTCCATTTCTCCTCTGTGAAATATCTTGGGATGTTTCTATGTTAACGCTATATAAATGCAGGCTGGTGTAACCCTTCTCTACTTAGGTGGTATCTTTCATTTTCATTACTTAGTACTTTAATGTCCCATGCTTGTCTTAAATTATTTACAAGAAAAGGCCGCTCTTAGCCCAGCATCCAACATCCAACTGCATTTTGAATGACCCCAATGTTTTTGCTTCTACTGACCTGGCAGGCAGATTATTCTAAACGTGCATCAATCCTTGGGTTTTAAAAAAAATCATTGCTTTAAATCTGCTTTTACTCATTTCCACTTTTGTCCTCTGACTAAATGTTCCTGGCACACTTTGAGCTAATGTACCTTAAGACATGATTAGATGGTTGTGGCTTTATGCAATCAGACAATTAGAAAAAATTCACTCGGCAGCAGGCTAAAAAAAAATTGAACAAGTGACCTTGGTACCTCCTTTGGTGCAGGTTATTGGCTGATACTATGAATTGGGCAGCTGAACTAACCAGAGAAATGAAGGAAACGTGAGGGATAGATGGTGAACACGTGAAACAGACTGTCCGGGGGTTGGGGGGGGGCGGTGAACTCATGGAGCAGTGGTGCTGCTGTGCTATGCAGATGAGTGAGAACCCAGGTCTGTGCTGAGTTAATTAATCAGGCTTGCCTAAAGTGACAACTCCCACTCAAATCAGGGGAATGGCTATTGGACACACAGGGAAAAAAACATAGGGAAATAGGAGCAGAAGTAGGCCATTCGGCCCTTCGACACGAGAGATGCCCTATAACCCAGGTCATTGGGGCAGGCCATGAGGGTAGTTGAGTCCTGAAATGGTCTGTCTTTGCTTAAATGAAAATGAATGTCCGTTGATCCTCTAGTTACCTGCACCATATACCATTCCTCACTTGAGAGGTAGGGCAAGAAAGTTGCTCCTGTGACATTGCCTCTGTCGTGTGTTAGCAGTGCAACTGGTTGAAGTGCCTTGCCTTGAAATAGAGCACTTTTGTCAGCCCAGCTGGGATGGAGAATTTGCCCGTAGTACCAATTGTGGGAGGCAAAGTAGCGTCTGACCAAAACCTCTCGCCGAGCGAGCAATGACTAATGTCTGTTGAATTGATGCATTTTAATTTTTGTTCACAAAGGGGACCTGCTTGAGTTGGAACAATTGTGTACAATTGACACAATTAAATGTTATAGCAAGACTTTGTGGCGGTAGAGGCAAGCCTGTGCTACGTCAGTATGCTGCAGGGAACGCCAGTTTGACTTTGAAACCTTTTTTGAAAAACATGATTTAATGCATTAATTTTGATTTTAAATTTGATGAGCAGATTGCATAAATTTCAAGCTCATCTCCCAAAAGAGTGCACATTAAACTTCTAATGATTATCGAATGCGCCTGTGTTTGTTTAAAAAAAGGCATCGTGTGTAAAATAAGCAATGGATTTTTTTCTCCTTTTATTCTTTGTGGATTAAGGAGATTAGGACAAGACAAAAGCAGAAGGTGTGATTCACAGAATACTAATGGTGTTTTTGATGAGGGTGCAAGTGAGTTTGCTGAACTGTGACTGGATTATACTTTATTTTAAAACCTCAGTCTGAGCTCGGCTCCTTCTGCAGATTTGCCGTGGTGCAGTCTTGAGAGGTTTGCATAGCATGCTGGGTAAAACTAGCCCTAGCCGAGTACTGCTTCATCTGCTGAGGTATTCTGTACATGTGCAGACAGGTTGCAGGGTCTACCAGTTTCAAACCACTTTGCAAATGTGTTGGGAAGCTGCAGCGGAGCAAGCCAACAGCTTTCTAGTCACCTTGCTCAAACAGCTCCTGTCCTTCTGTGGCTCAACAAGTTTCCAATTTAATCAAAACCAGGTTAAAATGACACTTCAGCAATGCAGTAGCGCTCTTTCAGTGTGTGTGGATGAATACAACCTGTGCACCTTGGAGATGTGTTCATTTGTTTGAGGGCTGCACAGTCAATGCCCTGAACTGTGAGGACAGTTTGTTGAAGATTCATTTGAAGCCCTGTCTTCTTAGAGGGGTATCAAGGATGTCCACTCTGGCTTGGCTAGGGTCTGACACATTTAAATCCATCATCCTAAGAATATTTCAGCTATGTTTCTGTTGTAGTTAACAAGGGCTTAAATGTCTGACCATGTTAAACCTTCTGCCCCCTCCTAAATCATCAGTTTCTGAAGGCTGATGTTCTAATGAAAAGTGATGGAGAATATCATGAGGGCTATGATGCATTGAATCTGCATGGCCGTTGCGTCGTGGGTCTGGGGATGTTGCACTGCACAGATTATGAATTGTTTGGAGGAGTGATATGCACAACCTCTATAGCCTGAAATTGGAAGAATGCTTTATTAACTAAACTGATGTCATATTTCAGTCTGGAAATTATACAGATGAGCTCCTTCGATTGCTTAGTCTGTGCACTGTGTTGTTACGGAGCCAGACAGTTTAAGGAGATCCTTTGCCTGTGTTGAGTTTGCTGGTTTCAGCTGCTCCTGTGGTATGAGACCCTACCTTCAGGAGAAGAGGGGCGAAAGGCAAAAACTAATTATGGTACTGTGATAGATTATCATTCTCTGTGTTTGAGATCCTGCATAATACGCTCCTTGGTTACAAAATGTAATTTGGCTTGTATCTCGTACTTGAAGCTGTAGTTTAAGTAAATAGAAAATCATCCAAGATCATACAATAATTAATGGTTTTTAAAAGAACACACTTACTGTAGTAATGCAAAGTTGTTGTCGACATTTACCTCTTGAATCTCTTTCCTATGTTCAATGTTCACACAGACTTCATCACACTGAAGTTAGCACCAGGAAAACAAATCTGTTAATTGAGACGAGTGTTAATGGACTGTTACTTAGCTGAAGTGTTGCACTTCTCATGTACAGAGATGAGTCTGCACAATGTGTGCATGCCACTTGGTGTAATGCAAGTGGCATCAGTGCAACTTAATGTTGATTGTATGCATTTTCAAGCAAGAGCCTACTTTTGTTAGGCACTTATAATCAGCTCTTAAAATACGTCACTGAATGGAACAGAAATGTTTTTTGTTTTAAAAATCATCTGCATAAATTGAAAAACTTGCAGCCATGTATCTTTGGACTTTGTTCTCTTTTAGGTTCATCACAATTGTCCGAAGGAGCCCAAATGACTTTCCACAAATTGATAGCTGAGGTTCAGCAATTTTCAGCCAGTAGCTGCTCTAGCTGCAATCATCTAGCTCAGCACAGGCCAGGTCTAGAACCTGGGATATTCTGGTTAAATGGCTCTGCACCACACCATACAGTGCTAATTACCCACA
Source organism: Somniosus microcephalus (assembly GCF_052327205.1). Taxonomy (NCBI): domain Eukaryota; kingdom Metazoa; phylum Chordata; class Chondrichthyes; order Squaliformes; family Somniosidae; genus Somniosus; species Somniosus microcephalus. The sequence goes on along the minus strand of NC_141003.1, from coordinate 68,186,406 downwards.
GTGTCATCAAGAGATCCTTGTGATGATGGGCGTCTTTGAGTATCCCAGATACTTTGCACCATCTCTTCCCCCCGCCCCCCCACACCCCACCTTTAGACTGCATCCACTGTGTATGGTGGTGTGCTCTGTGCTTATCTTCTGATCTCTGGGATTGTCACGAGCCATGTTCACCATACTGCTTGCAAAGACCTCCTCTTTGCATGGCAATAATGAACCCAGATTAGTATCGCTGCTGAACATTGTGCTGCCACAGGAAGTGGCATTCAGTGACTTAGTGTATGTATGAATCACCACCTCCTTCCCCTGCACCCCCAGGCCAAATTGCTGGGAATTTATTGCCGACCATTTTATATTTAATTTCAGCCTTGCTCTCGTTTATATAAAAAAAAACAAAAGTGACAGTATCGGCCAAATTGCTGTGATTGAAATATGCCTCAAGTTCCGGGGGAACTGTGGTCTTATCTTTCAGATTGGAAGAGTCATGTCTACAGTGATTCCTGGGACTGGCTGCACGCTTCTCTTTAAAAAATTTAAACATTTACAAGTCTCTGCCTGATTACATTTAGAGGAGGCATTCCTCACAAAAACAAATAGAGCATCACCAAGCAGCCATTGAAATGTAGCCGAAGGGTATCTCAGCTATTTATCCAGATTTGGATCTACTTATTTTTTTTATATCAAAATACAATTTCATAATTTGATGCATTAACACGAATGTGCTGCATTGTTTCATTGTGCAGCTATTCTTCTGCCTTGACTGAGAGATTGCTGCATTAAGGATTAGAATTTTCAATGCTCCACCCACTGTTGGGTATGTTCTTTTTAAGTTAGGGGATCAGGTCAGTCTGACCTTTCCCCACTTCCCCACTGAAGTGTCACACGTGGCTCAGTGGAGCACTTTCACCTCGAGTCCGAAGGTTGTACGTTCAAGTCCTGAGACATGAGCAGATAATCCAGGCTGACACTTCAGTGCAGTATTGAGCGAGCGCTGCACTGTTGGTGGTGCCATCTTTCGGATGAGACGTTAAACCGAGGTCCCGTCAGGTAGACGTAAACTATCCCATGGCACTATAAATGACAAACATTTATCCCTCAACCAACACCTAAAACAGATTATCTGGTCATTTATCTTCTTGTTTGTGGGATCTTGCTGTGTGCAAATTGGCTGCTGTCTTTCCTACATTACAACATTGACTACACTTCAGTTGGCTGTAAAGTGCTTTGGGACATCCTGAGGTAATGAAAGACGCTATATAAATGCTAGTCTTTTCTTTCTATTCTTTATCCTTCCTTCCCTCCCCTCCCTCCCTTAGCGAGAGTGCTACAGCAGGTGATTACTCTGCTGTGTTCTCTTAACAGCATTGAGCACCGGCTGCCTGCACGCTACATGCCCACAGCTGTTGAGACTCTAATCTGTGCCTTTATCACCTCGGTTCAATTTCTCTTGTGCTGTCCTAGTCAATTTCCCCAAATCCGTCCTCTTCAGAAGGCCACAGTCTGTATCTTCACAGCTCAAAGCCCTGCATTTCCGTCACCTTGATTCACGTTAGGCTCCACTGACTCCTGTGTACATCCACGTCAGTTTTACAGCCCTCATCATTGAACTGTCTCTGCTCCTTTGCCCCACCCTATTTATGATTAACCCTCGCTCTCTGACACAGGTTTGCTCTTTTTGTTCCTTGTTCTCTTCATTCTACCATTCATAGATACTCTTTTAGCTATTGTGACCCTGCTCTCTGGAATGCTCACTCTCTAAATCCCTTTGTCTTATCTCCTGGTTTCAAAACCTCTTTCAAATTGTTTTTCTTTGCCCGTTCTTTTGGCCCTGTCCCCTAAACCCTGTTCTTTCCTTCCTGCTGCATAACCATGTTTTTATTTTCCATCTACTTCAGAATGTTTTGACTGAGACGTCAGCGAGTTCTACAAAAAATTTTTTTTTAATTGCTTGGTATAGCATTTTCTCTCTTTCCGAAGGTGCAGTTCCACAGGAACTGGCAACCCTCTGGTACCTCACCCAAGAGTCCATTCTTCATGTGTGAGCTTTGGCAGTGGGTGTCATCAGGATATTAGACCAAGCTCGATCTTGTGCTCACTTACACATGCATGCATTCTAGCAGGAATCACTGGATAGCGATCAGGAGCAGGAGCGCTGGTTAATTTTTCCCACTTCCCTATCTCAAGGAAGCTGTGGCCAAATGTAGCACCCTCAACTGATGCACTGGATGAGGCCTATATGGCTCAGCAGATGGTACGAAGCCATTGGGGGAGTTCAATGATGTATTCTATATTTTCAATTCCTTACTTCTCAGCTCTATGAGTCATCCCCCAACTGACAAAGGAACAATGTTGCTCTGTAATTAACTGGTGATCACTTAACTTTCCTTGGCAGAAGCTCAGCTGGTCTCTGCTGTCCTTCTCTTCCCCCCCCCCCCCCCCCCCCCCGCCACACACACAAAAAACTTGGGCTCCTATGATTGAAGAAAGAAGGACTTGTGGCAGAGCCACCAGGGGGACTCTGATCTAATGTACATAATTCACAGAATCACAGAAACCCCACAGTGCAGATAGAGGCCATTTCGGCCCATCGAGCCTGCACCGACACATATCCCACCCAATTCCCCGCAACCCCTACACCAACACATATCCCACCCTATCCCCGTAACCCCACGTATTTAATCCCCTTAACACTAAGGGTCAATTTATCATAGCCAATCAACTTAACAAATTATTAGCTACAGAATGAATCTGTATCTTTGTTCATATCATTGCATGTACATAGCGCGGTCCCTTTAAGAATGAGACCAAGCGCGATGACGTCATCACGTGATCCTCCAGCGGCGGGAAAACGTCATGACGTCCAGGCTAGGGAGCCGCCCTAGCCAGTCCTCGTGGAGCCAGCAAAGAGTACAGACCAATTCTGCGCCGCCATGAGGCACCCCTCCCCCGTGGACGCCTCCATCCCCCGGCTTGTGTTTTTACCACGCCCATTTCGGCGCGAAAGCCAGAGGCTGCCGCCCTCCCTGCAGTTTCGCGCCTAAAAAAAACCCGACCTCAACACCAGCAGCAACTCCAGAAAAGGAGGACCGAGTCTGAGGGACGTTCCGTGGCCGCGATGGCGATTGGAAATTCTGGGATGCTCCTCTACATTACAGATTCCCTCTCAGGCCGGCGCTTTTTATGCGACACCGGGGCGCAGTGTAGCATCCTTCCTGCCTCAGCACTCGATTGGGATGCACGGCCCCTCCCTCGTGGCAGCTAATGGCGGGGCCATTCGTTCCTTTGGCAAACGGCGGGTCTCGGTGTGCTTCGGCGGGCAACGGTTTCAGTGGGAATTTATTACAGCCAAGGTTTCGCAAGCCATCCTCGGCGTGGATTTCTTATGCGCCAACAGCTTCTTGGTGGATGTAAGAAATCGTCGATTGGTCAACGCGGCCACCTTCCACTCCATCCCTTGCTTCCGCAACGTCGCACACTGTCTCCTGCGCGTTGCCCTCGCCGGACGAGTTCACTCGCCTATTAGGTGAATTCCCGGAGCTGACCAAGCCCACTTTCTCCTCCTCGGCCACTAAGCATGGTGTCGAACACCACATTACTACGACTGGCTCTCCGGTTTACGCATGAGCTCGGCGCCTGGAACCCGGCAAGCTCGCGGCTGCGAAGGCAGAGTTTGCCACGATGGAACGGCTGGGGATTATTCGCCGGTCGAATAGTCCCTGGTCCTCGCCTCTCCACATCGTCCCGAAGCCCGGCGGTGGATGACGGCCATGCGGGGACTACCGACGCCTTAATGACGCCACTACTCCCGATCGGTACCCGATCCCGCATATACAGGATTTCTCCGCCCATTTGGCGGGAAACTCAATTTTCTCCAAGGTTGACCTCGTCCGTGGCTACCACCAAGTTCCCGTACACCCGCAGGACGTCCAGAAAATGGCTGTCATCACTCCCTTTGGGCTGTTCGAGTTTGTACGGATGCCATTTGGGCTCAAGAACGCCGCACAGGCTTTTCAACGACTAATGGACTCGGTCCTGCGGGATCTTCCCTTTTTATTTGTCTACCTTGATGACATCCTGATAGCCAGCTCTACCAAAGAGGAACATGTCTGCCATCTCCGCACCCTCTTTCGGCGCCTCAGCCAACATGGCCTCATAATCAACCCGGCCAAGTGTCAGTTCGGCCTACAACAGATTGACTTTTTGGGCCACCGCATTACTTCGGAGGGCGCAATTCCACTGCAGTCAAAGGTCGAAGCAATTACGGCATTCCCAAGGCCGCAGTCCACCAAGGCTCTTCAAGAATTCCTGGGCATGGTGAATTTCTACCACCGCTTTGTGCCCAAGGCAGCACGACTCGTGCAGCCCCTCTACGAGGCCCTCAAAGGCAAGGCCGGAAAGGATACAATAGCTTGGACGGTCGAAATGGACAACGCTTTTGACAACACGAAAACCGCTCTAGCCAATGCAGCTATGTTGGTGCACCCTCTGCCAGGTGCCACCATTGCCCTTACCACTGACGCTTCCGACTATGCCATAGGCGCTGTGCAGGAACAGTGGGTTAACGGGACGTGGCAACCACTGGCATTTTTCAGCCGCCAACTCCGGCGCAACGAACGCAAATACAGCACTTTCGACCGGGGGTTGCTGGCGCTGTTCCTGGCTATCCGCCATTTCCGTTTTTTGTTAGAAGGACGTCCCTTCACTGCGTTTGTAGATCACAAACCACTGACCTTCGCCATGGCCAAGACCGCCAAACCGTGGTCGGCTCGACAGCAGTGACAGCTAACTTTCATTTCAGAATTCACGACAGACGTCCAACACGTAGCTGGCAAGAACAACTTGGTAGCTGATCGCCTTTCTCGCGCGACCGTACGGGCGGTCCAGCTAGGCATCGATTATGCCCTCATGGCTACCGATAAGGCATCCGACCCTGAAATACAGGTGTATCGCACCGACACCTCTAGCCTCCAACCGACCGATGTGCAATTCCACTCTGCAGGCACCTCGTTACTCTGCGATGTCTCCATGGGAGATCCCCGCCCAATCGTTCCAGTCGCTTGGCTCTGCAAAGTTTTCGACGCCATACATGGACTTTCGCATCCTGGCGTGAAGGCATCTCAAAAAATTAATGTCGGCTAAGTTCGTCTGGAGAGGAATGCGTAAGGATATCCGCAACTGGGCTAACACCTGCGTCGTCTGTCAAACGTCTAAGGTGCAACATCACGTTAAGGCCCCATTGGCCACGTTCGCAGTACCAGAACGTCGATTCGACCATGTCAACGTGGACCTCGTTGGGCCGCTTCCACCGTCGCGGGGGTTCACACACATCCTCACCATGGTCGATCGTACTACTAGATGGCCAGAGGCAGTTCCTCTGGCGTCTACTACGTCCGCTGATGTCGCCAGAGCACTCCTCTCCTCGTGGGTCGCACGTTTCGGCGTTCCGGCGGACATTTCTTCAGACCGCGGTCCACAGTTCTCTTCTGAGCTCTGGAACGCTGTGGCCCAGGGTCTCGGCACCAAGCTTCACCACACCACGGCCTATCACCCGCAAGCAAACGGTTTGTGCGAACGTTTCCACAGATCATTAAAGGCATCGCTGAGGGCCAGCCTCCAAGGTGCCGGATGGGTGGATAAGCTTCCGTGGGTCATGTTGGGTCTCGGCACGGCACCCAAAAAGGACCTGCAATCGTCCGCCGCGGAGCTCATGTACGGCCAGCCACTCCACGTACTGGGAGATTTCCTGCCGCTTCCAACTGAGCCGTGGTCCGCAGCCGAACAACTCAGCTGCCACCGGGAAACAGCCAGGGCTTTTGCGCCTATCACAACTTCGCATCACGGCCTTCCATCTTCACATGTACCAGCGGAGCTGAAGAATGCTGAATTTTTATTCATTCATGATGCCCATAGGGATCCGCTCAAGGCCCCTTACACAGGCCCTTTTTGCGTACTGGAGACAGGCGACAAGAGTTTCTCTGTAGACATCGGTGGTAAACCCGACCACATATCCATTGACCGTCTCAAACCGGCACACCTGGACATCGACCGGCCAGTAGAGACCGCACAGCCACCACGACGTGGTCGACCTCCCACTGCATCCACGCCAGACTGAAGGCTTCTGTCCGCCAGCCCGCCAGCTGTTCAACAATGTCCACTCCAAGAATACAGGAGTCGCTCTGACAGGCTTGTCAGACCTCCTAGTCGATTGACTTTTACTGTTAAAGACAATTCTGGGGGTGCGCATGTGGCGAAGCCACCAGGGGGACTCTGATCTAATGTACATAATTATCTTTAACAAATTATTAGCTAGAGAATGAATCTGTATCTTCATATCATTGCATGTACATAGCGCGGTCCCTTTAAGAATGAAACCAAACACGATGACGTGACCACGTGATCCTCCAGCGGCGGGAAAACGTGATGACGTCCGGCTAGGGAGCCGCCCTAGCCCGTCCTCGTGGAGCCAGCAAAGAGTATGATATGCCTATCAATTAGTCCAATAAAAGGCGACGAGTTAAGAACGTAACTGAAGGTTTTTATTGGCTAAATAACAGAGCCCACCCTCGTGGGTGATCCGATCCAACAGGGAGGAATACTAGCCAGTCAGCTACCTTTATACCTGGGCAGGTAATGGGCGGAGTCGGAGGTGGTCAGCCCAGGTATAACAGTGCGACAAGAGGCGACCTCGTGTAGTGATGTGACAGTGAGAACAGTGAGAACAATATACAGTGATAACTATAACAGTGGTTTACCACATTCACCCCTTGTTTAGATTAGAGTCCGGCGGGGTGAAGTGTATTACCAGCTCTGGTATGTCAGTCTGTCCGGAGGCTTCGTTAGCCTCTCCGATCGTCGCAGCGGCGGTGTTACATTATCCGGTGTTAAAGCTGGTGTCTGCGTAGTCGGCAAAGGCTCGTGGGGTTCCGGCATGCCGTCTACCTCGGCTGGACTCGGGGGGTTGGGAGGGGGGGGTGAGGGTGCGAGGTCTCGTAAGGAGACAGTGTCCTCCCGTCCGTCTGGGTAAGCCACATAGGCGTACTGGGGGTTGGCGTGCAGGAGGTTCACCTTCTCGACCAGGGGGTCCGTTTTATGGGCCCTCACGTGCTTTCGCAGCAAGACGGGTCCCGGAGAGGTCAGCCAGGTTGGTAGGGTGGTTCCCGTAGTCGACTTCCTGGGGAAGACAAACATTCGGGCATGGGGGGTGGTGTTAATGGCAGTGCAAAGTAGTGACCGGATGGAGTGCAGCGCAATCGGGAGGACCTCTTGCCAGCGGGAGGTTGGGAGGCCCTTAGACTTTAAGGCTAAGAGGGTGGCCTTCCATACCGTCGCGTTCTCTCTTTCCACCTGGCCGTTCCCTCGGGGGTTGTAGCTGGTGGTCCTGCTTGCTGCAATACCCCTCTCCAATAGGAACTGACGGAGTTCCTCGCTCATGAAGGAGGCGCCCCGGTCACTATGTATATAGTTCGGGAACCCGAACAAGGCGAAGAGTTTGTTCAGGCATTTAATGACCGTGTTACTGGTCATGTCTGGGCAGGGGAAGGCAAAGGGGAAACGGGAGTACTCATCAACGATGTTGAGGAAGTACACATTACGGTCGGATGACGGTAGGGGCCCCTTGAAGTCGATGCTCAGACGCTCGAAGGGGCGGGTGGCCTTGATCAGGCTTGCTCTGTCCGGCTTATAGAAGTGCGGTTTGCACTCAGCACAGATCTGGCAGTTCCTGGTCATGGTCCTGACCTCCTCGATGGAGTATGGCAGGTTGCGGGCCTTAATGAAATGGTAGAGTCTGGTGACTCCGGGGTGGCAGAGGTCATTGTGGAGGGTCTGAAGTCTATCACTTTGCGCGCTGGCGCATGTAATGCGTGAAAGAGCATCAGGGGGGTCGTTCAGTTTACCGGGCCGGTACAAGATCTCATAATCATAGGTGGAAAGCTCGATTCTCCACCTCAAGATTTTGTCGTTCTTGATCTTGCCCCTCAGCTTGTTATTAAACATGAAGGCAACCGAGCGTTGGTCGGTGAGGAGGGTAAATCGTTTGCCTGCCAAGTAGTGCCTCCAGCGCCGTACTGCCTCCACAATTGCCTGGGCTTCCTTCTCGACCGACGAGTGTCGGGTCTCGGGGCCCTGTAGGGTCCTTGAGAAGAAGGCTACCGGCCTACCCTCCTGGTTAAGGGTAGCGGCTAGGGCGAAGTCGGATGCATCGCTCTCCACTTGGAAGGGGATTGACTCATCCACTGCGTGCATTGTGGCCTTGGCTATGTCTCCCTTAATGAGGGAGAAGGCCGCGCACGCCTCTTCCGTGAGGGGGAAGGATGTGGTTTTCAGGAGGGGTCTGGCTTTGTCCGCATAATTGGGTACCCATTGGGCATAGTAGGCGAAAAGCCCCAGGGTTCTCCTAAGTGCTTTTGGACAGTGGGGGAGGGGTAGCTCCATGAGGGGGCGCATTCTTTCGGGGTCGGGGCCGATGACTCCGTTCTCTACTACACAGCCAAGGATGGCAAGGCGCGCTGTGTTAAACACGCATTTCTCCTTATTGTAGGTGAGGTTCAGCCGTTGGGCCGTACGGAGGAATTTCTCCAGATTCACGTCGTGGTCCTGCCGGTCGCGGCCGCAGATGGTGACGTTATCTAGGTAGGGGAATGTGGCCTGCAGTCCGTTCTGGTCAACCATCCGGTCCATCTCCCTTTGGAAGACCGAGACCCCGTTGGTGACACCGAAGGGGACCCTAAGGAAGTGGTATAGGCGCCCATTCGCCTCGAAGGCAGTGTACTGGCGGTCCTCGGGGTGGATAGGGAGTTGGTGGTAGGCCGACTTAAGGTCGATGGTCGAGAATACGCGGTATTGTGCAATCTGATTGACCATGTCAGATATGCGGGGAAGGGGGTATGCGTCCAGCTGGGTGTATCTGTTTATGGTCTGGCTGTAGTCGATGACCAGGCGATTTTTATCGCCGGTCTTAACGACCACGACCTGGGCACGCCAGGGGCTGTTGCTCCCCTCGATGATGCCCTCCTTCAGGAGACGCTGCACCTCAGAGCTAATGAAAGCTCTGTCCCCAGCGCTGTACCGCCTGCTCTTGGTAGCGACGGGTTTGCAGTCGGGGGTGAGGTTAGCGAACAGGGAAGGTGGCGGCACCTTGAGGGTGGATAGGCTGCAGGTGTTACGCGGTGGGCGGTTTAACCTTCGCTGGTTGTCGACTGTGAGTGGGGGGAGGGGTCCACCGTATGCTAGGGTTACACTTTGGAGGTGGGATTGGAAGTCCAGCCCTAGTAGGACGGCAGCGCAGAGCTGGGGGAGGACGAGGAGTTTAAAGTTTTTATACTCTGTACCCTTAACCGACAAGGTCACAGCACAGTAGCCGCTAATGTCCGTGGCGTGGGACCTCGATGCCATCGAGATTCGGTTGCGCGTTGGCAGGACAGGGAGGGAGTAGTGGCTCACCGTGTCTGGGTGGATGAAGCTCTCCGTGCTTCCGCTGTCGAACAGGCAGGTCGTGGCGTGGCCGTTTACTTTGATGTCCATCATCGACTTGGACAGGTGGTGTGGGCGGGCTTGATCCAGAGTGACGGAGGCTAGCGTGTAGGTAAGCGAGTCGTTGTCGTCTGCGGGCGAGGCGGTCGTCGGGTCCGGGGGCCCGGTGGCAGTCGGGCGTGGTGTGTAAAATGGCGTCTCCCACGAGGTAGGACAAAATGGCGGAGAAGATGGCTGCCCCCATAACTCACATGAGGCACTATTGGGGTCGGTTGCCTTGATCAAAGATGGCCGCCCCCATGACTCACGTGTGGGGATACTGGCCTCAGTTGCCGTGAAAGAAGATGGCCGCCCCCACAGTTCGCATGAGGCACTGCTGGCCTCTGAAGATCCGCTCCTGCAGGCCTTAGAGAAATGGCCTTTCTTCCTGCAGGTTGTGCAGGTAGAGTTCCTGGCTGGGCAGCGCGACCTCGGGTGCTTCTCCTGGCCGCAAAAGAAGCAGCCGGCGGCCCGATCGCGGGTGCCCGATGTCGGAGCCGGTACCGGGGGTGGCGGGCCCGGTCGGGTCCGGGACGCCGACGCTGAGGTAGGTCCCGGGGGCGGCGCTGCGAAGGGTATTGCGGTAGGGGTCGGGCCCGAGTCCCAGGGTCGCGAGCAGTACCTGGAAAACGCCTCCTGGTCCTGATGGGCCACCTCCAGGGAGAGAGCGAGGGCTTCAGCTTTGTCCAGGTCGAGGTCTTTAGCTTCAAGCAGTCTTTGCCGTGAGTAGTCGGACCGTAGGCCTTTCACAAAGGCATCGCGGATATTATCTTCCGTATTTTCAACAGCCGTCACCGCTTTAAAGTCACAGTTCCTGCCGAGTGCTCTTAGCGCCCGTAAAAATTCAGCTACAGACTCTCCTGGCTGTTGCGGGCGGGATCTTAGGAGGTGCCTGGTGTACATGTAATTTACCGGGCTGCGGTACTGCTGTTTCAGTAGGTTGATAGCGGCCTCATACGTAGTCGTGTCCTGTATGAGTGCGTATACTCTCGGGCTCGCTTGGGCGTTCAGAAGTCTTAGTTTGGATCTCTGCGGGGCGCCGGATTCTTCCAGGTAGGATTCGAAGCAGTCCAGCCAGTGTTTGAAGTTGAGGGCTGCGTTTGGTGCCTGTGGGTTTAGATCCAGGTATGGTGGTTTCAAGGCTTGCAGCCAAGCCGGCTGGTGTGGCCCGTTGTCTGGAGGCTGCTGTTGCTGTGCTGCTGGGTGAGCTCCTTGCTGTTGCTGTTCATTATCAGACATCTTTAAAATTTAGCCAATAAAATTGATATGCCTATCAATTAGTCCAATAAAAGGCGACGAGTTAAGAACGTAACTGAAGGTTTTTATTGGCTAAATAACAGAGCCCACCCTCGTGGGTGATCCGATCCAACAGGGAGGAATACTAGCCAGTCAGCTACCTTTATACCTGGGCAGGTAATGGGCGGAGTCGGAGGTGGTCAGCCCAGGTATAACAGTGCGACAAGAGGCGACCTCGTGTAGTGATGTGACAGTGAGAACAGTGAGAACAATATACAGTGATAACTATAACAGTGGTTTACCACAGAGTACAGACCTGTAATGTAGTTCTCCTGTGTGTTCGTTTTAAACTCTGTTGATTAGTATTAAACATCGTTTGTTTGATAGACTGACTCGACCTCAGTCCTTTTGTTAGGAATCTAGCCATTCCTACAGACTTACATTTATATGGCATCTTTCACAACCTTTGAACGTCACTAAGTGCTTCACATCAATGAAAGACTTTTGAAGCGTAGTCACTGTTGTAATGTAGGAAACGCGGCAGCCAATTTTTGCGCAGCAATGTGATAATGACGAGATAATATGTTTTTAGTGATGTTGATTGAGGGTTAACGATTGGCCGAGGACACCGGGCTAACTCCCCTGCTGCTCTTCGAATAGTGCCATGGGATCTTTTACGTCCACCCAAGAGGGCAGACGGGGCCTCGGTTTAACGTCTCATCTAAAAGTTGGCATCTCCGTCAGTGCAGCGCTCCCTCAGAACTGCACTGGAGTGTCAGCCTAGATGATCATAGAATCACAGAATCATAGAAAGTTACAGCACGGAAGGAGGCCATTTCGGCCCATCGTGTCCGCTCCAGCCAACAAAGAGCTATCCAGCCTAATCCCACTTCCCAGCTCTTGGTCCGTAGACCTGCAGGTTACAGCATCCCAAGTGCACATCCAAGTACTTCTTAAATGTGGTTAGGGTTCCTGCCTCTACCACCCTTTCAGGCAGTGAGTTCCAGACCCCCACAACCCTCTGGGTGAAAAATTTCCTCTCAAATCCCCTCTAAACCTTCCACCAATTACTTTAAATCTGTGCCCCCTGGTTTTTGACCCCTCTGCTAAGGGAAATAGGTCCTCTATCCACTTTATCTATGCCCCTCATAATTTTATACACCTCCATAAGGTCTCCCCTCAGCCTCCTCTGTTCCAAGGAAAACAGACCCAGCCTATCCAGTCGTTCCTCATTGCTAAGATTCTCTACTCCCGGCAACATCCTTGTAAATCTCCTCTGTACCTTCTCTAGTGCAGTCACATCTTTCCTGTAATCAGAACTGCACGCAGTACTCTAGCTGAGGCCTAACTAGTGTTTTATACAGTTGAAGCATAACCCCTCTGCTTTTGTATTGTATGCCGCGTCTAATAAAGGCAAGCATTCCATATGCCTTCTTAACCACTTTATCTACTTGGCCTGCTACCTTCAGGGATCTGTGGACATGCACTCCAAGGTCCCTTTGTTCCTCTACGCTACGCAGTGCCCTACCATTTAATGTGTATTCCCTTTCCTTGTTAGCCCTCCCCAAATGCATTACCTCACACTTCTCTGGATTGAATTCCATTTGCCACTGTTCTGCCCACCTGACTAATTTATTGATATCTTCCTGCAGTCTACAGCTTCCTTTTTCAGTATCAACCACACAGCCAATTTTAGTATCATCTGCAAACTTCTTAATCATACCCCCTATATTCAAGTCAAGATCATTGATATATACCACAAAAAGCAAGGGACCTAGTACTGAGCCCTGCAGAACCCCACTGGAAACGGCCTTCCCGTCACAGAAACACCCATCAACCATTACCCTCTGCTTCCTGTCTCCGAGCCAGTTTTGAATCCAACTTGACACTTTGCCCTGGATCCCATGAGCTTTTAACTTTGTGACCAGCTTGCCATGTGGAACCTTATCAAAAGCCTTGCTAAAGTCCATATACACTACATCAAACGCACTACTCTCATCTACCCTTCTTGTTACCTCCTCAAAAAATTCAATCAAGTTTGTCGGACAGGACCTTCCCTTAACAAATCCGCGCTGGCTATCCTTGATTAATCCGTGTCTTTCTAAATTAAGATTAATCCTGTCCTTCAGAATTCTTTCCAATAATTTTCCCACCACCGAGGTTAGGCTGACTGGCCTGTAATTCGGTCTATCCTTTTCTCCCTTTTTAACACATTAGCAGTCCTCCAGTCCTCTGGCACCAGACCTGAAGCCAGAGGGGATTGGAAAATGATGGTCAGGACCTCTGCTATTTCCTCTTTTGCTTCACTTAACAGCCTGGGATACATTTCATCCGGGCCTGGTGATTTATCCACTTTTAAAGCTGCTAAATGTCTCCTGCCTCCACACACAGATTACCCTCATGATCTCGAATAGGCCCCACCCTTTCTTTAGTTATCCTCTTACTCTTAATATATTTATAAAACAATGATGTGCTCGGGTCTCTGGAGTGGAACGTGAATCCACAAAGAAGGGCAAGGAGTGAGAGAGGGGGGTACAGAGGAAAGTGGGAATTGAAAGTATTGAATGTTGAAATCATTTCAAAGCATGTTACTGTTGTTCAGTGAACCAGTCTGTTGAGGGGAAATAAAGCATCATGTTATAAAAAGCAAGATTTCTATATATTGGCCTGGAATTTGCGGTTGTAATGATAGCAACAACAACTTGTATTAATGTAGTGCCGTTAATGTCGTAAAATGTCCCAAGGTTCTTCACAGGAGTATTTTAAGACAAAAAAATTGACACCAAACCACAAGGATTATTAGGGCAGGTGAGCAAAAGCTTTTGCTCAGTCAGAGGTAACATAAGAACATAAGAACATAAGAAATAGGAGCAGGAGTAGGCCAATCGGCCCCTCGAGCCTGCTCCACCATTCAATAAGATCATGGCTGATCTGATCCTAACCTCAAATCTTCTATCACTCTGCATCCACCCGAACCCATGTGATCTCCCGGGAGAGGCGAAAAACCAGATAAAGACCCAATGGCCAATTTGGGAGAAAAAAATCTGGGAAATTCCTCTCCGACCCATCTAGGCGATCGAAATTCTTCCAGGAGATCACTCTGTCCCTATATTTTCTACAGTACTTACCTTCTGTAAAGGCGATCTCCACCCCAGCCAGGAACAGGAATAAAACCATCTCCTGAAATCCAACAGAATTAGAACACAGTAGGAGCAGAACAAGGCTACACGGCCCCTGGGCCCGCTCCACTACCCACAGGGCCATGACCATTCCGAACCTAGACTCATGTCCAATTTCCTGCCCGCTCCCCGTAACCCTTAATTCCCTTTACTTCTAGGAAACTATCTATTTCTGTTTTAAATTTATTTAATGATGTAGCTTCCACAGCTTTCTGGGGCAGCAAATTCCACAAACCTACCACCCTCTGAGTGAAGAAGTTTCTCCTCATCTCAGTTTTGAATGAGCAGCCCCTTATTTTAAGATTATGCCCCCTAGTTCTAGTTTCACCCATCATTGGGAACATCCTCACCGCATCCACCCGATCAAGCCCCTTCACAATCTTATATGTTTCAATAAGATCGCCTCTCATTCTTCTGAACTCCAATGAGTAGAGTCCCAATCTACTCAACCTCTCCTCATATGACCACCCCCTCATCCCCGGGATTAACCGAGTGAACCTTCTTTGTACTGACTCGAGAGCAAGTATGTCTTTTCTTAAGTATGGACACCAAAACTGTATGCAGTATTCCAGGTGCGGCCTCACCAATACCTTGTACAACTGCAGCAATACCTCCCTGTTTTTATATTCCAACCCCCTAGCAATAAAAGCCAACATTCCATTGGCCTTCTTAATCACTTGCTGCACCTGCATACTAACTTTTTGAGTTTCGTGCACCAGGACCCCCAGATCCCTTTGTACTACAGTACTTTCCAGTTTCTTGCCATTAAGATAATAACTTGCTCTATGATTTTTCCTGCCAAAGTGCATAACCTCACACTTTCCAGTATTGTATTCCATCTGCCAAATCTCTGCCCACTTACTTAGCCTGTCTATGTCCCTTTGCAGGTTTTTTATGTCCTCCTCACTCACTACTTTCCCTCCCATCTTTGTATCATCTGCAAACTTTGATATGTTACACTCGGTCCCCTCCTCCAAATCGTTAATATAGATTGTAAAGAGTTGGGGACCCAGCACTGACCCCTGCGGAACACCACTAGTTACTGGTTGCCAATCTGAGAACGAACCATTTATCCCAACTCTCTGCTTTCTGTTAGAGAGCCAATCCTCCACCCACGCCAGAATATTACCCCCAATCCCGTGATTTTTTATCTTGAGCAATAATCTTTTGTGTGGCACCTTGTCAAATGCCTTTTGGAAGTTTAAATACACTACGTCCACTGGTTCCCCTTTATCCACCCTGTATGTTACTTCCTCAAAAAACTCAAGCAAATTTGTTAAACATGACTTCCCCTTCATGAAACCATGCTGAGTTTGCCCTATTAAATTATGTTTATCCAAATGTCCCGTTACTGTCTCCTTAATAATGGACTCTAACATTTTACCAACCACAGATGTTAGGCTAACAGGTCTATAGTTTCCAGCCTTCTGCCTACTACCCTTTTTAAATAAGGGTGTTACATTAGCAGTTTTCCAATCTGCCGGGACCTTTGCTGAGTCCAGTGAGTTTTGGAAAATTATTACCAATGCATCCACAATCCCTACCGCTACTTCCCTCAAGACCCTGGGATGCAAGCCATCAGGTCCAGGGGATTTATCCGCCTTGAGTCCCATTATTTTACCAAGTACCACTTCCTTAGTGATTTTAATCGTATTTAGTTCCTCCCCCCCTAGAGCCCCCTGTTTGTCCAGTGTTGGGATATTCTTAGTGTCCTCTACTGTAAAGACTGATACAAAATAATTGTTCAGTGTTTTTGCCATCTCCATGTTTCCCACCATTAATTTCCCGGTCTCATCCTCTAGGGGACCAACATTTACTTTAGCCACCCTTTTTCTTTTTATATAACTATAGAAACTTTTACTGTCTGTTTTTATATTTTTTGCTAATTTACTTTCATAATCTATCTTCCCTTTCTTAATCAATCTTTTTGTTATTTTTTGCTGTCTTTTAAAGACTTCCCAATCTTCCATCCTCCCACTAGATTTGGCTACCTTATATGCCCTTGTTTTTAGTCGGATACTATCCTTAATTACTTTACTTAGCCACGGATGGCTATCTTTTCTTTTACACCCTTTTTTCCTCAGTGGAATATATTTTTTTTGGAAGTTGTAAAATAACTCCTTAAATGTACACCACTGGTCATGTACCGTCTTACCCTTTAATCTATTTTCCCAGTCCACTCTAATTAATTCCGCTCTCATACCTTCATAGTCTCCTTTATTCAAGCTCAGCACGCTTGTTTGAGATCCAACCTTCTCACCCTCTAATTGAATATGGAACTCAACCATGTTATGGTCACTCATTCCAAGGGGATCCTTTACTAGGACATTTTTAATTAATCCTGTCTCATTACACAGGACCAAATCTAAGGTTGCTTGCCCCCTGGTCGGTTCAGTTACATACTGCTCAAGAAACCCATCCCTAATACACTCAATGAACTCTTCCTCAAGGCTGCTCTGCCCAATTTGATTTGTCCAGTTAATATGATAATTAAAATCCCCCATAATTATAGCTGTTCCCTTATTACAAGCCTCAACTATTTCCTGATTAATACTCCGTCCAACAGAGTTGCAACTGTTCGGAGGCCTATAGACTACACCCACTAGTGTTTTTTTTCCCTTATTATTCCTTACCTCCACCCAAACTGTTTCACTATCCTGCTCCTTTGACCCAAGTAGGTTTTAAGGAGCATCTTAAAGGAGGAAAGAAAGTTAGACAGGAGGAGAGGTTTAGGCAGGGAATTCCAGAACTTAGGGCCTAGGCAACAGAAGGCACAGCCGCCAAAGGTTGAGCGATTATAATCGGGGATGCTCGAGGGCAGAATGAGAGGAGCGCAGCTATCTCTGGGGTGGGTTGTGGGGCTGAAGGAGATTACAGAGATAGGAAGAGGCGAGGCCATGGAGGGATTTGAAAAGACGGATGAGAATTTTGAAATAGAGGCGCTGCTTAACTGGGAGCCAATGTAGGTCAGCGAGCACAGAGTAGATGGGCAAACGGGACTTGGTGTGAGTTAGGACACGGGCGGCCGAGTTTTGGATGACCTCAAGTTTACGTACGGTAGAATGTGGGGAGGCCAGCCAGGAGTGCGTTGGAATAGTCAAGTCTAGAGGTGATGGCAAAACTGTCGGCATTCGCTGTCATTGTAACTGTGAAACTGACGGCAACTTCTGGCCAGTCACAGCGGGCGGGGGAGAGAGATGCTGCGATCGGCAGGGGGAGACCAAAGGTTTCTTTAAGGGGTCGGTGAGAGCACGCCTGCTCCTTCTGGAGTGTTGGAAAAGGCACTTGAGGAGCCGGCAGCTCCCACCTCTCTTTCACTACCGAGTTTCCCGACCTCTGGGAAACCTGCACAGCAATAATGAATTTTAAATCGGGCTCCCAATTGTGCTGTTGGAGCCGATTTAAATATGTTAATGAAGTGTCCGCCTCTCCATGGTGGGACACTCGATGCCCTGATATCCGCTGATGTGGCCCTAGATATAGTAGGTGCATTACTGGTCATCTTCCAGAATTCGCTAGACTCTGGAACAGTACCCATGGATTGGAGGGTAGCTAATGTTACCCCACTTTTCAAAAAAGGTGGTAGAGAAAAAACGGGGAATTATAGACCGGTGAGCCTGACATCGGTAATGGGGAAAATGCTAGAGTCCATTATAAAGGATGTAATAGCAGAACACTTGGAGAACAGTGACAGGATCGGACAAAGTCAACATGGATTTACGAAAGGTAAATCGTGCTTGACTAATCTGGAATTTTTTGAGGATGTAACTGGTAAAATAGATAAGGGAGAACCAGTGGATGTGGTGTATTTGGACTTTCAGAAAGCTTTCGCTAAGGTCCCACATAAGAGACTAGCGTGCAAAGTTAAGGGACGTGGGATTGGAGGCAAGGTATTGACTTGGATAGAGAACTGGTTGGCAGACAGAAAGCAAAGAGTCGGCATTAACGGGTCGTTCTCCGAGTGGCAGGCAGTGACTAGTGGGGTACCGCAGGAATCGGTCCTAGGACCCCAGCTATTCACAATATATATTAATGATCTAGACGAGGGAATTGGATGTAATATCTCAAAATTTGCAGATGACACAAAGCTTGGGTGGGAGAGTGTGCTGTGAGGAGGATGCCCTGAAAATCCAGTATGATCTGGACAAACTGGGTGATTGGGCGGAAGCATGGCAGATGCAATATAATGTGGATAAGTGTGAGGTTATCCACTTTGGTGGTAAAAACAGGAAGGCAGATTATTATCTGACTGGCAATAGATTGGGAGAAGGGGAAGTGCAACGAGACCTGGGTGTCCTTGTGCACCAGTCGCTGAAGGTAAGCATGCAGGTGCAGCAGACGGTTAAGAAGGCAAATGGTATGTTGGCCTTCGTAGCGAGAGGGTTCGAGTACAGGAACAAGGATGTCTTGCTGCAGTTGGTGAGACCACACCTTGAGTATTGTGTGCAGTTTTGGTCACCCTATCTGAGGAAGGATGTTCTTGCCATGGAGGGGATGCAGCGAAGATTCACCAGGCTGATACCTGGGATGACAGGAATGATGTACGAGGAGAGATTGGGTCGATTGGGCTTGTACTCGCTGGAGTTTACAAGAATGAGAGGGGAGCTCATTGAAACTTATAAAATTCTGTCGGGACTAGACAGATTAGATGCAGGAAGGATGTTCCGGATGGCCGGGGAGTCCAGAACCAGGGGCCACAGCCTAAGGATAAGGGGTAAGCCATTTAGGACTGAGATGAGGAGGAATTTCTTCACCCAGAGAGTGGTGAACCTGTGGAATTCTCTACCACAGAGGGCAGTGGAGGCCAGTTCATTAAATATATTCAAGAAGGAGTTGGATATATTTCTTAAGGCTAAAGGGATCAAGGGACATGGCGAGAAGGCAGGGACAGGGTACTGAATTTGGATGATCAGCCATGATCTCGTTGAATGGCGGAGCAGGCTCGAGGGGCCGAATGGCCTACTCCTGCTTCTATCTTCTATGTTTCTATATTGCAACGGCAACAAGCGCGGCGGGTTAGGGTCGCGTTTCACACATTTGACAGTTTGACCTCGGCCCCCCTCGCGTCTGTTGTGGGGGGTTTAATATCGAGGCACCTTGCCCATATAAAGTGATAATTGCTTGAAAGCCATTTTATTTGCCTCGTTAGTGTTCCGTGTGGAAGGGTATCTGAGTGAGCGGAAAGGCACCAACGAAGGTGGGAATTTAACCTTCTGAGCACTGAACAAACTGATCCACAGGGTGAATTGTGTATGCTGATTAATCTCTGGAAGTAGACTTGAGTATCGAGAAGCATACATCATTAGAGCAGGGAAGGCTAAGAGGAGTTTTAATGCAGTTGTTTCAATTCATGAAGGGTTTAAACAGAGTAAATAAAGAGAAACTGTTTCCAACGGGCTGAAGGGTCGATAACCAGAGGGCACAGATGTAAGGTGACTGGCAACATGAGGAAAAGCGTTTTTACGCAAAGAGTGGTTGGGATTTGGAACACACTGCCTGATAGGTTGGCGGAAACAGATTCGAGTAGTTTTCAAAAGGGAATTGGATAAATACTTGCAGGAGAAAAAATTGCAGGGATATGGGGAAAGAGCCGAGGAGTGGGACTAACTGGATTGCTCTTCGAAAGAGCCGGCGCAGACTCGATGGGCCGAATGGCCGCCTTCTGTGCTGTACTATTCTATCATTCTATGATCATCAATCTGAATGGGGGAATCGGTCAATAAAGTAGCCCTGTTGCTGTGCATGTGTGATAAAATTCGTGCTCAATCTTCACCTTTCCGTTTAAAAAAAAAAAGGGTTCTAGCAGGAAAATGAACACATCAGCAAGGACCTGCAAGCATGTTTAAGCACAGATACTGCCCTTCATTCAGAAACTGATGCTGCAGTGAGTTTTGTTGCCCAGTTTTCTGTTTATAAATAGTCTCCAAGTAGCTTCCTCCTTCTACACCTGTTAGGTTTTCTCATTACTTGTGTGTAAAATGCTTTGCGTGTAAAGCGTGCGCTTTAATACTGGAATATGTTCCTTTTTTTAAATCTGTGAAAACTTACAATGACAGACAATATCCTTACCAGAAAGCAGTAGCATCTGTTTTAGTGTTTAAGTTTCCAGGTTTAGTCATAAGTGGTCTAAGGATGAAAGACTTCTCTTTCCCCAGACCTCAACTCCATTCCTGTGAGTAAGAGCGTGAGAGTTGCTTGGTCCATCCTCATATCCCTGTGACTGACATCTGTAACCAGGAGAGTTTGTAAATCAAACCCAGATTTCAGCACTTGTTACTTTTCCTCCATTTTCTCTCCTTTTCTGACGGCACTGGCTCTCCCCATGGGTGCTGGCAGGTCTTTGGTGCTTTTCATAAAGGAGCATTCTTCATGTGAGAGCCTGGGCAGTAAGAGTCAGCTGGCTACTTGGCCATGGGAGGACCACAGCCAAACCTGACCCTGCACTCACCTGATGTGTGTACACAAATGCGCACAGGTACACTTTGTAATATGGGTGACTGGATATTCATCAAGAGTGGCCAGGGGTGCAGAGATTATTGATGATGCTCCTGCTGCTAAACTAGCTGAGAACATTTAACTTGGTATAAGTTTCCCTTTCTCGGCTTGTACACTTTTCCCTTTTTCACCAGACATCTCCGAGGCCAGGTAGGTGACGACACTACAAGAAAAGTAACAATAACTTACATTTATATAGCGCCTGTAATGTAGTAAAACGTCCCAAGGCACTTCACAGGAGCGTTGTCTGAGCCACTTTAGGAGATATTAGGACAGGTGACCAAAAGCTTGATCAAAGAAAAGTTTTTAAGCAGCATCTGAAAGGAGGAGAGAGAAGTGATGAGGCAGAGGGGTTTTGGGAGGGAATTCCAGAGCTGCCTATGGTGGAGCGATGGAACAAGAAAACACTAATACTGCCCAACTGTGGTCTGGGAGACAGTGGAGATGAGCCATGGGTGTCAGTTTCCTCGGTGTATCCCGAGCACTTTCCCTGTGACCAATTGCTCCATGGCATAAACTGTTGGGTAACCTAGGCAAATGGGAATTCTTTGTCACTGACAGCTCTACCTCCTGGTATGTCTCCAATTGGAAATAACTCTTGCTGCACCACACTTGTTAACTTGGAAAATGTTAGAAGCAATTTTGTTGTTGCCATGAAATACAATTTTCTTTGTATATTGTAATAACTTTGCTGTAAACACCTTTTAACTGCCTTCAGCTGTTCCCGTGTAATTGAGAGCAGAATGAACCTACTCATTACTTTTTGATGGTTAATGGGTCCCTTATCAAAGCTCAGTATATGCAGATTCAACTTCCATATCTGCACCATATGGTTAATGGCTCCCTCTCTTTCAATATACACCTTTCCACTGAGTGTTCAGGTTGCACAGATTACCTGAGGTTTAACTTTCGATGTCAGTGAAACACTATCATTGAACACTCTCCTTTTGGCAATAAAATTAAAGGTTATCATTGACTTTGGCACATTGCAATTTAAGTATTTTTGGCTGAGCTCCTTTGTGACTTGCTGAGTAAATGTACTGCACTGTGCAGTGACATACAGACACTTTGATTCCCAATCTATGCTGTTGGCTAATCTTAGCCAAAGTACGGTGAGCATAGAGGTCCTCCAGCACCTCTAGATTAGGGAGGGGTAAAATCAGACTGGAGAACTATCCAGCGATCACTGCAGGAAAGGGCACATGCAAATTGTTGGCGAGAACAGGATTGGATGTCTTCCATGGTGAAATAGCTTGCTGACATTTACTGTGTACGTCCACCAGTAACAGGCACTTGAGTAAAGTAGTGGAGAGCTACTGGCTCCCTTGGAACTGTACCCTAATGCAAGTCAACACCTTCAGAAAAGTGCTGAAGAATTTTCCTGGTCGTTCCGTGATCATCAAGGTGTGATGCTTGGAAATGGAGCACTTTTCTAAATTCTGCCCAGTTCTAGCATCGAACGACCCCAGGTCAAATATCGAATGATCAGATACAGAGCTCTTTTTCTAATTATCCACCACCAATACGTTTAATTATAGCTTCACCCTTTACTGCAGTACTGTTAATTGTTAGAACAGTGTGCTTGCGGGATGCTTGTTTGTGTTTTTTAATATATTTTAATAGATTATACCCATATAAATACACAGTCAGCTCCACTTTATTTAATATCAAATCAACTTTTTATTGTCATTGTTAGTGCACATGTGCAGTACAACGAAATGTAGGCTTGCGGCTCCCGAGAGTGTACATTTAGATTAAGACATTTAAACATTCAACATACATTTGGCTTGTAGCATATTAACATAAACATAACCATAATAAAGTGCATTGGCAGATGTGCAGGCTTTAGAGTTTATTTGTGGAGTTCAGTAGGATGACAGCCCTTGGGAAGAAGCTGTTCCTAAATCTGGTCGTACGGGTGCGAATGCATCTGTAGCGTCTCCCAGATAGCAGGAGGGCGAACAGACTGCGGCTGGGGTGGGCAGGGTCTTTGATGATGGACCGTGACCTCCGTAGACAGCGTTTCTGGTATATGTGCTCTATGGTCGGTAGCCGGGTGCCGGTAATGCGTTGGGCAGTTTTGACTACCCGCTGCAGGGCTTTCCGGTCATAGTAGCTACAGCTGCCATACCATACTGTGATACAGTTTGTCAGGATGCTCTCTATTGTGCAGCGGTAAAAGTTAGAGAGGATCGGGGTGACAGGTTACATCCCTTCAGCCTCCTTAGGAAATATAGGCGCTGCTGGGCCTTCTTCACCAGAGAGGAGGTATTGAGGGACCAGGAGAGGTCTTCCGTGATGTGGACTCCGAGGAACTTAAAGCTGTCCACCCTTTCCACCACAGCCCCATTGATGTGGATGGGGGTGTGACTTCTGCCTTTAGACTTCCTGAAGTCCACAATGATTTCTTGATGTTAAGGGCCAGGTTGTTATCGGCGCACCACTTCACGAGATGCTGGACCTCCTCCCTGTAGGCTGACTCATCATTGTTGGTGATCTGGCCTACTACCGTGGTATCATCCGCACTTGATGATGGTGTTGGAACCATGAACAGCCACACAGTTGTGGGTGAAGAGGGAGTATAGGAGGGGGCTCAGCACACATCCTTGTGGGGCCCCCGTGTTCAGGGTCGGGGGGGGGGCGGTTGGTGGAGGTGTGGTTACCTAATTTGACAGACTGGGGTCTGTTTGTTAGGAAGTCCAGGGTCCAGTTGCAGAGGGAAGTGTTCAGGCCAAGAGTTTGGTGGCCAGCTTGTTGGGGACGATAATGTTGAATGCTGAGCTGTAGTCTATGAACAGCATTCTGATGTAGGTCTCCTTACCATCTAAGTGATTCAGTGCCGAGTGTAGAGCAGTTGTGATTGCATCCTCCGTTGATCTGTTTGCACGATAGGCAAACTGGTGTTGGTCGAGAGAGGCGGGAACACTGGCTTTGATGTGAGCTAAGACCAGTCTCTCTCAACACTTCATTATGATGGGTGTGAGTGTGACAGGTCGATAGTCGTTCAGGCACGTCACAGCCGTTTGTTTTGGCACAGGAATAATGGTAGCGGTCTTGAAGCATGTAGGGACTACTGCCTGGGCCAATGACAGATTGAAGATGGCGGTGAAGACATCAGCCAGCTGATCACATTCCTTGAGTACCCGTCCAGGGATGCTATCCGGTCCAGCAGCCTTTCGTGTGTTCACTCCGCGTAGAACACCCCTTACGTCGGAGGTCGACAGAGTGAGCACCTGGTCTTCCGGGGGTGGCAAGGCTTTGGTAGCCGGCTCCCTGTTGTCCCTGTTGAAGCGAGCGTAGAAGTTGTTAAGCTCCTCCGGGAGGGACGCAGCACTAACCGGGGGGCTGGTGTTTTTGCCCTTGTAGTCAGTGATGGACTGGATGCTTTGCCACATGCGCCGGGGGTCCGAGTTGTTGTGGAAGTGATCCTCTATCCGCAGTGTCTGTTTCCTTTTGGCAGTCCTGATACCCTTTTTTAGGTTGGTCCTAGCTGCACTGTAAGCCGCCGTGTCGCCAGATTTAAATGCTGCGTCGCGTGCTTTCAACAGTGAGCGGACCTCTCCGTTCACCCAGGGTTTCTGGTTGGGGTATGTCCTGATATTTTTATGGGTCGTGACGACCTCAACGCAGCTGTTAATGTAGAATAGCACTGTGGATGCGTATTCCTCGATGTCATTATGGGCAAACATGCCCCAATCAGTGCGTTTGAAGCAATCCTGAAGCTCCGATACTGCCCCCTCTGGCCATACTTTCACTGCTGTTCTCCCTCTTTTGATGAGCGGTTTGTATGCCGGGGCTGGAAACAGGGAGACTAGAAATCTGATGAGGATCCTCTTGGGTAGAATGAAATGGGGCCAGGGAGATTCCACTTGCTGCAGGATATCAATACAGGTAGACTATCCTTTATCCGAAAACCTCGGGACCAGCCGTGTTTCGGTTTTCGGAAAATTTCGGATTTCGGAAGGTGAGCGAAAACACTTCGGTTTTCAGAGTAATTCGGTTTTCGAGAGTGCGGATAAAGGCTGGTACACTATACCTTATCCGAAAGGGGGCGGGGGTCGGGATCGGCGGGGGGTCGGGGTCGTGCGCACGACTTACGCTGAACGATTTCGGTTTTCAGAAGTGCGGAAAAATGCTACACTATCCCTTATCCGGCTAGGCCTGCAATCTCCTACCCAGGAGGGAACTCAGTGACACTCTGCCCTGCTCAGCGTAAGTCGTGCGCCACTCTGGTCATGTCGTGCGCACGACTTACGCTGACCGAAAAAACCTTCGGTTTTTAGAGGGTTTTGGTTTTCGGAAGTTCGGATAAAGGGTAGTCTACCTGTACTGTACAATGTTAGTTTCTCCCCTGTTTTAAATTTCCTATTTTGGCAAAGACCCCATAAGAACTCTTATTTCATGGCATGAAAACCCACATCCAGGTGTTGCTTAACCAGCAAATTTGAAGGTAATGGGCCGCATCACATTCTCTTCTGGTAAAAGGACCTTAGTTAACAATCACTTAGCTGAATACTGCCTCCCCTTTCCTCAATATTGCAATTCCCATGATTGTGACCTGTTGCATTCAGGCACAATCAGAAATATGAGAAATCTGGAACCATGATCAAAAATGTTGGAAATACACAGCAGATCAGTCGGTGCCTGTAGAGAAAACCTAGGGGGAGAAATTCGGTATTACCCCGTTGGGGGCGTAATTATCGGCCGGGCGCAAATTTTAGCACCTGGTGCTAATTATCGCCTCCGACTGCAAACTTGGCTTCTATCGCCCCTTGAGGTGATTGGAGCGCTACACGCCTCTCAAGGCACTAACGCCGAGGAGCGAGGTGCTACCGCAGAGCGCTGACGAAGCTCATGTGATGTTGGTCAACAATGGAACACAGGCACGCTGGCGCCGGCCAGTTCTTAAAGGGGAGGGTCGATCTTACTTTCAATCCACATCCTGCTCATTGCAGCCTTGAATCTCGGCCTGGAGAGACCTGTACATCAAATCTGCTGGAAAGAACAATGGAGAGGCCCAGGGAAAGAGCTCAGAGTGCAGCTCCCATAGTCTCTTCTAAATCGATGCAAGGAAGGTCAAATTAACATAAACCTTCAAAGTGCTGCTCAGTACCCAAAACTCCTTCACACAGCGTTGAATCTCTCCGGAAGTGTGTGTGTCTCAATGTGTGGTGCAAAAATGTTGCTGACAAAAAAAGGCAGGAAGCGGCCGCCTTTAAATAGCGCTCCCCCAGTCCCTTCCTGACTGCAAAACGCTCCCCTCAACCTGTCGTTGCTAGCGGCAGGCAGTAAGGCAGGGGGCACCACTCAATGTCCGGTCCGGGCCGCTACCGGGGCGTTGCACGCTTGACTGACGTCACGATCTGCGGGCGCAGGAGATCGTGCCGGTCGTGTTTAGCGCTGCCGCAAAATGTCTGGTCAATTTCGCGAGCGGCGCAAACATCGCCGTGCCCGGGCGCTAGTTGCTTTGCGCAAAGCAACCACATTTTTCACCTCTAATGTTTTGAATACAACTTTTCAGAACTGATGAAAAATTTGTGGAATTGAGGGGGGAAAACGAAGAAACAAGTTCTCCGAGAGGAAGTTAATGGGTTCAATAACCTATTATTAGATGATGATACATCATCTCAATGAGGCAATGGAAAGACATTTAAAAGAACATGCACACAGCTAAAACTGTGTGGGATCCATCCAAGAAATGAGGTGAGAAAATGGAACCATAGAATTGTACAGCATAGGTGGCCATTCAGCCCATCGTGTCTGTGGCAACTCTTTGCGAAAGCATTCCAAAACCAATCCCACAGCCTCACAATCTCCCATAGCCCTGTATCTTCCTCTGCCTCAAATGTTTATCAAGATGAAATGGTCTCTGCCTCAACTACTCCCCGTGGCAACGCACTCTATTCTTAGTCAACTTTCTGTGCAAAGAAATTTCTCCTGACCCCCTTCTCATTTTTCTCAGTGACTGTTTGTTTTAAATTGGCTACCCCGGCCACTTACTCCACAGCCATAGGAAATAGTCTAAACCCATAATCTTTGTTACATCTCCTTTCAGTCCCTTCTGTTCCAGTAGCAATTGGCCCAGTATCTCAAGTCTCACTTCAAAACGATAGTTTTTGATCCCTAGCAAATATAGGAAATTGGAGGAGGGGGGCGGGGGGGGGGGGGAACTTAAGGATGCAGATACAGGAAACTTTGGTTTATCCGGAGGTTATATGTCCAGAATACTCGATCTAACGGCAAAAGTCAGGAGCTGTTTTCTATATGTTTTTTTTTAGTTCTCATTGCTTTTTTTTCCCCAGTCAAGCACTGCAAGGTCTGTAGCTATAGCAACAGCTTCAGCTACAGACGCTTGCAGCTGCAGCCGATTGTTTTGAAGCTGTTGCTAAGCAACAGGGTTTGTTGATTCACACGGAGCTTCTCAGTTCTGTATGTTTAAACATTAACTCCGGTATGTCTGGCACTTTTGATGCTACGGCACCAGCTCGGTCCCGTCAGTGCCGGATATCAAAGTTTCCTGTAGTAAGTTTGTCGATTCCAGAAGGAGAACAAAATGATTATCATATTTGTCAATAAATATGAAATATATCAATTTTAAAGCAAATTAATAAATGTGTAATAGACTGTGCCCATTGGAAAAAATTGCCTAAAAATATGTAAGGCATTGGGCAATAGAAGCTTTATAATTGAATAGCTGGGAGACTGGGGTGGTTAATGGGCTATTCATAGAATACACTTTTGGAGATGTGTTGCTCTTTTAGTTACTGGGTCAGCCTGCTCCTGGGATTATCCCACGAGTTTTCATGCTGTATCCTGTTTATACCACAAGTTTAAAAATTAAATGAAGTTAATTAGGTAAAGAGGTAGAATGGATGGATATAATGGTGCACCGTATTCCTTTGTGTAATGGCTCCAGCACAGCTGCAGGCAGTGTAAGTCCTAATTATTCTATTGTGTTGAGGGTTTTGAATGTTAATTTGATTTGAAGTGAGCGTTCGAAGTATAAATCTAAAGAAATGATCCCTTCTTTCCCTGAAAGGAAAATGGCACTGCCGTTTGTTTAGTTGGAAAGAGTGAGAGAAGTGCAGACTTTTGTGGGCCTGCGATTCTATGGCCAAGATAAGGGAGCTGCTTTTAGTAATGTAAACATGGGAAACGAGCACCCTATGCTCTCCTGTGGTGCAAAGTAAATAAGCCGTAATGTAGAAGTGACTTTTGAAACATTAAAAAGAGAATGGCGATGAATGGAACTTTTCCATATCCTAATTTATTTTATCTTTCAGTGGCTGTGGTATAATCCCATTCTCTTCTGCTTGGACCTCACTAAATGGAGCAGTCCCTTATCTCTTGTTGATCATTTGCCTTGCATGCTTTATATTTTACTCTCGTAAATGCTGAAGAACTTTTATTTTCAAACTTTCAGCTGTTTTGGGGAGTAGTGGTAGGAAAATTGAAAATTATGTCTTGCATGTTTCAGTTAAATGAAGTTGACAGAAAAGTGTGTAAATTGCCTGTAATTATATTAAAATGTTCTTTTTGGGCTTGAGCTGCTCAAAAGGAACCTTTTTAAAAATTTAATCCGTCTGATGTTAAAATTGTAGTAATAGGATTGGTGTCTGGGGAAAATTTATTATGATATTGTAGAGGAACTCGATTGCTGTTGCCCAACTTGCCCAGAATATTGAAAATTGAACAGTTTCATAAAAGTGGGAAGAGTTTGCCTTGGATATTGGGTTTTAGCAGTAAAATTGAGATCTGTTCAAGTACAGTATTGCATACCCATTCATCACTGTCTTTTTATTGAAAGCAAATCGATCTGCATACAAGTTTGAAATTAAACCAGGTACTAAATCTTTAAGAAATTGTTCAAATCATGTATTTTTCCTCCTTTTTGCTCTTTGCATCCCATGTAGTAGACACTGGTCCAAAGGGCAAGAAGCCAATCTACTCTCTGACCTCTTCATTAGAACTGTCCACTATAAGATGTGTGGGGAGTGACTTGGATAGCTTGGCTTTTTAATAAAAGAATCTAATCCTAAAGGCATTGACTGTGACTGGGGTTCAGTCCCACCTCTGGTTCTTCATCAAAGTGATCATTCCTAATACGTGAGCTTTGACAGTAAGTTTTAGCAGGCTGCTTGACTGCAAGGGAAGGCACAGCCTGATCCTATCCTCAGCTGAAGTAAATGCATGTTTTTTGGCAGGACTTGCTATATTGTAATCAGATGCAGAACCTTGGCTTATTTTGCCCCTTGCTTTTCAGCTTGGAAAGGAGGTGGCTGGGATGTGACCTTAGAGAGGTTTATAAGGTAATCAAGGGAATGGAAAAGGGAAATCTGTGATTGTATTTAATATTGTGAGAGGAGGACAAGTGGACATAGATTCAATCTAGTAAAAAGTAAATTGAGGACTGAATCAGGACTTGCTTCTTCAAGCAGTGTATCAACGTGTGGTATAACCTTCCAGGGAGAGCAATGAGCTGAAATCTTTTAGATGCTGAAAGTGGAGGGTTGGGCTTTAGATCTTTCGGGTGGATGAATTAAGATGGGAAGACTGGCCTTCCTCAACTGTAATTATCTTGTGATGTGATGAGGAAGATGTGCAAAACATTGACTCTCCTTTGCACAATCTGGGGTCCCCCCCCCCCCCCCCCACCAAGATTTGGAATTATTGTGCAATTGGAAGATGGGCTTTGTGCTCTCAAAGTGCACCACACATCTTGTACGTTTTATTTTTATTCTCGTGGCTGTCCTTAATGAGATTAGGTCAATTTGCAGTTTGCACAAACAGACTACAGAAGCTGGTTACCTTGAGCTAACCTGTATTTGATCTTCCTCTGATTTTTCTTCCCCTTCCCCACCCACAATGATTTTGTGAAATTGTGGATTCTGTTGTTTGACCTGGAGTTCATGGTAATTGCTTGGCTAGAGTGCATATTGCTCCCATTGCAGAGAGAATAAGCATGCTGCATCACAAAAGCAGACTTGATGTGGTCACAGGTTATTAAACAAGCTGGGTATGAAATCTGGTATGGTATTAACATCCTCATTAGTGCTGTGGATGTTGATGGGAATATTATAAAAGTTATTGAGATAAATGTTTATCGATTAATCTTATTGCAAAATTGAGTCTTTCTTTTCATTGGACAGTTACCCCATTTTATGGAATGTTTCTGTTCCGCCCTGATTATTGCATTTATTTGTAGAAAGACAGGGAGAGGGAGGAAGTAGAGCTGCTTGGTAGCTCAGTAATGAAATGCATTGTCACTTGGTGCAGAGCCATGTTTACTGAGACGGTCTCCGGCTTGGTCTCTGTTCTGCACTGAGTTAACTGACCTCTGTTGTGGTGGTAATGGGGCAGTGAGGCTAATTGCATTCATAATTAACCTTTGTATTTCTAGAAGTTGGAGAGGAAAAAGTCACCCAATGCTGTTCACTGTCCAGCAGCTCTTTTTGGAGTTTCCATGTTGGATGAGGATTGAATTCGGCTTGACTGTGATGGCTTTTGTGGTTGAATTGCCCACAAATGCTCATCTAGGCTACGACCTGAAGAATGGCACTTTGGGTGAGGCATAGTAAGGATCCAGAGTTAAATCCGTGTGAGTCACCTCTTTCCAGAGGAGTAGAAATCAAAACCCTTTTCCTATTCCTTTCAGTGCATCTGTGTCTCTCTCTTTACTGTGTTGCATCAGAAAGACATTGTAAGTGCGTCATACTAATGATACGTGTAACACTGAGACTTTGTTGGTGATATTTCTTCTCTGCGGAAAGCAAGCCACCACACTAAATTACAGTAAATGGCAAATTAATAGATTCTTCTACCCCATGTACATTACAGAACTGCTTCAGGAAGAAACCAGTTCTACTGGTCTGACTTCCAGTCCTGTCACTATTGAAACTGGCTTTTTTACATATATGTTGGTGACAGGTGGCCATTGTAAGTGGACGATGAAATTGTTTGCATTTCTGAACATGCTCGCTCTAGAAATAGTATAGATTCCACGGCAGCCCGAGGTGAGAGGCAGACTCGGCTGTGTTCCAGACAGCCTGGCTTTTCAGAATGTTAACTTCAAATGCAATGAGTTGTATGAGAGTGGATGGCAGGGGGTGGGGTGGTTTGTTGACAATATTGTAAAGATGTTCCTAAAACTCATTAAGAGGAGATCGTTCTGAACAGACCTGTGGTTGGAATCTATGTCTTTTTCAAGTAAAAATTCTATTAAAGACTGGACGTGTGGAGGAGAGAGAGCCTGCTCCTGACTTGATTACTCATGCATTTTGTGATGGGGTCACTTGTTAAATGTATTTGGTATGCAATAAAGCTGCTGCAGCACATCCTCTGTTGACGTGGCAATGCTTCCTCTGGCTGTCGAGCTTACTGCAACACAGAAATGTGACAAATGCCACTTTTTAAAAATTCTATGTATGTGTGTGACATGTATCAATGTGTGTGTGTTCCCTCTCCCTTCCCCTCCCCTACCCCATGGTGTAATACATCCCAAACTAAGCTACCAAAATAATGTATAGTGACAGAAATGGTTGTCGTGTATGGTTCATATCTTGGAATATATTAGTTCTGTATTTCTATGGACGAAGGGGAATTTTAAATGTG
Organism: Somniosus microcephalus; assembly: GCF_052327205.1. NCBI lineage: Eukaryota > Metazoa > Chordata > Chondrichthyes > Squaliformes > Somniosidae > Somniosus > Somniosus microcephalus. The sequence continues at coordinate 68,155,378 of NC_141003.1, read as the reverse complement.
AAAGCAATTCCCTGGTGAAATGTTCGAAAAATGGGCAGGGATTTATCTACAGTGCTTGTTTGCTCATTTTACTCCTTGAAATATGAACCTGATTTTTTTAATATTTTATGTTCGATCATGGGATGTGGGCGTCGCTGGCAATGCCAGCATTTATTGCCCATCCCTAGTTGCCCTTGAGAAGGTGGTGGTGAGCTGCCTTCTTGAACCACTGCAGTCCATGTGGTGAAGGTACTCCCACAGTGCTGTTAGGTAGGGAGTTTCAGGATTTTGACCCCGCGACGATGAAGGAACAGTGGTATACTTCCAAGTCAGGATGGTGCGTGACTTGGAGGGGAACTTGGAGGTGGTGGTGTTCCCACGCGCCTGCTGCCCTTGTTCTTCTAGGTGAAAGAGGTCGCGGGTTTGGGAGGTGCTGCCGAAGAAGCCTTGGCGAGTTGCTGCAGTGCATCTTGTAGATGGTACACACTGCAGCCACGGTACGCTGGTGGTGGAGGGAGTGAATGTTTAAGGTGGTTGATGGGGTGCCAATCAAGTGGGCTGCTTTGTCTTGGATGGTGTCGAGCTTCTTGTGTATTGTTGGAGCTGCACTCATCTAGGCAAGTGGAGCGTATTCCATCACACTCCTTACTTTTGCCTTGTAGATGGTGGAAAGGCTTTGGGGAGTCAGGAGGTGAGACACTCGCCGCAGAATACCTAGTAGCCTCTGACCTGCTCTTGTTGCCACAGTATTTATGTGGCTGGTCCAGTTAAGTTTTTGGTCAATTGTGACCCCCCCCCCCCCCCCCCCCCCAACCAAGATATTGATGGTGGGGAATTTGGCGATGGTAGTGCCATTGAATGTCAAGGGGCGGTTGTTAGATGCTCGCTTGTTGGAGATAATCATTGCCTGGCACTCGTGTGGTGCGAATGTTACCTGCCACTTAGCAGCCCAAGCCTGAATGTCGTCCAGGTCTTGCTGCATGTGGGCATGGACTGCTTCATTATCTGAGGAGTTGCGAATGGCGCTGAACACTGCAATCATCAGCGAACATCCCCACTTCTGACCTTATGTTGGAGGGAAGATCATTGATGAAGCAGCTGAGGATGGTTGGGCCTTGGATACAGCGCTGAGGAACTCCTGCAGCGATGTCCTGGGGCTGTGATGCTTGACCTCCAACCACCACAGCCATCTTCCTTTGTGCTAGGTATGACTCCAGCCAGTGGAGAGTTTTCCCCCAATTTCCATTGACTTCAGTTTTACTGGGCTCCTTGATGCCACACTCGGTCAAATGCTGCCTTGATGTCAAGGGCAGTCACTCTCACCTCACCTCTGGAATTCAGCTCTTTTGTCCATGTTTGGACCAAGGCTGTAATGAGGTCTGGAACCGAGTGGTCCTGGCGGAACCCAAACTGGGCATCAGTATGCAGGTTATTGGTGAATTGGAATTAATCTAGTGGTGCTCTTGTATCCCTCAATTGGAACAGCTGCTGTGGCTAATACAGCGACTCCCATGAACCTACCTGATTTTTGTTGCCTTCATCTGTTTATTAGCATGGAAGGTGAAAAGTGTCTTTGGTACTGGATGACTTTCAAGTACTCCGGCTCTGTCTGACAAAAGTTAAAGCAAATCAGCATCTCGTTAACACTCTCATTCCAAGCAAAACAGCTTTATCCCGCGCTTGCCCCCTTAAAAGACCTAGCTTGTTGTATTAAGCATTTTAAACAGGGAGTTTTCTTTATATCTCAGTTATAAATAATGACGTGAATACACCACGATTCAACATTTTTTTAAATTTATGGAGCTTTGAACTCTGGTCCCCTTTTTAAAAAAAAAAAAAAAAAATATTCAGTTGTCCTTCAAACATTTGTGCTTTGGGCATGGGTAGGAAGTTTTGAAAAACAGCATGCAACAAATGGTCTATACTGTTGGTAATGTCAAATATCTTGTTTTCAGCCTCCTCCTGTTATTTACCTTTTAAATTTAATTTTTTTTTTTTTAAAGTACTTGCTTGAATTTTTACAACAGCAGTTTTTTAGAATTACTTAAAGCCGTATGCTTTAACTTCGACCGTTTAAAAGTTGCAGCTGGAATGATTACCCTGGGCAAGTTTTAACCGTGCCTTTCATTTTCATGCCACATTACGAATCATTATTATTTATAATAAGGTTACTGTGATGGAGTAAGTGCATGTTGAGATACCCTCACTATTTGGCGTCCTGAATTGAAAATGATGGGCTTCGCTATGTTAAGACACCAGATATTGTGCCAACTTTCTCGATTTCCCTCCAATTCTCCAGAGAATATTGACTACATACAATTCCACTGGCACCGCATGGCCACCAATACCTGGGCAGACTCCTAATTCTTCAGTTGAGCCTTGACACTGATTGTTGGCAGGCTATTCACTTGTTTAAGAGTGTGGGTGGTGGAGGGGAAGATACCTCAGTTAACTCAGTTTTGTTCTTGCCCGCCATTAACATGCAAACTTTCCAGCAGGGGCCACTGGATAGTAGTTAGGAGCCCTGGGTGATTTACCTGCTCTGTTGCCGAGATCAATTGCATCTCCCTTTCATCCTAGCGGAGATCAGCTTTATCAGCACAGACCGAGAACTCAACCAAGACCTTCCTGGTTTACCAAGTGAGCAATTGGGGGGGATGAGAGACCAGGTTTAAAGTTGAAAATGGAATGCTATTTGGTTGCTAGAGATCTGGAGTCTGGCGTTAAAGTTTTAGTGACGTTTTACTTGTAGGATTAAGCCATTCTAATGACTGGAGGAAAAGAAATCAAATCCAGCACGGATCGAGGAAGTGATTATAGAGCAACTGAAGACTCTTGTAGGTATCAGTACAAAAAAAAAATCCCGTCCATAATCTTCTTGAGTTGGGAGTGCTCGAGTCTGATACTGGGTTCCAACAGCAGTAAGGTGTACTGTTAATTCTTTTAGAAATACAATCTAGGTAATTGGTTTATTTTGGATACCTGGACTTGACTTGATTAGATTGATGTACCTTATAGTGAAGCATCTAAGTGGAATAAAAGGGTTAATCCTGAGCAGTCTTTGAAGTTAAGCCATGACAGCAGGGTAAGGAGACAAAAATAACAACTGGTAAAAGGAAAGCTCAGGACTGATGTCAGAGAGCACTTCCTTGCACAGTGATCAGTGGTCTCTAGGAAGGAGAGTGGAGGCAAAAACTCTTGGCAGCACTCAGTCAGTAATTGGATGCTTTGATTGGGGAATGGTTGAAACTAAGCGGAATAGCTTCTCTCTATTTTTGCAGTCTTTTTTACTAACTTTTTCTTTGCTCTTTTTTAGTTTAATTTCAGAGGAAATGAAAATGGATGTAGAGTTTAACTGTTGGGTCTCACATTCATGTTTCATTGTTTAGCTCTTTTTTTTGTGCCTCTTGATCAAGTTGTTTTGTTACTGTAGCTGACTTGACCATTGACGTACAGCAGAAATATTACTTGCACCGCAAAGTTTGAGATCAGGAGTTGGTTGGGTTCAGCGTAGGTTAGGTGCTCTGAGATTCCAAGAAATTACAACGGTTTAGCGTTTCTCCAGTGCTCCTTGCATATAGGAAGACACCTCTGAGCACTCTACAGGGCGGAGGGAGGAAAAAATTAAACAAATCAGCATCTCTTGGTACAAGACGGGCTTCTGGATCATTCTTTACAATGAACATCAAATTGCGAAGTAAACTATCAGTGAGAGAGAACAGCAGGGGTTTCGGAAAACTTCATTAATTGATAAAAATCTTAAGTGTCTGTCTGCACAAGTTGCAGGCCTGTTGATGAGCATAAGGGAGATAGAGGGAAGCTGCTAAAGCTCTGTTTTCTATGTGTGTTTAGACCAAAGCCCTGAAGCTTTGCCATGAATCATGGAGCTTGAGGGGTAAACTAGATCCTGGTGATAGTTGATTTGAAATTAATACCATTACAGAGGTCTCTGATGTGTACCTACCATTTCCTCTCTCCCAAAGTATGTACCTACCATCCCTTCTCCTCACAATAAAAATGTCACCTGCCATAATGTAGCTTTGGAGATTTGCTGCTATGCTCCTGTGATTTAGATGAATCAGTACTAAACCATCATTTTTACATAACCAGTTCTCAGGCATATGACAAGTCATACAGTAACTGCACTGTTGGTATCGGTGTTCCTACTGTTGTTGTAAGCACTGCATCCCTCACCCAGAAATTCCAACTCCAGTGTACTTACTTACACCTCCCTCCACTGCCTTGCAACACTCCTTACCTCTGACAGTACTGGCGGGTGCTGGGGCACAGCTGCGTGGGTGGGTGCTGGGGCACAGCTGCGTGGGTGGGTGCTGGGCACCTTCCAGCACGTTGTTAAAATGGCGATTCCTCATATGAGCCCAAACCATGAGTATCTTGCCCAACGTTCAGTGTTGGACTAGCAAAGATTTCCTCCAATTAAATATAGGAAAGACGAAAGCCCCCGCCACAAACTCCATCCCCTAACCGCCAATTCCTTTCCTCTACCTGGCCACTTTCTGAGGCTGAACCAGGCTGTTTCTCTATGTAGCAAATTCCCCAAAGGTGTGGAAACAACAAATATTATTGAAAATTTAATTTTTAAAAAAAGATGCATAGGGTTAGATGAAGTAGAGTGGGAGGCAGCTCGTGTGGAGCATAAACACGGGCATAGACCAGTTGGGTTGAATGGCCTATTCCTATGCTGGTAATTCTGTAGGCTCTTTGACCTTGGGGCAGGTGGCGGGGGATAGGGCTCAGGAGTATAGAACTTTCAACCCCAATCCAAGCCTATGGGGCACGCAGACCAATTGTAGAATAGATTGAGTCCATGAGGGGTTGAAACTGACCTTCTGGTCTGTATAGATCTGTTGCATGTTAACTTATTAACCTGAATAATCAGGAAGCTCTAACTTCATAACCTCTCACATCAGGAGTCTTACCCAATCGGTTTATCAACATCTGAAAATTTCTTACGAGACATTGAACGACCTCAAGATTTTCAAGGATGTTAGTGTAATGGCAAATAAGGTAACCTCTTTTCTGTGTGTGGTCATTCACTAGAAACACAAACCATACTCGTAACACTCTGGTTATGTAAACCACCTGACTCTGGGCTAAAGCGGCTAGCATCTCTCGTTTGGAAGGTTATTGTTATAACTGCAGCTTAATGGTGTACTCTTGAGAATTGAACTTTTCAGCAATAGGAATAGGACAGTAGTTACAAAAAGCTTGTGTCATTTTAACAGATTAATGGTACTGGTATTTGTGATGTGGGGGGGGGTGGCGGGGAAACATAGAATCAATGTGTGCACATTGGTACTAACAAAGGTCAAAGAAATTCTTGTGATCTTCCATACCAGTCACACGATGCTCTTTACCTTCAAATTTGACAGTGGTTCGTAATAACAGTTCTATATCACCGCATCTCTATCTTACAAACTTGCCTGCCTGCAGCTTAATAACGAAATGACATTTAAAGATGTAGCTGCATATAAAATGAAGCCCTGAATATATTGTGTAAGATACTGGGGAAAAGGAAAGCAAGAACCTGCATTTATTAAATTACAAGCCTTGGGATTTAGAAGTGCTCAAACTTTGCTCTTGCCGTATATATCAGTTGAACAATATTTTTTTTATGTATATATTTTCTAAATCTGGTGGATCACATGAATATATTTATGCGCTCTCCTTCCTCACTTCACCACTGATACAACACCCACTCAAGCCAATTTCCTCCTCCTCTCGAAGGCATTCACTCCTTTCTGGGGTATGGTTTATTGGGCACAGCACTCTCTGGTACCTCTGCCAAATATCGACTCTTCAGCTGTGATTTTAAATGGCGAGTGTCAGCAGGATGTTTGCTTGTGGAGGGCATCACAGTTGAACCTGTTTCATTACACACACATGCAAGTGATTGGGAATGGGAGACATGGCTTTTTTACCCTCTCCCTCTTTCCCTCCCCCCCCCCCCCCCCCCCCCCCCCAAAAACTCTCAAACCGTGACCACAGCCCTACTTAGTCCAAGAGTACTGCTGTCAAATGTAGAGTCTGAATTGCTGCCCTGCCTGGATTTAGTTAACGGGATACAGATTGGGAATGGAACTTGCAATCCTCTGGTCTGCATGATAATACCATAACAGACAGTGCTTTTAGACTATGGGTTGCAGGGGAAAGCGGGAGAAGAGTTTATATAGAGGCTATTCCTGTGGTGTGATATGAATATATGTATTGTTAACAGCTCAGATAGCTCACTGGTGCTTAGCCTCAATATTGGAGAGTCAAATCCTGGCTATGAAGATCCTATTAAAATCACACACTTAAAGTAATTTTCACCTCTAGTGTGGAGAACTGAAAGCGTTCTCAACAGAATCAATGTGAATTTAAGGTTTTATGAAGAGGCATGGGGGATGAATTACGTCTGAAATAGCTGATCATCCTGGTCGCTCATGAGTTACGGTTAACAGCATGAAAAGAATATCGATCATATCCCTCATCATCACCTCTTGTAGTCTGTACCAGGTAAGAAATGGAGAATATACCAGATGTAAAATATTGACCTGTGCATTGCACATGAGTTTGGTTTATGGTGTTAAATTGTTTACTTTCATTCACTGAGAGAAGACATCACATGAATAAAGTATGAACAATATTTGATGGAGATGTCATTATTTGTGGTATAAGTTTAAAACATTGAGTTTCTAAACTTTGCTATAAAAGGGTTAAAGCTTCTTTATGGCACTGTTAATGAGTCCAATTTTTCGCTTTCTGAATGTACTAAGCATAGCTCACGGCACAGTTAGGAAAACCTTCCTAGAGAACTTAAATCCTCCCTTCAATCAACTCCACCACACACCACTGCAGAGAAAGAGAAATGGAAGTACACCGCCTCCTGCTTTGGGCAGTACAGAAATATTCTTCCTTTTCTCCCCTCCCCTTTTGTCTCCTTCCCTTCCCATCCCCAAAATACAGCCAGCCTACTGAACAATGTAACACTATTATACCTATCTACACAATTATGCCAGCACCTACTGCATCAATGTAAATTCAGTGTTAAAACAACTGTACATCAGCACCAATCTGTAAGCCAGTGTATGATATTTTTATCTGATAACAACCAGACAAGTTGGCAATAAAAAAAAGCATTACAAACAATACACATTTGAGCAGATTATCAGCAAAAATAAATTTTAAAATCACATTTCATAATCCTTGGGGGAAGTCAGCAAATGTATTTTTTTTTCCTTAAATGAAGTAAAATAAAAATCATGTGGGTGGATAACAAATTAAATGACAAGTCGCTGTAGATTCCCTGCAACTGAATGTCGGGCAGATCTGTACAGACCCCTGGACCTAAAAGAGTCAGTGAAACGAAAAGCCCAGCAAATGGCTTCCTGTGTCTGGTCTGGCAGAACGTGATGCTGCAGCAAGTCCAGTGCTGGCAAGGCTGGAACAGCAGTAGAACGTGCAGTCTACTTCAAGCCATTTTTAAAAGAAAATCATTTTCCGTATCCAAATTTTTAAAGTGGATCCAGTTGTTGATTCCAAAGGAGAGGGGGGGGGGGGGGGGGGGGGAAAACACCCCCCCCCCCCCCCCAAAAAAAAATTCCAGGGTATCATTTGTTGAAGGTTAAGTCCAATCTCATTAGTGTGCATTGCACATACTTCAGTGGGTTGTAATTGTTTTGAAGTGTCCTAATTGTTCAGGAGCCTTTCTGTAGAAATCCATTGATTAGAACATCAAAACGTCTGTTGTATGTATTATGAAGATCTGAATAAAATTTGACAAACATTTATTTAAAAAAACACACACACAAACACACACAAGAAAAACTGGTGCTGAATTTCCTCAGGTCTTGCTTTCAGTGTACATTAATGGTGTTTGTCACTGAATCTTTTGAACACAAAAACAAATTGACAAGGGCAGTGAGAGGTTCTTATCTATCAATCTCTCCTTTTTCTCTCTCTTTCTGTGTCCTCTCCATATCCGTTCCAAACTAAGATTAGAATTGGACATTCTGAAGCATAGTTTGTAGTAGAGACTGTCAAAAGATTGAGGTAGATACTATACACTGCACCTAATCATTAATATATGTTTTGGGGGATTACTTTTGTTTCCGTCAAGGAATAATTGATGTTGAAAGTACGCAATACTCGGTTAACCATTACAGTGTGTTCCTGTTTTATAAACCACTTAAAATGTTTAAACCAGCATTCTAGCTGAGATTTTAATTGCTCTTATAGGATCTATGTAACCTATAACTGGTACCCATTACCCCTGTGCTTGCTGACCTACATTGGAGGTGCTAGGGACCAGGAGCCAATGTAAAATTCTCATCCATGTCTTCAAATAACTTCAAAGCCTTGCCCCCACCCACCCCCATCTGTGTAACCTCCTCCAGCTGTACAACCCTCTGGGAATTTTTGCATTCCTCCAACTCTGACCTCTCACACATTTCCCTACTCTCTTCACCCCACCATTGGCAGCAGTGCCTTCAGCAGCCTAGGCCCTAAATTCTGCGATTCTGTCCGGCTCTCCACCTCTCTCCTCCTTTAAGACTCTCCTTTAATACCTAGATCTTTGACTAAGCTTTTCGTCACCCCTCCTTATATCTCCTCCTTTGGATTGGTGTCAATTTTTTTTGTGTCTGATTACACTTTTGAAAAGCACTGAGACACATTTTTCCTGTTAAAGGAGCTATATAAATGCAAGCTGTTGTATGTGACATTGCAGCGAAGCCTATTGCATAGGCAAAAAGTATTGTTTCTAGCATTCTAAAATTAAGAGGCTAAAGTCTAAACACACTAAGTACATCTCAGCTGCCCTCGGTCTCACTCTGGTGTGCCATATTCTTTCACTGTTTTATCCGTTTCTATTTCTTGCCTCCCCCACACCCCCCCCCCAAAAAAAAAGACAACTGCTGTGCTATGGGTAGTTTATTCCTGCAGAGCATTTGAAGGTTGCCAGGGTGATGGGGGCACACGGACAAATATATGGATGTCTGTTCTTTATGCATTCTTTTCAAACGCATACTTTCATTCATTCTTCCCTGAATGTCATCATTGATCAGATGTGGCAACGTGATTGATAATCCATTGTAAATTAAAAGCAGCAATGGGCATTAATGCACTGTAAAGGCCAGCATTGCTTAAACGCTAGAACAGCTATCAGCTGCTTATGTTAGCGATGAATGTTCTAGTGTGTGCTATGTTGGAGTAACAGACCTTGAGCTGATTAGAGTGCTTGGTGCATCAGCTCTCAGTACCCCACCTCCCGGTCTCAGCATAAAACACAATGGCACGTTCATGGTTACAATGCAGGACCAAGCATTGCTTAATCAACACCGTTCTTGAGGACCTAATTTAATAGTTTAACATGGTGCATTTATTTCTTTTGACGCAGGTCTACTGCCCTGGCCACTTGCGGGTTTATGAAACTGCAATTCCGTTTCAATCCATTGTCGACATTTAGAAAATTCTAAATTAGCCAGCCAGTGCTCTATGCATGCTAATGCTGGGTTAGAAGCAGCACAGTCAGCAGATGGATTACGGCAGTAAAATTCAAATAACTTTTACAAGAACAAGATTGGTATTCATACATTCCAGCAATTGGAGCAAGCAGTGGAGTTTTCCGTTTCTTTTTCCAATGTAGACTTGTGCTGCGGGGTACACCATTTAAACCATTGGTGTGTACCCCAGTTTTAAGCCCAAATCTTCTAATCTTGTCATGCAGGATTGCTATTCATAATTTTCTTTTATGGATTTCATATTTGAAATGACAAAAATCTGCCAGGGTTTTTTTTCTCCCCCATTTCCTGGTACCCGAGGCATTGAATCATATTTTAAATAAATCACTAGCAATGACAGAAGATCAATAGAAGAATTTAATATGCTGTCAGTTAACCCTTTTGATGCTGAATGTCCTTCATAGCCTTCAGTCGACACACTGCATCTGGACTCTGCCAACAATAAAGCAAAGTACTTCTAATGCTGAAGATTAGAATGCAGGGTTTGAGAAACAGCCAACATTACGCAATGTTTTATAAATCACTCTAGCCTTGACAAACGCATTCTATTCTTGGTGCAGAAGTTGTGAAAGGGTTACTGCTTCATAATGCGCCCTGATTCTCCCCCTCCTTTCTCCCCTATTTTGGGTTTGCTGCAGATATTTTCAGAATCCTATGCCAGCAGCGGTTTCTAAGGAAGTTCCAGATTACCTTTTCAGATGAAGTAATGCTCCTCCCTGTTCTCCTCTCTCTCCCCTTCCCCCAAAATACACACACACACACACACACACACACACACACACGCGCTTATAATTTTGCATCTCAAAGCAAGGCTGTGTTTTACAGTAATTAACAGACTCATCCGCACTTCCACCATTTTATAGAATTCACAGTATCACTGCATGCAGAAAAGAATGTGTTTTTATATAAACAGAAAATATTGTCTTGTGGAACGAACCCTCGCTGGTTTCACTCAGATGAAAAGGTTGTCTGGCGATTTTTCTTCCATTTATAAATTAAATCAACTCTTCTCAAAAAAAAAATCCCTTTTTTATTGCCGTTTTTAACATTTTGGCACAGTACAAATTGGTGCTTTTACAAGATAAACCTGTAAAGTCTGATATTGGGCTTAGAAATAATTTCCATATAAATATGTTTTACTGCATCCTCATAGCACTGGCTTTAAAAATTACAGAATGCCCTTTTTAAACTGGTTCGGCCCCATTTTTTTTTTTCCAAAGTCATGAAAGCATCTTGAACAGCTTTGTCTCTTCTTAAACATAAGTTACAGGTTAGAAAATAGTTTATTTTTTTATATATATATAATCACTTTTTTTAATCAGCCATGGTTGCTTTGATATAAGCATATACAAGAAAACAGTCTGAGTTTTGCACTTTTTACAAAATTCTGACAACTTGTGCATTCTATTGCATTTTATATATATATAATATATGTTATATTATATATATATATGTATATATATATAAGTATGTACAGAAGTCAGATCTGAGTCTCCTGAACTTTCTCCTTGGTATGTGTCTGTATAATAAAGGGCTCAGGTATTGTAGTGTGGAGCGAGTTACCCAGGCTGTTCTCTGTCCAGTGAGCCCCATGTGCTGGTTTGTACGTGTTATAGTTCATGTGGTCGTGGACCGACGGCACTACGACGGCTCCTTCTGACGGCGTGATGTCCTCCTCCACGTTAATGATCTCTATAGTCCTGGCTGCCGCCACCGTGCTCCGTTGTTGGTGCCGCTTGCGGAGTTTGTAAAACACTATGAGCATGGCGGCTGCCAGCAGCGTCACTGCCACGAAACAGCCGATGATGATTTTCGTGGTTTTCATGACTTCGTCCAGGCTGGTGCGGGTCGTGTCCATGGGGGCCAATGTGGGGACCACCACCACTGTTTTTGGACGACTCGTGCTTTGCAGCAGCACCGTGGGAGTGGAGATGAACGCTGGCTTGTAAGTGGGCGGCGTCGACAGAAACGGCGGTACTTTAGTCCTGACGGTGTCTGGTGTCGTTTCCACGGTGACTGTGGAAAAGTAGGTGTAATTTGACGTGTTGATCTCCGCCATGCTAACTCTCAGGAAGGCTGATGCATCGGCATTCCCTGCCACATTGGTGACCATACATTTGTAGGTACCAGCATCTGTTATTAAAACGTGCAAGAAGTATAGGGTTCCATTGTTAAATACAGATATACGGGGATGTGTCGAGCCGTGACTCAGTACCGTGCTGTTGGGCAACAACCACCTAACGGATGACATGGAGGACGTTCGACATTTCAGTTTGGCCGTTCTCCCTTCGGAGATGTTTAGGTTCTGTGGTGGCTCCAGTATAACTGGCCGCGAGCACTGGAAAGTGCCCTGGTCTACTTCGGTCAAGTATTTCCCCCTCATGTGAGGTGGGGAGTGGCACCGGCCGCAGCAAGTAGAGTTTGTGGGGATGTACTCCCGCAGCCACCAGGTGAGCCAGAGGATATCGCAGTCGCAATTCCACGGGTTGTGGTGCAGGTGCAACTCCACAAGGTACCTCAGCGGTGCAAACAGATCATGTGGCAGCGAAGTGAGGTTATTGTGGGCCAGATTTAGTTCCACCAGTGCAGTGAGGTCATCAAAGGCATTCCGCTCAATCAGATTGACTTGAGAGTTCATAAGCCAGAGCTTTTTTAATGATTTTAGCCCCTGAAATGATCCCGGTTTAATTGTAGGGAAGTGGTTGCTAGACATTTCCAACTCCTCCAACCTTACCAGTGGTGTGAGATTTGGCATATCCCTCAGGTTACACATCCCTAGATTAAGGTATTTTAAGTTAATTAAGCCCTCAAAAGCACCATCCAAGATGTACTCTAGTTTTCTAAGTTCCCCCAGGTCCAGACGCAGCAGTGATGGCACCCTGTTAAAAGCGTATGATGGAATGCTTTCAATAGGGTTGTTCCTGAGCCACAATTCACGCAGTTTTGAAAAGGACTCGAATGCGCCACTTGGTATCACAGTCAGTCTGTTCTCAAACAACTCCAGTGTGTTAAGGCTAGTCAGTCCATTAAATGCACCAACCTCTATTTGCCGGATGGAATTCCGGCCGAGCTGCAAGACCTCCATGTGATATAGGTGTCGGAAGGTGTCTGCCTTGATGAGCTGGATGTTGTTCTCCATGAGGTTGAGGTACCGGGTATTAGAAGGGATCCCTTGAGGGACCTCTTTGAGTCCACGGCGAGTGCAGACGACTTTGCTGAAGTGATTACTGCAGGAGCAGATAACTGGACAACTCTGTTCTCTGTTTGACGCTTCGCACATACTCCACATCCGTACCGTGAGGTAGACGAGAAGAACCAGGGCAGCATTCCAGGTGTGATGCACAGTTACCTGCCACAAGAGATTCATGATGTGGCACATTCATAATTCACCATAGTCTGGGATCGGCACTGATTTGAAAATCGGCTCTACCCCGGCACAGCAGGCTACCAGTGCCTTTAGCGATCGACAGTGAAAAGGGGAGGGGGTGGGGTGGGGGGGGAAGAGAGAGAGGAGAGAGATGCAATGAGGACGGCCTGTCACACCTACCTCTACGAGAGTGCAGTCCCACGTTTTCATGCACTAGATACTAGTGCTATTTTCCCCTCCTTCCTTAATAAAAAATAAAGGATTCACAAAATGGCTCCTAGTAAATCCAAAGCAGTAGGAAGGACCGGCAGAGGTGAGGCCCAATCGGCTACGCAGGTGCATGCATCCTCTCTACCCCAGAGAGTAGCGCCATCAACAGTCGTGGTGTTTGTCCTCGGCGTTGAGAAGGCTGTCGAGCGAGCTCCATCGTTGATGTATAAACCAGGCAGTCTGCTTTGTGTAGAGGGTTTTTTGGGGGGTTTTCCGACCCCTCTGCTGCTGTTGTCAGTCTCTTTCTCGGTGTACCCACGCGCTCTAATCTGTTTCACTCTGCCAGGGTCGGCTGATTTAAAAACAGCTACGAGCAGCACATTGCAGTCAGCAGCTTAACTAGCCAGTTCTCCACCAGTAGACGCAGCAGCTGCAGGCTGCCTCCCGCACAGTTAGCAATAATCCGTTGATTGCTCCAAGGGGAGGGGGGAAGCGATTGGAGGAGGAAAAGATTGCTGGAGAGCGCTCTCTTTCTCTCACTGATGAAATGGAAATCTTCAGTGATGAGCCTTTTTTTTATTTTGGCAGAATCAGCATCGCAACAGAAGGAAAGAAAGCCCCTCTTCTCTTCCCTCTGTATTTCTTGTGGTATCCTTTTTTGTTTTGAGGTAGTGAGTTGTGGCAGTTTTTCTTTTAGCCTTTTGTCTTGTTAATAAGGTCTTTGTTGGCCAGTGACTGCAACAGCTGCAACAGAAACCTCTGTCCTCCAGAGCATTTTCTTTCTTTTTCTCTCTTTCTCGCTTCTCTCTTTGACAGTGTTGCAGGCAGCCACACAGGCTGCGCTCTCATCCCTTTGTCCTTCACTCTGAACGTGAATGTATTGCTGACGCATGTCGTAATGAGCAGTACATTGGTGTGATGCAGTGCTCTTGTATGTATTAACACCCCCCCCCCCCCCCCCCCCCCCACCCTGCTCCACACACTTCCCCTCCAGGGGTTAATGATAAATGCTTCCAGCAACGTTGCATCGATTCAGTGGAAGATTTTTAGATGCATATATAAACTGCGGAAGAGGCTGTCAATTCAGACCCTGTAGCTCTAATACTATTTGGTCTGTGCTGAGTATATGTGATGTGGCGGCCGATTCTTTGAAGTAGCCAAATGTGTTGCAGTGATTTAAGCTAGTTCTCGGTCCCTGTTGGGATAAACACAAATTGATGTTTCAGCTGCTGGGGGCCAGCGAGCTGCAATTGGTCTGCTGGCTGCCGGTGTTACGTCATCCCTTGTAGTGCTGAGTTGGCTGCTCTGTGACGGCAAGGCAATCTGTTGGGAGCCGAGAGAAATGCTCCTGCATAGCAATGCATGGGAGAAGGGGAAAGAGAAGGAGAGAAGCAAAATGGAGTCTTTATTCTGACCGATTAAACGCAATTAAAATGCAAACACCTACCTCGCGTTCTGAATGCTCACCTCTTCATCTTTCAGTTTCTTGCCTGAATGGAAGGTCAGGCTACTCTGTACAACCATTGGCTCCTGTGATTTTAAATGTTGCATTAAGTTCAGTTAGTTGTGTACCAGCTATTCCATGCCGGATCCTGGTTGTACTTAATCGTACTGTGGTGACAGACCTATTTGTATCGTGCATGTAGGATTGAAGATATGATTGTTGATGGGCAACCCTACTATGTCCTACACCGGATGAGATGGATTTAAATTTTGGAGGGGAATGAAGGTGCCATCCAGAAGATCTCCTGTACTGGGGCCTAAACACTATATTAACATGATCTCCTCACTGGTGAATTATTGCTGTGCACCTCCCTGTTTTCTTTGGATGGGGGAGGTAGTACTTAGAGAAGTATCAGTTATTGTAGTGATGGGGGTGATACTACATTTTGACTGGTTCAAATTCTGCAACAACAGCTTATTAGCTACATGCTTGGTTTCCTGAAAATCTGACTAGCGATGCGCTCGCTTTCCTCCAGTGGTGTAGATATCAACTGTTCAGCTTTAGATGTTAGAACTGTCATGTAGGAGATGACAGCATGTGCTTCCGAGTGATAAAGAAACCTTGCACTGGCATTGCTTGTTCAGCTTTGGCTTACAGTTATCGGAAGGAGAAAAGACTCCAGCTGGATTGAACTAGTTTGAATGAGCTTGGAGTTTTAAAGAGAGACTATTTTTCCCTCACGTAGAATGAACCTTAACACCAGTTGGATTCAACCTGCATGACAATGGGATATTGTAAACATCTCTCCATTTTTAAGTGAGAGCATTCTCCTATTCTCTGAACCTTAACACCACTTGAATTCATTCTGCATTACAATGGGCTGTTATAACAACCATGTTCTTGTAAGCAAATCCTCTTCAATCACCCACTTTCATTGGCGAGATCCCCTATCGCAGTTCAGTCAGTACATGCATATACATTTCTTTGCACTAGAAGCAAAAGGATTTGGGAGCAGTTTGGTGTCCTTGTACGTATGTCAACTCCAAGTCTGCAGAAAAGGACATTCCTCGGTGTTTATTCTCGGTGTGTCGGGTGCTCGTTCGCAGTTGGCATGTGGCACTTGGTGCATTTTCTGTCCTCGCGGTTTGGCCATTTGTGTCTGGAGTCTGAGTTCAAATCCAACCCAGTCTGCTGGCTGCAGGCATCCTGTGTAAAATAATTGTGGCAGTCTCAGTCCAACTCTTAGTGAACCCAAAGCCATTGATACTTTGATGCTCTACACTCATAATCTTACTCGGGGATAGAAAATAGAAAGAATGGCCCTGTTTGCAGGAGGGAGTGAGGCCAAGTACAGTAGAAGGATCTAGCCTTGCTACATCTTACCTAAGAGTGGCTGTTGCTGACACTGGGTGCCCAAAATGAAAAGTGTTCCACTCTTGATGAACATGAAATTCCTCACAGAAAAAAAACTTCTGAAAAATGTTTTGAGATATGCCAGTCCAATAGTTACTTTGCCCATGTTGATTGCCTTGAGGAAGAAATGAGCCAGAGCTGAAATTTCAGTACATTTTTTGAAGTCATTATCCAAAAAATACACGACTTGAAAAAGAAAAGGAAGCTTCTTCCAAAAGAAAGTAGCAGCACGGTGGCATAGTGGTTAGCACTGTTGCCTCACAGCGCCAGAGACCCGGGTTCGAATCCGGCCTCGGGTGACTGTGTGGAGTTTGCACATTCTCCCCGTGTTTGCGTGGGTTTCCTCCGGGTGCTCCGGTTTCCTCCCACAGTCCAAAGATGTGCGGGTTAGGATGATTGGCTATGATAAATTGACCCTTAGTGTTAGGGGGATTAAATAATTAAATACGTGGGGTTACTGGGATATGTGTTGGTGTAGGGGTTACGGGGATCGGGTGGGATATGTGTCGGTGCAGGCTCGATGGGCCGAAATGGCCTCTATCTGCACTGTGGGGTTTCTGTGATTCTGTGATTTCTCTCTCTTCCACCCCCCCCCCCCCCCCCCCTGCCAAACCGGATGAGCAGATTTGTCATTGTGGGAGTGGACACTAGTGGTGGTTTTATGTCTGAGGTTTGATGTCTCCGACTCATGCCTTGTATAAGATGAGAGCACACTGAGGTAAACTCTTGGAGATGCATTGACTGGTGCTGGTGTTAGTTCTCAGCTGGTGCTGCAGTTTTGAGCTGCCTGTATTATGCTGTATTGCTTCCTGCTCCCAATACAAAGTAAGTATGACAGTTTCAGGACAGCTGATGGCCGGGATCCCAGCCACTGGCCTCGGTGAATGGGTGGAGTTTTCTTGCCGTGAAACTGACTGGTTTGACTAGTCTAGTCACAAATAAATCCAATAGGCAATTCAGGAGAAACTTATTTACCCAGAGGATGGTTAGAATATGGAACTCACTACCACAGGGAGTAGTTGAGGTGACTAGCAAATAATACATTTAAGAAGAAGCTAGTTAAATACATGGAGAAAGGAATTAGAAGGATATGTTGATGAGATTAGATGAAGAAGGGCGGGAGGAGGCTTGTGTGCAGCATAAACACCGGCATGTTGGTTTCCGTGCTGTAATTACTATAATACTATGTAATGGTGAATCTGGCGAGTTTACTTGGGACAAAAATCATAGCCACTGGCCTTAGCAAGCTTTGATGTTGTCATCGACTATGTGCGACCCAGCAAAATAGCATGGTTTAATGCAATGTAATACAGGAAACTTTCTGGTACCCGGCACGGACAGGACCGACGTGGTGCCGGTTCAGCAACAATTCCGGATAACCGAACGCTATAGTAAAAGATACGGACCTTAGAGCTCCGTATAAAGCAACAAACCCAGCTTCAGAACAACGTCCACAAGTTGCAAGCGTCTCTGTAGCTTAGCAACAGCTGCAGCCAAACCCTTGCCTTCCTCCATTTGTTGCTGTGCAAGTAATAAAAGTTATAAAAGTTACCTGAAACCGACTCCTGAATTTTGCCAGTTAACCGACATTTCCAGTTATTTAGGGGCCGGTTAATCAAAAGTTTCCTGCAGCACCTTTAAAATATCTCGGACCTAACCTGTAAAAAGAGGAGACTCGGGTGAGACAGTTGAGATCCTCGGCCATCGCACTGTTCTGAAATCCAGTGCCACAGCTTTGTCCCAGAAGCAATAATGTTTTTTTTTGGTCAGCTTTTCTCACTAGTCAACTTCCCCTCAAAGCATTGACTGGAGTATGCTTCCACAGATGCAAATGTACTATCCACTACCTCGTGCGAGCAACCACTATTCATGAGAGCCCGGACAGTGAGCATTGATGCACTATTGGACCACAGAGGACGTCACAGCTGAACCTAACCCTGTTTCCAACCTGATGTCACACAAGTGCACATCCAGCGGGAGCAGCATGATTGAGAACTCTGGCTTTTTTTTAACCCCTTCCTATTCCATCAGTCTTCCTGAAGCGACTTGCTGTTTGAAAGTGGCAGTAAATGCTCATTGTGCTTTTCTCATTTACTATGAAATAATAGAGAATTTTAGATTGGAAGGAAATCCTGCTTGCTTGTCAAAACTGGGAATACACGTTCCTTGTTGGGAGGGATACTATCGAGTCCACTATGTAGATGTGGCAGATGCTTTGCTGGTTTTGGCTATTCAGCTATATTTGCAGTGCTGCACTAACTGCTCCTGTGGGATAAGTGGTTGCAGTGTATATTTGTACACAGATTTCTGTTGTCTCAGTATTTCTGAATTCTTGAAGTGTAGCACAGTGGTGGCACGGTACATCGACACTCCAATTAGAGCTGTGTCATAGATTGCTGGGTTGCAGGCCTGTGCAACTAATATCCACACTGTCTACTCCACCGCTCCTTTTCTCTTAACCCCCTCCCCCCTCCCCAATTGCTCCATCAGTCTAAATTTTCAATCTCGACTACACCACTGGGACAGCACTGAGCTGAGACGAAGCACAACCTTATGGGAAGAGATCGTCGCCCTGAGCAGCACTCCCTCGCTTCTTTGAGTCCAGCTGAAGAGCAGAATTGCTGGCCGTTTCCAAACCGTTTAGGGAGGCAGTTAACCTACGGAGAGAGTAATAGGAAGGGGAGAAGAAGAAAATAAACATTTCACGCAGAATTCTAGAAGTGTTGCTCAATTGCATGAGCGAGATGATTGGCAAGATATTGTTTGTTTACTAACGTGCTTTTCTCCGCATCTCTCCTGAAGGCACTGACTGCTGCTGTGCTGGGGTACAGTTCTGTTGACTTGTCCAAGGGCGATTATTCATGAGAGCCTAGATAACCAGTGTAGGCTGCCTATTTCACAGTGGTGTTGGGGGTGGAGAAGTGTCTCATCCAGATTGTGGTTTCCAGCATAAGTTGCTGATTTTATTTATTTTTTTGCTCCCTTTGGCAAGATTCATGTGCGACAGGGAGAAAAGAAGCCTTGAAAAGTCTACCTGTTATTCAGGGGTTACTATGTTTTACACACTATGGCGAAATGCAAAAATTCCAACCAATTTTAATGCTTGCGTTAATGTGACTTTCCAAGCATGTGCATGTTCTTGTCCAATGTCCATCCATACGTGTGCATTATCCCGTCTGAGTCACTGGATAGCAGTCAGGAGCATGAAGCTTGGCTGTTTTATATTTAATTACTTCACCACTTGCCGCCCCCCCCCCCCCCCCCCTTCAGAAGCCAATTGTTGTGCCCCAGCATTGAACAGATAATTCAGTACAGGATCAAATTTGGAACCTTCTGATATGTATGGCTTAGTGTCGTGCCAGGCTGTGCCTTAACCTACTAGGAAGTTGGAGGAGCTTACCCCTTGTTTTTTCCCCTTTTATACTTCCACGAAGTATGCAGTCAACTGCTTCTAAGGTGTCAACTTGGCTCAGCAGTAGCACTCTCGCTGAGTCTGGAGGTCGTGGGTTCAAGCCCCATTCGAGAGGCTTGAGCACAAAATCTGGACCAACACTCCAGTGCAGTACTAACGTAATGATGCACTGTCTGCAGCACCCGTCTGTCTGTTAAAGAAAGACTTGCATTTATATAGCGCCTTTCACGATTACCAGACGTCTCAAAGCGCTTCACAGCCAATGAAGTACTTTTGAAGTATAGTCACTGTCTTCACCCAGAGAGTGGTGAACCTGTGGAATTCTCTGCCACAGAAGGCAGTTGAGGCCAATTCATTAAATATATTCAAGAAGGAGTTGGATATATTTCTTAAGGCTAAAGGGATCAAGGAATATGGGGAGAAGGCAGGGACAGGGTACTGAGTTTGGATGATCAGCCATGATCTCATTGAATGGCGGAACAGGCTCGAGGGGCCGAATGGCCTACTCCTGCTTCTATGTTTCTATGTTGTAATGTGGGAAATGCGGCAGCCAAAATGCGCACAGCAAGGTCTCACAAACAGCAATGTGATAGTGACCAGATAATCTGTTTTTGTTATGTTGGTTGAGGGATAAATATTGGCCAGGACACCGGGGATAACTCCCCTACCCCTCTTCGAAATAGTGCCATGGGATCTTTTACAAGAGAACAGACGGGGCCTTGGTTTAACGTCTCATCGGAAAGATGGTACCTCCAACAGTGCAGCACTCCCTCAGCACTGCACTGGAGTGTCAGCCTAGCTTTATGTGCTCAAGTCTCTGGAGTGGGACTTGAACCCACAGCCTTCTGACTCAAAGGCAAGTGTGCTACCCACTGAGTCACTGGCTGACATAAAGTGGATATAAAAGATTCCATGACACTTTTCAAACAAGAGTGGGGGAATTCTCCTGGTGTCCTGGCCAACAAGTAGATTAACTGGTAATTCATCTGATTGCTTTTTGTGGGGAAATGATTGTGAAGTGTTTTGCACTGTATAAATTTCTTTCTAGACTTTATTGTTCTGACAAATGTGCTGAGGTGGTAAAATACAGTTCAAGATTATAATGTTTGACCTCTGTGTTCCTGGGGGGGATGAGAATTTTCCTGTACCCTACACACTGGTTTCTATTTGCTGGGTTCCGTATGCGCCTTTGACACAAAATGCAAAAAAAATTCTGAAATTGTGACATTTTGCTAAATGGTAAATGCAATAATTCTCCCTGGTTGAGATTGATGCTGCTCATTAACTCAGGAGTGCTGCTGCTGCATAGGTGACGTTTGTTGAAAATTGCAGATTTGGTGGTGTTTGACATGTCCCAGTGGAGCGACACGTCTATTTGTTTTACACACCAAGTAATGTCTGAAGATTTTAACATTGCTACAACTTACCAATACATATAATCTGCTAGACCGCTTTTGATTATCGGATTTCCTTATTTGCATGCTAGAATCTGTAAATGCTTTATTTTTGCAAGAATTCCCTGGATTATGAGATTATGTGAGCAGTTAGTCTGTTTACAGGGCAGCCAAGGAATTCCACTGTTGAGATGTCTCCTTCCAACCCAAGGGAGATTTTGAAAGTGGGGTCTCAAGCAAGTGCTGAAAGCAGATTTACGAGGGATTCAGAAGCTTTGGGTTATCACAAGCACTTTATTTAGTCTGATACAAAATGTAAATTAACTAAAGAGATAAGTGCACATAGTTCTGAAATGACGATGCGTTGGCTAGTCCATGTGCTAAATATCCCCTTGTATTACTTCTGTACTCTCGCTTCTGAGTCAGAAGGTCATGGGTTCAATCACCACTCCCGACCCTTGAGCAAGTAGTCTAGGCTGACACTTCAGTGTAGTTCCGAGGGAGTGCTGTACTGTCGGAGGTGCCATCTTTCGGATGAGAAGTTAAGCCAAGCCTGCGCTCTCAGGTGGATGTAACAAAATTCCATAGCGCTATGGGTAGAAGAGTAAAGAAGTTCTCCTGGCCAATATTAATTCCAATCAACCAACATCACTAAAACAGATTACAGGAAACTTTCGTTTAACTGGAGGTTAAATGTCCGGAAAGCTCTATCTACCGGCAAAATTCAGGAGCCGTTTCCTTTAAGTTTTTTTACTTCTCATTGCTTTTTTTTTTCCAGTCAGGCTCTGCATGGTCTAGCTGAAGCTGTTGCTTAGCTACAGAGACGCTTTTAAGCTGCAGCCGACTGTTTTGAAGCTGTTGCTAAGCAACAGGGTTTGTTGATTCACACTGAGCTCAAAAGCTCCGTATGTTTTAACATTAGCGCTGGTTTCTACGGCAGTTTTGATGGTACGGCACCAGCTCGGTCCCGTCAGTGCCGGATACCAGAAAGTTTCCTGTATCTGGTCATTTATCTCATTGCTAATTTTGACATCTTGCTGTGTGCAAATTGGCTGCTACATTTGCCTACATAACACTTCAAAAGCATTTCATGGACGCCCTGAGGCGCTATATAAATACAAATCTGTTCTTTCTTTTACTTTATAAATGGCAGTTTCTCAATTAAAACATTGCTCTAGCCGTATCATATTCCAAGCCGAGAAAGAATGAAAGTATCCAAACTGCGGATGTGCCAGTTTGTGATGTACCTTCTGTGTTATGGACTGTCAGAGGTGGGTGTAGTTTTGCTGTTGAAATTTCACATTGGGATAATGAGATCTCCTCCAGGTACAGAATTACAATATGGAGGTGGAGTCATTAGGATTTGTTCTATTGCTCTGTCGCTTGCTCTCTGCAATCGAGCATTGAGCAGTTTAAAGTTTATTGGAGGAAGTTGATGTTGAAGGTCTGTACCGACGTCCCACTTAACTCTGCACCCAAACGGTTTCCGATATGACTGATTTTTCAAAATAAAACTCCAGGCAGTCAATGAGTTTGTTAAATGACTTTTGCAGCTTGTGGTAATTTACTAGTTTCATTACAATAAAAATGTTCCAAGTGGCTCTTTTTTCAAGTGGGATGTGGATTAGAATTCCAAACAGTTCAGCAACGGAAGTATCTGTTAACAAATTTTGGCAGCTCCTTTTGAAAGGCTAAAGCTGGAGAATTGCCTTAAAACGGTTTGAGTTCAGACATGAGCTGTGTATAAAAATGTTGCTTTTATTGCTGCTTTGCTCTATTAACCTCCTCTCAAATAGGTCTCTTGCCTATTTCCGTTTGATTTGTATGTAATTTTTGACCCCACCCACCTAATGGCTACACAGTAAAGCAGGCTTTTATTGCTCTGTTGCCCTCCTATGCCTGATTTGGTCCAGAGAGTTATGCAAATGACCAAGGTTAATAATGTGTCCTCTTAGCACCTTTCTTTCCCAAGACCAAGCACACAAGCCTCTATTGAAGGACATAATCATAGTTCAAGCTTTATGTAAAAAAAACACTTGGTTTGTTGCAAGGGTGTAGCTAGCACTATCATCATCAAGAATATATATACGCACTCCCATCCATTCCAGCCTGCATCCTTGCGATTGAAGCTTACCCTTGTGTACATGGCCATACGCACTATTTCCTATTCTCTGGGTCATTGTAACCAAAATGGCGATGAATGGACATCAATGCAAATGCCTTCCTGCCGCTGCAGAACGGAAGCTGAAATAAATTGTATGTAATTGTGTCCAGTCCTAAGCGCATGGTGTACAATGACATTTTCTCCAAACACAATTTAAACTTTTCTATTCTAATATTTATAACTTAAAAGACACTTTTATAATGCCACTGTTTTAGTTTGATTTCCAGGAGCTGACTGTCAAAGTTTACACTAATAAATCTGTCCCTCTTATTCCAACTGCTGACCCTTGGTCACATGAAAAGGCTAGGGTAAGAGAACTGCATTTGTAGTATGGACACCAGTCTCCAAGAAAAAGTGGCAGTTCATATAGTTGCTGTAGGTATTGAAAGGGAAGACTGTGAATTGTTTTTGAGCAGTGATTGGCCTTCTGCTGTTCCCATGTTCTATATGACATTCAGCTCCTCGAGCTGAGTGGAACCACTCGGGTAGATTTTACGAATATGCAGTCCCGGCATGGAGTTTAGCCTGTTGAGAGAACTCATTGGGAGTTAGCGTATGGAGATTTTCAAGGGCAATGATATCCGAGAGGACTATCTGACCTCAGCCCTGAGTTTTTGATGTGCACTCCCAGCAGGCTGGGAGCACAAATTCCAATAATCCCCTTCGGTGTTTGTGTGAACAAGTATTATCTCATGGCGGTGACTTTCAAATAATACACTGGCTCCAATATTGTCATGAGATGTTTTATAGCTCTGCATGGAGAAGCCGTCTCACTGAATGGATTTATATTTGTGCAGAGAACAGCCTAAAGTAAAATAACTATCCAGAGAGAGTGGCAATCCTGTCCAATTTTCAATAATTGAATATTGGATTCAGGGAGTCAGGATAGCTAACCCTACTTGTGCTTAACGGGTTTCATAAATGTTTACATGCGCTTGCAACGTCTGGCGGAAGATCATCAACAATGTGCCAACTTTTATTATTGACGGAAAATCAACATAAACAATCTTGGCCCGAGGAAAACTCTCCTCATACATTTCTTCTTTAAATCTGAAAATTAAAGTTTCAACTCATTTAACCATCGTTCATGCACATCAGGGACTGCATGATTAAGAACTGCAATTGGGGAATTTTCAATTTTTTAACAAAAATGCATTCAATGAAACTGGAAATACAGTGCAGGTCTCATGCAAGCAATTTTTTTTTTTTAATGCACAAAAAATTGCAATATAACACCAGAAAAATGTCTTTGTTTCCTGCTGCAGCTGAAAATCTAGTCGTAGTTTGAAGAGAATCTTTGAGCAAGCGCAATTGCAGGATACTCGTGTATGTGGCTCTGTTACTTGGGGGACGGTACCATTATTTTGGGTGGTGATGCATTCAGGGGGGGAGGGATCAATAGATGATAAAAGATCATAGGAATTTGGACCTTTTGTACTTGCGCCCAAAATTCCGCAATCTGTTCAGCTGAGTATTTGATTTGCTTGCTCGTGTTTCTGGGCGCAGATAGGTAGGAAATTACAGGCCTAAAATGACTGACGTGCTGAAGTGGAGAACAGGAGATGGTTAAGTGTCAGAAGTGATGTTAGCATGCTACAATACGAAGCAATAATGGGAAACAAGCAAAGAAATAAGTGATAAATGCGACAGACAGTGTGTGACTAGATTAAAGAGGTGTGGGATAGACAAAGGGAAGCAGGAAAAACTGGCTGAGCTGAGTGGGCTGTAGTGGCCCCAAAAGCCTGGTTTAAAAAAAAAAGCAAGTTGACACCAAAGCTGTGGACCACTTCACCAGCACGGTGCTCAGATGGAGGGTCCCCACTTCCAAGTAAATGTTGATGTTATCTCAATTTCTCAATGTATCATTTCCTATATATACATTGTTTGCTAGTCAGTGTTATTGCTGCATATGTTAACTTCTAACAAGAGATTGTTTGTTTAAACCTGTTCTTTCTGACACAACAAAATCTCCATCTGCCTTGGGTGACAACAAAAAAAAGCAAAAGGAAAGGACTTGCATTTTTCTAGTGCTTTATCACATCCCTTTTGAGGCTTTAGAAATCGTGTCTCCATAGTTATTCATCATGGTCAGGTGTCTGACCTGGGGAGTCTATAACAATTACAGTACCAATAATTAGTCCCTGGCCACGAGCCCGGTCCAATTGAACCCAGCTAGCTTCGGCTGTGGTCGTGTTGGAACTTGGTGGAGAAAACAAGAAATCGAGATCAGCATCAAGATCAACATCAAAGGGGAGAAGGAAGGAGGAGGAAAAAGACGATCACAGCTCAAGGTGCTTCACAGCCAGTTAATTACCTTTTGAAGTGCAGTCATTGCTGTTATGCAGGCAGATGTTGCAGTCCATTTATTGCGCAGCAAGGTCCCACAAACGGCAGATGACCTGATTTTTGGTGTGCGTGTTGAGGGAGAAATGTTACCCGCTCCACTCGGCGAGCAGCCTGCTCCTCTATACATAGTATCCTGACATCTTTTGTGTCCACCTGAGTAGGGTGACAGAGCTTCTGTTCAACTTCTCATCTAAAAGATGCAGCACTCCACCAGTACTACAGTGAAATGTCAGACTAGATATATATTTGCGTGCATGATACGTATCCCAGTGGAGTCTGTTCTCTTGATCTTCAACTGTCTGTTGCCTGAATAGCTGGAATGTTACTATAAAGTTTCCCTTTGATCTGTGTTCAACTTAAATTCTGGATTGCTAACTGCTTTTTTTTCTCCCATGTAAATAGCTATTACCACTCTCTTGTTTTAAGTACGTTTTTGATGGATGTGCACTGACTTCTTCGTCAGTTGAACTTGTGTAAATTTCAAATTTTGGCTGTTACAAGTGTGAATACTGTACTGTCCGTCAGACAATGTAACCAGGCTCTGTAAAGGAAAGTTTAATATGCCTTTTGTTCCGTCAATCAATCGACATTCAATTTCAATATTAGTTTAATTAGGCTTGATTGATTTCAAAGGAAAAAACAACATTTTTGAAAGGTGCTTGATTTAAATGCAGAGAAATCATAATCTGGCCGTCTGTGGGAGATCGAAGACATCTGTGTTCTGTGTGGAACATTATCTTGGAGAAACTTTTTTAAAAAAAAAGAACTATTAAAGACTTGTTTCTGCTGTCAGAGATTAATGCTGTCATGGACTTTATAACCACATTACCTCGCTAGTATTTTGCCTGGTTAAACTATGGTATGTTTAACTTGTAATTAAGTGCTGCGGTCTGTACCAGTATGATCCTGCGTGTGCTGTTTCTGATTCTACTGAAGCGTGGTGGCAATCCTTTGTAAATTCAGCATGCGGTATACCCTATTTGGATTAGTCAGTCGTTAGACCCAGGCCACATTGATTTCTGGCAAGGGCACAGCACATTAAAAAAAAAACACACTTGCTCATGAGCACCATCCTCTCACTGTAAGCACTGTTCGAAGGAATAATTTGCACACAGCAAGGTCCCACAAACCGCAATGAGATCATGACGAGATAATCTGTATTTTAGTAATGTTGGTTGAGGGATAAATATTGGCCAGGACACCGGAGAAAAACTCCTTTTGCTGTTCAAAATAGTGCCATGCAGCATGTCCTCAGTACTGCACTGAAGTGTTAGCCTGGATTTTGTCCTTGAGTTTCTGTAGTGGGAGTTGAACCCACAACCTTCTGACTCAGGCAAGAGTGCGACCACTGAGCCAAGGCTGACACCCAGGTGGGAACAGGGTTAGGAACAGCACCTCATCTTTTGATTAGGCACTTTACAGCCCTCTGGACTCAACATAGAGTTCAACAATTTCGGATCATAACCTCGGCCCCTATCTCTCTCTCATTTTTTATCCACACTTTTTGTTGGTGCTTTTTTTTCCCCCCTCCCACATGGCAGCTGTCTTTCATTCTGCCAGCGCAATTTACACTCCATCTAGAGCCATCCTTTGTTTCTTAACCTGTCCCATTACCATCTCCTCTTACCTCGAATATCTCCTGATGCCTCTCTACTTCTCCTGCCTTCCATCCTCTCACAGGCCTTCCCTTTTGTTCTTTCATCCCCTCCTCCATTTCCCAGCCCCTAAACTTGCTTTAAAATCTGTTCCTTTTCCTGCTTTTTTCCAGTTCTGACGAAAGGTCTTCGACCTGTAACGTTAACTGTGTTTCTCTCTCCACAGATGCTGCCTGGCCTGCTGAGTTTTTCCAGCGTTTTCTGTTGTTATTTTAGATTTGTTTACACCAGATTTCCTAGAAGTCACTCATGGTCTGGTTGACTTGAAATGCTTGGCATGGGCCATTGAATTAAATCATCAAACGGCTGATTGGTCTCTCTGAACCTGCTGCAGCTCTGATGTAGATATTTTCCAAACCAGGTATTTTGGCAGGGGATGGGCATTGTAATTTAAGAAATACTGCCAGTTGAAAAAAAATTTCAAAGTGTGAACTGCATGATATTAGAAAAACATATCTGCTTTATTTTTTTTTAAATAAGCTATTCCAGAAACACTTTAGGAAGCTGTTCAAGTCATGCATCGTGATCTGGCATCCAGAGTTTATTTCCCCCCCACCCACACCATTCTCCAGTTGAGAGAACTTTTTAGCCTTGAAATTATTGTTTAGGGTTGTTAACGGACAACAGCTTGAAGCATTCGTAAAACATTATTTTGTCTGCTATTTTAAAATAAATGAGTTAACACATCTGCCAAAATAGCCAAGGAATACCTTCTGAATGAATTAAGCAGCTGTACAATGGTAATTAGAATCATAGAAATTTACCACAGAAAGAGGCCATTCAGCCCGTCGTGTCTGTGCTAGCTCTTTGAAAGAGCAGTCGTGCTGAGCCCCACATCCCTGCTTTTTGTCTGTAACCTTGTGAGTTCCTCATCCTCGTGTACCTGTCCAACTCCATTTTAAAATTAGTTATGGAATCAGCTTCCACCACCTTTTCAAGTAGAGCGTTCCAGATCCCGACAAATCTGAGTGAAGAAAATTTCTCCTCATCTCCCCCTTAGATCTTATAGAATCATAGAAACTTACAGCAAAGAAGGAGGCCATTTGGCTTTTGTTTCTACCTGGTCCCTGAGGTCAAGATAACGGGTGATATCTTTGTGGCCAGGTCCACCAATGCCATTCTGAATTGGTCCCACCTAGTTGACGAGAATGACTCGTGGCTGAGATAGATGTGGGTCATGCTCACTGCAATGCTCTTGCATTGCTGCCCCTGGTGGTTGCAGCATTCATATGATTGACTTTTTATTTCCTCCTCAAAGACGTTTTCATGAGTATAGGACTGGGGGAGGTGAGTATAAGATTTGAACATAAGTGCTGCTTGCTCTTTGTGGAATTGTATTGGACAATTTAATTTATAAGATTCCCTGCATCAGCGTTTAACCTTTCCGGTTAACCAATTACATAATGCATTCTGTTGACCTGAGAAATTTAAATGTATTTCTATTTCATGTAACAGTGCGCCTTGTTCACTGCGCAACAACCCTGAGCTCCAGGGTTCCCATCAACTTAATACATTAAGCAGCTCACTTGCATTTTACCACCCCCTCCTCACCAACCCAAATGCTTAACAGTTGCATTTATCGTTCTTTTTAAAATGCATACCAAATGCTTGTTCCCAGCTGTGTATCCCACTGGTTTTCTTTTTAATACTGGGAAACCCTCCATAGAGATTGGTCCAAAGTAGCTTACACTGAGAGTACACGGAAGGGTTCCTGGTGCAAGCACTTCTGGACTTCAACATCAAGGGAAGTGGTTCCCAAAACTTGACTAGTTAACTCCCCACAGGGAAAGAAATAATGGAGGTCAGAGTTTATCTACACTGGGGTATGCATCATCTTCTTGGGTATGACGGTGTCGGTCACCGCAGCAGGTACTGAGGTATTTTATTTACTGTTTATACCGAGTCCATTCAAATTGTCATTGTTGGTATTTGCTGAGTATTAGAAAACGTTTTTTGAAGTTTCTTTTTATTTAAAAAAAAAAGCATACTCCATTAACTGCACTGGATTATCTCGACTACACCAGAATCAATAGTCCTTCAATGTAGACATCATGACACGGAAACTCTAGTATGTGCACCAGCTGTCGATCTCATCCATGACACCAGCTGTCACCAGACCCTAAAAAAAAACCTAAACTCAATAAGACAGCGCTGATGAAAGCTACATCTACAGATAACTGGTGCCAAGTGATTTATTTGTTTTTTATTTGAGTTTGGGAAATTGTTATTAACCACTTTATTCTGGTATTGTGTGTTACCACCCGAGATTAATCTAGTTGTTCTCCAATACATCCTGCCTTTTTTCCCTTCTCCACTCTCTAGGTCCTCCTGAGCTAAGAGTACCAGCTGGTACTCTGAAACCTATCTCACAGGCTTTTATCAGACATCACTCTGAAGCTGGCAGGCCAGGTTGCATGTGTGCGCTGCTGGACCTTTTGCTGATGATACTTCGAAACTTGTCATAAGGAGGCTCACTAAAGCGGTAACTGGAAATGTCAGCTGAATAGTCACTCGTTCCACATACACGTCTGTAGAGTAACAACAGCCTAGGAGAGTTGGTAGATACTGACCTGTGCACCAAAACACTGTGGCATGGTTTCCCAACACACCTGTGTATTTTGATAGTGACTTTAATCAACGTGAACACAACCCCTAGTTTTTACGATATCACAACGACATTTCTTGCACTGCAAAAAAGCCGGTATCAGTAAAAGTGACCATGAAGCTGTTGGTTCACCAATGTCCCTTTCGGGACGGAAACCTCCCGTCCTTACCTGATCTGGACACTATGTAACTCCAGTCCCACACCAATGTGGTTGATTCTTAACTGCCCTCTAAAGTGGCCCAGCAAGCTACTTTGTTGTATCAAAATTGCTTGGCGGTTCAAGGTGGCGGCCCACCACCCCCTTCTCAGGGCACCTAGAGATGGGCAGCACATACCGACCTTGCCAGTGACGGCCACATTCCGAGAATGAATTTATTTTAAAATCGCTTCCTGCTAAGCACAGCTGTTAACGTGCCAAGAATCTGTGTCAAAATTGCATTCGCCACCTGCTCGGACTGCTTTGTTGCAGCGTTGCATTACATGCCTGTACACCAGTTACTTGGAAAGTAAAACTGCGCTCAGTATTCAAGTCAGACTGCGACTAATGTGCTCTGGAATGGGGAAGAGGACTGTCCTGGGAGAGTTTTTGTGTGTGTGGAGATTCCCCTGCCTTTTTGAAATCTTTATTAAAAAAAAAAAAAAGAATCTCAACATATTTCGTTCAACTTTGACAGTTTTGGGCGAACGATGTGGCAACAAGAAGAAAGTTCCCAGCTTCATACTTTTAAAAATGCCACTCAGCAGGCGATGACGATTAATAGCTGCATCAAATTGCCGAATGAGTTAGCTTAAAAAATTCCCTTTCTTCATTCCCCTTGGGCTGTCGAACCTTTTTTTAGTGCAAAGCTTCAGCTCCAGGCCTGAAATTCAGTGGGTTGCTATGGCATTAGCATTGTACAAGTAGCCAACCTTGGCGTAATAAAAATGAGATTCTGCCTGCTGAAGAGATGAATTTTCAAACTGAAAAATTGAATTAATGGTCCATTTGCAGCCATGTGTTGTCATTGCATGCTTGTGCTGAAGTATGTGAAATTCTTTGAAGTCCTGAGCCTTCTCTGATTGCTGTGAAATTGGGTTTAAGTAAATCATCATTCCATTTGTACATTCTGCCTCATTATACACTCTCACCCTTGCTCCTTCATGCTGTGCCACACATCAGTTTTCCAGGAGTGGAGACTGCCAGTTAAGTCGCAAATCTCCACCAAATGCTACTCCTGGGTTGGTTGAGTGAAAGTCTTGGATTGCCTTGCCCGCAGGCTTCCTCCTATCTTTGAGAGGAGAATGTCTAGATTTTACTCTGACCCTTGCTTTATGTGAAGGAGCAAGTACTCGGCCCATCTCCTTGTAATACTTGAAAGGATGGGATTGAATGAACCAAAGAGCCTTGACCTTGTGATCCTAATATTCCCCTTGAGCGCACCAAACCACTGCATCATCCAGTGCCTAATTTTACTGAGAACGTTATGTAAAATCTGTAACTAGGTAAGCAGCAGAATCCTATAACCAATTAGTGCATCTCTTGGTATTTACACCTTGTGCTCACTATAATCAACTTCACACAGTGTGAACGATGACTTCATACCTCTGAATTTCTGTAAGTCTGGTTTTTGGGCATATCCAGAGGATCTAAATCTATGAGCAACCCCACTGTAGAAAAGTACAATGTCTGGGATACACTTTCAGCGATTGGATAACCTGTCCATGCCCAAGACTGGCAACCGGACCAACTTTATAAAAAAAAAAAAAAAAGTATTATCTGGCCATTATCACATTGCTGTTTGTGGGAGCTTGCTGTGCGCAAATTGGCTGCCATGTTTTTTTACATTACAAGTGACTACATTTCCAAAAGGTGCTTAATTGGCTGTAAAGCACTTTGGGACATCCCAAGGTCGTGAAAGGCGCTATATAATTGCAAGTTCATTCTTTCTTAAATCTGCTATACATATATTGTACACACAAAGATTATATTAATTATAATTACGTATTTGGCAGTGGAGCAAATGGTAGGCATAAAATAGATAATAGGTCAACAAATTTTAAGATAAAACTTTATTAGTTCTGCATAACAATGCAAATCAATACTAATCATTTCTGATTTAAGAACTGTAACCTTATTCTGACCCAGGCACTTTGTTTTGTAGGCATTTTATTCACATGAAGTACATCAATTTGGTGAAGTTACTGAGGAACAAAAGTTAAACTGGAGGGGGAAATTCTTCCATTTTTAATTATGAAAAAAATCACTTTAGTAGTACCATTATTGGATTGCAAACAAAAATATTGCTTCAGAGGGTGGAGTCCATGATGATTCAGGGAGTAGGATTGAGAAATGTAGTCCACCTACTTCTTTGTGTGTACAATATATGTATAGCAGATTTAAGAAAGAAAGAATGAACTTGCATTTATATAGCACCTTTCACGACCTTGGGATGTCCCAAAGTGCTTTACAGCCAATTAAACACCTTTTGGAAATTGAGTTGGTCGCAAATCTCCAACAAATGCTACTCCTGGGTTGGTTGGGTGAAATTTAGTCACTTGTAATGTAAAAAACACGGCAGCCAATTTGCGCACAGCAAGCTCCCACAAACAGCAATGTGATAATGACCAGATAATCTGTTTTTGCGATGTTGATTGAGGGTTAAATATTGGCCAGGACACTCTGGAGAACTCCCTGGCTCCTCTTCAAAAGAGTGTCATGATTGATTTTGGTAGTATTGATTGAGGGAAAAATGTTGGCCAGTATATCAGGGGAAAACTCATCAATTCCATCTGAATTGTCCCATTGCATCTTTTTCATCCAGACAGTTGGCATTTGGAACATTCTTTTCAAAGTAAGTTGCCCTAAATTAAATATCTGTAAATATAGGCCTACCCTTCTGAGACACATGCCTATCTTCATGAGAGACATGCCATGATCCAGTGGCTGTGTCCTGTGAGGTTAGAGGTGGATCTCAGTCACATACCATATTGCTACATGTTAGACCACACACTGAACTTCTGGTGCAGGAGTCATTAGTACAGTACATACTATATTTACTATACTTAAGGTGCTTTCACACCACTTATGCAGCCAAAGGTGGAAGATCTGGTCATCCTCTGTTAGTTGCACTCCAAAGTATATAGATCATCCTGACAGCATTGTAGACCCTCTTAAAATGTGGATTTACTATTCTGCCATTGGAATAAGGGATAGGGTTGGAGCAGTGTAAAGTAATGGATGAAATTAATGTACAGGAAACTTTCTGGTATCCGGCACTGACGGGACCGAGCTGGTGCCGTACCATCAAAACTGCCGTAGAAACCAGCGCTAATGTTAAAACATACGGAGCTTTTGAGCTCCGTGTGAATCAACAAACCCTGTTGCTTCTTAGCAACAGCTTCAAAACAGTCGGCCGCAGCTTAAAAGCGTCTCTGTAGCTAAGAAACAGCTTCAGCTAGACCTTGCAGAGCCTGACTGGAAAAAAAAAAGCAACAAGAAGTAAAAAAACTTATAGGAAACGGCTCCTGAATTTTGCCGGTAGATAGAGCTTTCCGGACATTTAACCTCCGGTTAAACGAAAGTTTCCTGTAAAACCATAGATGTCAAGTCTCCTGCAACCTGAGCTAAAGTATCAAATATAAAAGTCCCTTTGGTCAAATTGTGGACCTGGCCAGATGGAATGAGCTTTGTGACCCTGCTAAGGTACAACTATCAAATACCATCTGTGCACCATTCTGGTTTTGCGAATGACTCAAACATTAATGAAAATTCTTGAAGACATCCTTTATATCTGGAGTGCCATTAATCCCTTTACTGTTTCTCTCTTTGCTGTGCTCCTTTATATTCACCCTCCGCCCGCCCCCCCCCCCCCCCCCCCCCCCCCCCCGAAGAAACAATGCTGGGATTATTTCAGTTTGTAAGTGTGGGTGAAGGTAGACTTGCTGTATACACTCCTAGATGACGGTTTTTATTTTATTTTAACCACAGCTATCCGGGAGGCTGGGAAGCTGCTCAGATGAAAGAATCTTTACCAGGCCCAACATTTTTAATTCTCTTTCTACGTCCCAAGATACGGATATGGCTCAATCCCTTCAGACTTACGTTAATTAGATGCTGTGGTCATTTTTCTCCATCTTGGGGCCCTCAGCTTGATTTGAAATACTTGCCCTGACCAAGATTGATGAAACCTTAATCATTAAGCTGTCTTTGGCTCCAAATGGTTAATGTAGAATGCCATCTCAAGGGGGCAGGAGATTAAGCAGAGATTTGTCAGCAACAGTGAGAAATGCAAACGAGTGGAGGATATTTTATTGGTGCAGTGCAGGCGTGCTCTTTCAGTGCTGGGCTGTTATGCAGTTAATAAACAGTAAAACGGTAATCGTGTCATTTAACGATTATGTGCAAAAATGTTCCTTCATTGCTCAGTGTCAGTATCCTGTCAGCAAACTGAAAAATGCTAACCTCGTCTTTATTGACATGTTAATGTTAACCCTTGTGGGATTCAGACATTAGAGCGCACACACACCACCCCACCTCCACTAAACCCAGCAAAGAATCAAAGGGCCTGGATATGAATAATTAACATTCACTGTACACCTTGCATATTTAAAATTTAAAAAAACAGAACAGGTGAACATAGTACATAAGGCAGATTTTGCAAGATGTAAAGGTAAACTGTATGCTGGTTTGAATCATAGTGTTACAGCACAGAACCAGGCCATTCAGCCCATCAACCCTATTTTTCTCCACATAAGCCACCTAATCTCATCCCATTCTCTAGCTCACTCCCTACACCCTTCACTACTCTTTTTCAAGCAACTATTTTATTCCCTTTTAAAATAAATTATGATCTTTGCTTCAACAACAGTTTATGTACAAGTTCACAATTACCACCTTTTGTATTTTATGCCTGTTGGGCACAGTAGCCTAGCAGGACTAGCAATCCAACATGTGACTCAATGGCTGCAGGTCAACTAGGGATGGGCAGTAAATGCTGGTTTGCCAGTGTCCCCCACATCACAAGAACAAATAATAATACAAAATTAAAACCAAGGATGCCATTTTTATGGCCTTATTTACATGCACTGATGCATTTTAATGACCTGTGTATCTGTACATCAATGTCCATTTCCTCCTCTACTCCATTTAAAAGCTTATCATTTAAGGTGTAGTTCCTTCTGCTATCGCACTTCCAAAATTTATTACTTCACATTTGACTGCATCTGCTGCCTACCTACCACTCCAACCCCCTAACGCCTATCTAACCCCTCCCGGCCTATCTAGCCTACCCCCACCTTCCCTCTTGGCTTATGTACCCCCCGCCCCCTCCCCTCGGCCTATCTCTCCTTCTCTCTTTTCCCCCCCCGCCCCCCCTTGGCCTATCTAGCCTACTCCCTCTCTTCTCCCCCCCCCCCCCCCCCCCCCCCCCCCTTGGCCTAGCTAGCCTACTCCCTCTCCCCCCCTTGGCCTATCTAGCCTACTCCCTCCCCCCCCCCCCCCCCATGGCCTATCTAGCCTACTCCCTCCCCCCCCCCCCCCCCATGGCCTATCTAGCCTACCACCTGCCCCACACCCCTTGGCCTATCTATACCCCCACTTCCCAAGTCTTTCATACGACGTCACAATTTGCTATTCCTCCTACTTTGGTGTCATCATCAGATTTCAATAGTCCATCAGTTCTTAAATCCAGCTCAGATATATATTAATATGTGTATATAATATGTGTGTATGTTGGTGTGTATTCACACAGCTGTTCTGTCAACATTTGGGGAAAAAAGACAAGTTAATATCTGGCTGTCAGGCAGAGACTTTCATCAGAACTATAAATTGAAGGGTTTCCACCTAAAATGTGAACATGTCTTTTTTGAGCTTTTCAGATGTTGATATAGTTGGATAGGACCGAGCAGGTCTATCTGTTTTATCTGAAACCCAGTGATTACGTCTACATAAGTTGTAGTATAATTTCTACATGTACAGGTTTAGAAAGTGGTGGTATTTCTAAATATATACATGTGGAGGGGGGAGGGAACAAAATGCTGGAGGCACTTGGCAGGTCAGGCAGCATCTGTGGAGAGAACAGACAAGTTAATGTTTTTGTTATGGACCTTTCATAAGTTCTGATGAGAGATCCATACCTGAAAAGTTCATTTGTCTGTTCTATTCCACAAATGCTGCCTGACCTCTGTGCTTCCAACATCTTTTGTGTTTGTTTCATGTTTTCCAGCATCTGCAGTATACATTATTCATGTAAAGGGTGAGTCCTGTTGCATGGTGTAACTTGTGGAAGGGAGGCAGTACAACATACAATGCTACATTTCTGCTATGCCTGGAGTTGCAGTGCATCAGGATTATGCTTCAAACCCCTGGCCATGACGAGACACGAGATAAATACCTGAATGAGGCAGCTTACGCATGTGGAACTATGAGGCCACTGTGCCACCTGTTTTTCGAGTACGAGTCTGAGAAGTTACTTTCTCACGATGCCCGCTTCCCCAAATAGTATCTGCAAATTATTTGGCATGGTTCTGACGCCTGGGATGCTTGGTAGTGGAAATTATATGTTGCCTGTAGCCGCTCATTTGTTTTCCTGTTTTAGATTGGGTTCTACGTCTGTCCAGCACTCAAACAGATAAGCTAATTTATTACCTCAAATGTTGCCCTGAGCATGGATTGGGTCGTGGATCAGTTATGAACAGAACCCGATGAATCACCTACAAACAGCAGCTGGAAATACTTATTTCATTCTTAATAGGCCATATGGCAGATTTTTTTTTCTTTTTCCTTGAACATTATTTTGAATCAAGTGAGGATAATTGTTGTATGAATGCTTGCCAGAGCCAGGCAGGCACTCGTGTGCTGTCGTATACAACGCTGAATGAATGTATTATCTGGGATTGAGTGACAAGTGACATGTCGTCTCTTTTTAAACTTGTACAGCTGATGTTAACTTTGCTGTCAAGAGTTGTAATTTGCTTCATTCACATGTTGCCTTTTCCAGGATGAAACGCTTCTTCAGCAACCCCAGCCTTGGTACTGAATTTGCAGGTTGTGCCAAACATCGGTGCAAATCTTCATTGCGATGGTTGATAATTGTGAAACTAACCTTGTGTCACAGCTCTGCGACTTGCTGAGATTGCCCAGTCTTAGTTTAACTAAGCATTTTGTTGTTGTGTTTTGGCCAATTTCTCCTTCCGAACGTGCTGACTTGCTGGAATACTGATGGGTGTTCCTTGGCACTGCTTACTGTAATGTGCTATTTTATAAGCAACATTATACCTTATAATGTAATGTAGTAGACTGCTGCTAAGGGGGAATTCTTTGTAACCTGAACTCTAAGGTTACATGGTCTTACTGCTATAGGTAGGTACACCCTGCGGTCAATTGGAGAGTAATACCTGTTGCTGGAGAAGCTACTTTGAATTCAGCAGCGAGTTATCCGCTTAAAAAAAAAATTGAGACAATGAAATTGGTGGTGCCTGAAGGGTGACGATCATCTCAAAGTTTCACGTGTCTACAGCCCCCTCCAGTACATTGCTCAAGTGGCTGTTACATTAACTAAGATCGTATCTGTCAGCAGGCTATTCATCCACTGCCAGCGTTAGCTTTGTCTTCATCCTGACTTTCGTACATGTGAATTTTTAAGTAGGTGTCATTATGTTGTGTTTAGGAGACCTGAACTGATTTTTTTCCCTTGTCCAGGATGCTATGGCCAAGCGTGGTGTCCCTACTGCAATCTAACTCGCACAGGCCAGGGAGTCGAACCTAGGACCACCTGGTCTGAAAGGCTTAGTACTATACCAGGCAGTGCATTTATCAACTAGGAACTCGAGAGCTCCCAGGTTATTCGATTTCTTGGTGATTCCCAGACACACCCATGACCTGTGCCATAAGCTGGAACTCGCACAACAGTAACTTGTGCTTCAAGCTGCTTCACTGGGAGAATCAGACACTGAGCAGAATTGGGAAAATGTTAAGGGAGGTGAGCAGAAGGGCTGATCAGAGTTAATTTTTGAGGAGACTTTTGAGTTTGGGCAGTGATGTAGAAAGGTGGGGGAAGAGTTTAGGGCGTGAGTTTTGTGGTAAACCACTGTTTGTATTCCTGTTTGTCCTGTTTGTATTCCACTGTGTACATGCCTGGACATGCCTCGGCTGACTCCTCCCACAGGTCCTAGTATAAAGGTGACTGCTCCCCAGCCCTTTGTATCCTGGACCGGTCGACCACGCGAGGCAGACCTCCATTCTGTTGTTAATAAAAGCCTTTAGTTACTCTTCTAACTCTCAGCCTTTTATGAGTAATTGATAGCGCATCAAGTTTCAAAGGCCAAAGGTGGATGAAAGCTGTGCTAAGAGGACACCTGAAACAGCGGGTCTCCACAGGATGGGAATCGATAAAAAGTTACAGTATCTTTTACCAGTTTCTTCATTTCCCCCCACCCCTAGAATATAAATGACAATACATTATTCTGAAAGTACACCCACACATGCATCCTTTAATCGAATACAAACTGAGAACTATTTTCTAGGGGTACTTACTATAATAACACCTTCTAAACTGAGGAAATTCTAGCTGTTTACTCTTAAGTGGTCATATTTTAGCCTATTTGCTGCACACATTACACAGTCTTCTGTTGTGTGGCTCCTGTTAGTTTAACAATCTAATAGAAACTGTAAAATAGTTTACATTTTGGGCAATTTTCCATTACAACATTAACCTCCCTAGAAACGATGTAATGGAAAATTCTTATGGGAAAAATTCAGTTGTTTGCGCCTCCCGATAGCGCCTTAAGAGGGCACTAATGGGGCACAAAGCAACTTGCGCCCGGGCGCGGCGATGTTTGTGCCGCTCACGAAATTAACTAGACATTTTGCGGCGGTGCTAAACACTGCCGCCACGATCTCTTGCGCCGGCAGATCGTGACATCAGTCGAGTGCACAGCGCCCCGGACCAGATATTGAGTGGCGCCCCCTGCCTTACCGCCTGCCGCTAGCAACGACAGGTTGAGGGGAGCGTTTTGCAGTCAGAAAGGGACTGGGGGAGCGCTATTTAAAGGCGACCGCTTCCTGCCTTTTTTTGTTGGTGACATTTGTGCACCACACATAGAGAGAGAGAGAGAGAGCGAGAGACTGACTTTTGGAGAGATTCAATGCTGTGTGAAGGAGTTTTGAGTACTGAGCAGCACTTTGCAGGTTCATTTTGATATGCACTTGCTTCCTTACTTTGCCAGCACTCTGAGGTAGCGCCTCGCTCCTCGGACTTTGTGCCTTAAGACAGGTGTGAAGCGCCTGATTTAGCGCTCCAATTACCTCCAGGGGCGATAAAAGCCAAGTTTGCCGTCGGAGGCGATAATTAGCGCCAGGTGCTAAACTTTGCACACAGCCGATAATGGCGCCCTAAACGAGGCGATACTGAATTTTTCCCCCTTTATGATTTACTGCCAAGATAACATGGGAATGTGTTCGTATCATCAGGCAAAGTATGGTGATGGTCCATTTTCAGTTGAGACGTTAAACTGAGGTCCCATTTGCCCTCATGGGTATATGTAAAAGATCCCATAGCACTATTCGAAGAAGAGCAGGGGTGTTCTCCCCGGTGTCCTGGCTAATATTTATCCCTCAACCGGCATCAGTCACAAAAAATATTATCTGGTCATAATCTTGTTATTTGTTAAACCTTGCTGTGCGCAAATTGACTACCGCGTTTCCCTACATTACAACAGTGACTACGTTTCAAAAGTACTACATTGGCTGTTGATCACTTTGGGGCGTCTGAAGATCATGAAAAGCACTATATAAATGCAAGTTCTCTGTGTTTTATTGCTTTTCAGTTGGAGGTGTGGCTGGTGGTTGTTTCGATGTATGGTTTGTGGTGGGATGAGGTGTGAATAGTGAGTGAACAGTTGTCGTGAGGGGTGCAGACTTGGTGGGGTGATGGGTGGTGGTATTAGAGGGCTGCAGGATTGTAGCAGAAAGCAATGTAAAGGAGATTGAGGGTGTAGAGGTAGATGGGCAGTAGCGGTCAGGGAAAGATGGCAGAGTGGGTGTATAGAAAGAGAGGCTATGGAAGTGGGCTGGGAGAGGACGTAGAGACAAGCTAGGAGCCAAAAGACATGAAACATGTAGGGGTTACTGGATAGATTTGGAGTGGGATCCTTGGCTAATTCTTCTATTCCCTCCACCCAGTTTAAGAAAGATTACCCCTCAAACCTTCCATTTAAAAGCTGAGCAAAACTAACCTTATGGGGTGGAGACTCAAAATATGATGGTCACTGAGAAAACTGAGGAGAAGAAATGGAAGCGAATTTGGTGATGTAATTCTGCTGTGATCCCTGCTAATGTGGTCAGATTTGTTGCAAACGTTTTTTGATAAATCCATTTGAATGTAATCTTAGCCAGGATTATTGGATTAGAGCAGATTTTGTAGCCTGCATTACCGTACTAATAAACTACATCCAATCAAGGAGCAAAGGTTTTACCAGTACGCAGTCTGCTATCGGATACACAGCATTAAATGGCTAGTTTATGTATTGCTTCAGTGGTGGGAGTTTAAACGCTGTTAACTACAAACATAGTTGATTTGAAAAATCTCTAATTTTTATTGAGGATTAAAAGGATTTATAGGATTGCAACTAAAACAGCCTGCAGTGACCAGCTTGGACCATAACTAGAGGCCATCAATAAGATAGTCACCAAAAAATCCAATAGGAAATTGAGAAGAAACTTCTTTACCCAAAGAGTGGTGAGAATTGGAACTCGTTACCACAGGGCGTGGTTGAAGTGAATAGTATAGATGCATTTAAGGGGAGGCTAGACAAGCATATGAGTGAGAGGGGAATAGAGGGTTATGCTGATAGATTTAGATGAGGCATTACGGGAGGAGGCTCGAGTGGAGCATAAACGCCGGCATGGACTGATTGGGCCGAATGGCCAGTTTCTGTGCTGTATATCCGATGTAATCCTATGTAAGCTTTGGGACTGTTCTCGTGTCTTTATGACAGAAGCTGCTGGTTTATGGTTTTAACTGCACTGAAGTACTGAATTCTATCCCAAAAGCTCAGGTAAAAATCCTGGAATGCTATATTTTCAGTCACAATAATACAGTAGCCATGTTTATAACAACAACTTGGAGATTTTTAAAATGCATATAACGTAGGAAAAGCACCCCAAGGTCCTTCAGAGCTGTTAAGAGAAATGGGCACCCAAATTTTGGATGAGCTGAAGTTTATAGAGGGTGTGGAATGGCAGGCCAGCTGGGGACCGTTGGAATAATCGGGTCTAGAGGTGGCAAAAGTATGACTAAAAGTTTATGGGCAGAGGTGGGTGATGCTTTCGAGCAATCTTTGTGATGGACATCATATGAGGTTGGAATAAAAGCAGAAAATGCTGGAAACGCTCAGTAGGTCAGGCAGCATGTAGAGAGAGAGCAGGCACGGTTAACGTTTCAGTCGATGTCCTTTTGTCAGACCCGTGAGGTTGGAAGTTCAGCTTGGAGTTGAACAGAATTCTGATGTTGCAAACTGGTTCAGCCCGCGACAGTTGGCTGGAAGAGGGTTGAATTTGGTAGCGAGGATGTGAAATTTGTGATGAAGACGGTGATCTCAGTCTTTCCAGTGTTTAGCTTGAGGAAATTACAGCTCATCTAAGATGGAATGTCAAAGACGCAGTCTGACAGCACAGAGGTAGTAGATGGAGTCAAGCGAGGTGGTGGAAAGGTAGAGCTGGATGTCGTCAGCGTACATATGGAAGTAGACTCTGTGTCTGCGGATGATGTTGCTGAGCGGCAGCATGGCGATGAGAAGGCTAAGGATAAATCTGTGGGAGACTCCAGAG
Source organism: Somniosus microcephalus (assembly GCF_052327205.1). Lineage (NCBI taxonomy): Eukaryota > Metazoa > Chordata > Chondrichthyes > Squaliformes > Somniosidae > Somniosus > Somniosus microcephalus. The sequence continues at coordinate 68,114,059 of NC_141003.1, read as the reverse complement.
ATGACCGTGCGGGGGTAGGGAGCGAAGCCATTGCTCGAGATGCTCTGAGTACAATTGGGATAGGTAAGAGTGGAACCAAGGAAGGGCAGTCCTGCTTAGCTGGACAACGGAACAGCAGCGTTGGAGGATGATGGTGTGATTGGCTGCAAAGAGGTTAAGGAGGCTGAAGGGGATAATGCAACATGGTCACAGTTGCAGAGAATGTTGTTCGTCACCTTGGTTAGAGCTGTTTCTGTACTGTGGGACGGATGTAAATTTGATTGGAGAGATTAAAACAGGGAGTTGAGCAAGGCAGGTATGGATCTGGGAAGTGACGTTGCATTAAAAGGCCTTGGAGAGAAGAAAGGTTGAAGATGGAAGTGTAGTTGTTGAGAGAGGGGTTGGTGGGCTTTGTGAGGATGGGGGTGGGTGCTGATGACTGGCTTCAATGGGACTTGGAAGAGGTTCAGCCTGTTGGGCATGGTGGGGGGTGGGGAAAGCAGCTGAATGCACAGTCTCTATCTTGGAGACAAAGAAATCCATGTGCTCCTTGCACATTGTTAGAGGTGAGGGTGGAGGGGAAGGAGAGAGAGGCTTAAGGAAGCAGTTAACAGTATAAAAAAGAAACCCGAGATCATTGGTCTCCAGTATGGTCCTAGAGTAGTGGGCCATTTCGACAGAGGAGAGGCCCGGTAGAGCTTGATGTGGTCAAGTCAGATCTGACGATTGATGACTAAGCTAGTTGTGCACCAGGTACACCCAAGGTTGTGCCCCTTGGACTTTGTATATTTATTCACAATAATGCAGTAGTCCTATTTATAACCAATATTGGATTGACAAACCCGTGTCATCCTCTCTTTATTTGGGATCTTGATTGGGGGCAGAAGCGGAAGGAAGAAAGTGTAAACAAAATCTATGACTTACAATACAATTGGTAATCATCCTGTTTTGTAATAAAGTAGAAATTCTGCATTGCTAATTACAAGGACTACTCCAAAAACATTCTATAATCGTGTATAAACTTGCTTTTCGGGCCTTTGTCTTCTAAAGAAGTTCCAGAAGCATAGATGTTTACAGCACCGAATGAGGCCATTCTGGCCATCGTGTTTGTACTGTCTCTTTGATAGAGCAATCCAAGATTAATCTCACTGACCTGCTTTCTTCCCACAGCTCAGTACCTTCCTCTGTTTTAAATATTCATCCAATTTTCCTTTAAAAGATGCAATGTTTGCTGCCTGAACACTCCTTGTGGCAAATTATTCCATGCTCCAACAACCGTCTGTGTAAAGAACTTTTCTCTCTGCTGCTTTTGACTGTCTTAGCGATAATTTTACGTTGATGACCCCTTGTTACTGATAACCCAATCCGAGGATATAGTCTTTCCCTATTTATCCTATCCAACCTCTTCAGAATTAAAAAAAAACTTTTAGCCTTCTCTGCTCCAGTGGAAATAGTCTTTGTATTTTAAGTCTTTCTTCATAACTATAGTTTTCCATTCCTGGTATCATTCTGGTGAATCTACACTATATGCTCTCTGTGACATTAATGCTGTTTTTACAGTGGGGCTCAAAACTGCGCACACTACACTAAAACTGTGGTCTAATCGGTGCCTTGTACAAATTATTTTTCACTTTTGTACTCTCTGCCCCATTTATAAAACCCAGAATGCTATTGACCTTTTTTGTTTTTTTCCACTTGTACTCCGACTTTCAAGAAATTGTATATTTGAACTCCTAGGTGTCTCTGTTCATCCACACACCATAGTGCCTTTTCATTTTCCTGTTTACTCCCATAACTTGTTTATTGCTCCCAGAATTTATTACCTCGTGCTTTCTCCACATTAAACTGCATCTGCCACCAGGCTGCCGAGGCTGTGAACCTGTTTGTGTCCTCCTGAGTTCTGTTTACAGTCCTCTTCAGTATTTGCCACACCCACCTACTCTTGTGTTCCCTTGTGAACAAGTCCAAATCATTTGCATGTACAGGAAACTTTGTTATATACGGGACCGACGGGACCGAGCTGTTGCCGATCTATCAAAACTGCCGGACATACAAAGTTAATGTTGAAGCATACAGAGATTTTCATCTCCGTATCTGACAACAAACACTGTTACTTAGCAACAGCTTCAAACAGTCGGCCCGTACCTTGGAAGCGTCTCTGTAGCTTAGCAACAGCTTCAGAGAGACTTTCCAAAGCCTGACTGTTGGGGGGAAAAAAAAGCCACGAGAAGAAAAACAACCTAACAGAACGGCTCCTGATTTCTGCCGGTAGATCGAGGTTTCTGGACATACAACCTCCGGATAAACCAAAGTCTCCTGTATAAGTTCTTTACATGCAAAGAAAAAAAAAATCTGCTTTTGAATTTCACATTTCTGAGAACTTTTTTGTAAACATGCTCTCCAGTAATCATATTTGTGCTTGGCCACTAACTAATCTCATGGATTTGATGCTCTGCAGTTGGATGGCCTGCTTCACAAACTGCAGGGCAACCAATCCATCTTACTCATTGCATTAACCTTGAAGCAGGGTGATCCTGCTCTGCTCTGTACTAACAGCTCACTCCAGACGAGTCTTTCCAGACTTGCCTCGAGGCTTGGTCAGATCTATAAGTGGGATAGTTGAATGAAGCTGCTGGAAAAATTCAAGTCAAATCTCATTACCAACAATTCTGCTGGGGTGCCTGATATGCAGCGATGAGATGGGCTTGTTTAACTTTCAGGGCTACTTCTCCAGTTCACATTGATTTGTATAAAATACTTAATTTTTCTGAAAATATTTTTTTAACGGTTTGTGTTTTAATGGGTTTCTTTTGTGTCAGCTTTGTGCTCGTCAAAATGGTGAATCCTACCCATTTCGAGCACACAGTGTCAACATCAGGTACTCCTGGATGAGCTGCAGCACGGGTTAGAGAGTAAATCTCCCTCTACACTCCCAGGGCAAGTACGTACGGATTAGATACAGAATAAAGTTCCATCAAACACTCCCAGGACTTGCATTTATATAGCGCCTTTCACGACCACAGGACGTCTCAAATGCTTTACAAGCCAAGGAAATACTTTTGAAATGTAGTCACTGTTGTAATGTAGGAAACACGGCAGCCAACTTGCACACAGCAAGCTCCCACAAACAGTAATAATGACAAGATAATATGTTTTAGTAATGTTGATTGAGCGATAAATATCGGCCAACATACTGGGGATAACTCCCCTGCTCTTCAAAATAGTGCCATGGAATGTTTTGCGTCCACCTCGGAGAGCCGACAGAGCCTCGTTTTTAATGTCTCATCTGAATGACAGCACCTCCCTTAGTACTGTACTGGAGTGTCAGCCTAGATTTTTGTGCTCAAGTCTCTGGAGTGGGACTTGAACCCACAACCTTCTGACTCGGAGGTGAGAGTGCTACCAACTAAGCCATGGCTGACACATACAGCATGGATTGGATACAGAGTAAAGCTCTCTCCAGACTGCTCCATCAAACAGTCCCAGGACAGGTACAGCACAAATTAGATGAGTAAAGCTCCCTCTACACTGCCCCCACAATGTGGCTCAGCCTCTGTGTGTTTTTTTTTCCATCTTCTACTTCATTTATTTCATGACCTCTTCAAATGTCACTTTAGTGCTGAAATATGGGCAGGTTTGTGCAGTTTTCTTTGTTAACAAAAATAAATTAGACTGTTCAATTATTAAAAGGTTTCAGGAAATATGAAGCATAAAGTAATGTCTTTGAAAATGAATACTTCAGTGCATTTCTGTTGTTCTGCTACATGGACTAGCCATAATCACAATAGGAAACTCCATAAATTACTGATTTGCCACGATCATTATTCCTGAGATGTGGAATTGAGATCTTGCCGTCCTAGGAGTTATGGTTGCATGTTTTCTGACAAAATCTAGCAGCTTATAGTGTGTGTTGAAGGTATGTGCTACATTGCCCACCTAAACATTATTTCTCCAGTTTTCTTAGCCATTCACTTGAGAGGGAGTTGAGGGGCTCCAATGGAGCCACACCAGTCACTTGTGGACTAGACAGTAGTGTGTGGTTCCCTGTATGGTGGCATGGTTTAGAATGATGGGCTGCCAATGTAAAGGAAGTAAGCTCCAAGTGTCTGACAGCATTCCAAACCTGAATTTTCAGGGGTTCTGAAGAAAAAAAGACTTGCATTTAGCGCCTTGCACGACCTCGGGACGTCCAAAAGTCATAGTTGTAATGTAGGAAACACGGCAGCCAATTTGCACACCGTAAGGTCCCACAAACCACTGTGATAATGACTGGATAATCTGTTTTCGTGATGGTTGAGGGTTAAGTATTGGCCAGGACACCAGGAAAACTCCCCTACTCTTCAGATAGTACCATCGGATCTTTTGCGTCCATCTGAGAGAGCAGACAGGGCTTCGGATGGACGGCTTCTCCGACAGTGCAGCACTCCCTCAGTACTCCATTGCAGTGTCAGCCAAGATTTTGTGCTCAAGTCTCTGGAGTGGGAATTGAACCCACAACCTGCTGACTCAAGCGAGAGTGCTACCCACTGAGCCACGGCTGACTTGGCCATGATTCCATTGGCTAACCAGCTGGCCCGATAAGGACTGGTAGCTAGCTGCGAAAGAGTGATGCTTCTTGGTCTCGGGTCGTCACTTGACAGTTGTTCTCCCAGCTTTAACCTAAAAGCATGTACAAAGGCTTGGATAAAAAGTAGTTAATTTGGAGTCTTGAATGGAAATGTACTGCACCTGCCTCCAGTGTTATTCTGCAACAGTCCTGCTTTTCTCTCCCTCCTTGTCAATTTGCAATTAAGTGGAATGTATAATTCAGATCAACGGTTCCATTGTTAGTGGCTTTCAGAACTATTGCTGTAGTGTAATGACTTCCAGCAGAAGCGCGATACAGAGCTTTGCGCAAAACCTTTTATTTTGATTGTGTGGGAAGATTCCGAACCACATTGGTAGAATGAAAGCAAAAATAAGGAAAATTGTTAGCTGTGCATCATGTTTCTCCTCCTTCTCCACCTCCTCCTCGTGTGTACTGTGCTACACGTGCAGATTTTTGCCAGCCTGTCCTGTTTTGCTGTCTCGGATGCCTTGTTCCCATATCAGTGACCTTTCCGTAGCAATAAATGAAGTGAGATTTATTTTGAAACTTTCAATCTTGGACCCTCACCAACTGCAGTAAAATTTTGAAATGATAGGTTTGTATTACTGTGTTGTATAAGAGAGGCAACACGAGAGTTGCCAGCCCTCAATTGATGGACAGAGGTGTTCCCTTGGCCTGTACTTTGTGGCTGGTTTTCTTCAGCAATGATTAGAATCATAGAATGGTTACAGCACAAAAGGAGGCCTATCGGCCCATCGAGCCCGTGCCGGCTCTCTGTAAGAGCACTTCAGCTAGTCCCACTCCCCCGCCCTTTCCCTGTAGCCCTGCGATTTTTTTTCCTTCAGCTACTTAACCAATTCCCTTTGAAAGCCTCAGTTGAATCTGCCTCCACCACCCTTTCAGGCAGTGCATTCCAGATCCTAACCACTCGCTGTGTAAAAAAGTTTTCCTCATGTCGCTTTTGGTTCTTCTGCCAATCACCTTAAATCTGTGTCATCTGGTTCTCGGCCCTTCCACCAATGGGAACAGTTTCTCTCCATCTACTCTGTCTAGACCCATCATGATTTTGAACAACCGAAAATGCTGGAAAAACTCAGCAGGCCAGGCAACATCCGTGGAGAGAAATTAGAGCTGACGCTTCAGGTCGAAACCCTTTTTCAAAACTGGAAAGGAAATAAAATAGATCGAAGTCAGGGCTGCGATAGAAAAAAAGAAGTAAAGAGACATTAAGAGGTATTCAAAACCAGACGAGATGCTAATAGGACAGTGGAGACAAAAGACGGCTCAGATTAGGTGTGAAGTGTACTGGCAGGGTAAGAGACAGCTGCCATGTGGGAGAGAGAAGAGAAAAAAAAAGGAAAGGGGGGGGGTGGGAGGGAAGACCCCAAACAAAGGGGTGGAAAAAAATATAAGTAAAAATGTAATGGGGGCCGAGGTTATGATCTGAAATTGTTGAACTCGATATTGAGTCCGGAAGACTGCAAAGCGCCTAATCGGAAGATGAGATGCTGTTCCTCGAGTTTACGTTGAGCTTCCGTAGAACAATGCAAGAGGCCAAGGACGGTGAGGTCCGAGTGGGAATGGAGCGGTGAATTAAAATGACAGGCGACCGGAAGCTCGGGGTCACCCTTACGGACTGAACGGAGGTGTTCCGCAAAGCGGTCACCCAATCTGCGTTTGGTCTCACCAATGTAGAGGAGACCGCATCGTGAGCAGTGAATACAGTATACTAGATTGCAAGAAGTACAAGTAAATCGCTGTTTCACCTGGAAGGGGTGTTTGGGGCCCTGGACAGTGGGAAAGGGGGAGGTATAAGGGCAGGTGTTACATCTCCTGCGCTTGCACGGGAAGGTGCCAGGCGAAGGGGAAGGGCTGTTGGGGGTGATAGAGGAGTGGACTAGGGTGTCTCGGAGGGAGCGGTCCCTACAGAATGCTGAAAGGGGAGGGGAGGGGCAGATGCGTTTGGTGGTGGGATCACTTTGGAGGTAGCGGAAATGGCGGAGGATGATCCGTTGAATGTGGAGGCTGGTGGGGTGAAAGGTGAGGACAAGGGGAACCCTACTGTGGTTCCGGGAGGGAGGGGCAGGGGTGAGGGCAGAAGTGCGGGAGATAGAATGGACACGGTCGAGGGCCGTGTCAACCACAGTAGAGGGGAATCCTCGGTTGCGGAAATAGGAAGACATGTCGGAAGCACTGGTGTGGAAGGTGGCATCGTCGGAGCAGATGCAGCAGAGACGGAGAAACTGCGAGAATGGAATAGAGTCCTTACAGGAGGCGGGTTGGGAGGAAGTGTAGCCCAGGTAGCTGTGGGAGTCAGTGGGCTTGTAGTGAATATTGGTCGATAACCTATCCCCAGAGATGGAGACGGAGAAGTCGAGGAAGGGAAGAGTCAGAGATGGACCATGTGAAGGTGAGGGAAGGGTGGAAATTGGAGTCAAAGTGAATGAAATTGTCTAGTTCGGGGCGAGAGCAGGAAACGGCACCGATACAGTCATCAATGTATCGGAAAAAGAGGTGAGGGAGGGGACCTGAGTAGGACTGGAACAAAGAGTGTTCCACATATCCCACGAAAAGGCAAGCACAGCTAGGACCCATGCGGGTACCCATAGCAACACCTTTGATTTGGAGGAAATGAGTGGAGTTAAAGGAGAAGTTGTTCAATGTGAGAACAAGTTCAGCCAGGTGGAGGAGGGTGGTGGTGGATGGGGACTGGACGGGCCTCTGTTCAAGGAAGAAGCGGCGCGCCCTCAGGCCATCCTGGTGGGGGATGGAGGTGTAGAGGGATTGTACGTCCATGGTGAAAAGGAAGCGGTTGGGGCCAGGAAACTGTAAACTGTTAAAGTGGCGGAGGGCGTCCGAAGAGTAGCGGATGTAGGTGGGAAGAGACTGGACAAGGGGAGAAAAGATAGTCAAGATAGGAAGAGATAAGTTCCGTGGGGCAAGAACAGGCTGAAACGATGGGTCTACCAGGGCAGTCCTGTTTGTGGATCTTGGGAAGGAGGTAGAAGCGGGGTTGGGGAACTATGAGGTTGGGGGAAGATCTCCAGAGGAGTTGAGGTCAGTGACAGTCTTGGAAACAGTGGTTTGATGTTCGGTAGTGGGGTCATGGTCCAGGTGGAGGTAGGAGGAGGTGTCGGAGAGTTGGCGTTCAGCTTCCGCTAGGTAGAGGTCAGTTCGCCAAACAACAACAGCACCACCCTTGTCAGTGGGTTTAATGACAATGTCAGGGTTGGATCTAAGAGAATGGAGTGCTGCAAGTTCAGAGGGAGGTAGGTTGGAGTGAGTGAGGGGAGCAGAGAAATGGAGACGGTCGATGTCACGGCGGCAGTTAGCGATTGAAAAGATCTAGAGAGGGTAAGAGGCCAGGGGGAGGGGGTCCAGGTAGAACGGGAATTCTGCAAGCGGGAGAAAGGGTCAGTTGTGCGGGGGGAAGACTTCTGGCCAGAGAAGTGGGCATGGAGACGAAGGCGGCGGAAAAAGAGCTCAACATCGTGCCGAGCTCGAAATTCATTGAGGTGGGGGCGTAAGGGGATGAAGCTCAGGCCTTTGCTGAGGACTGATCGTTCAGGGTCAGAGAGTGGAAGGTCAGGGGGGATAGTGAAAACGCGGCAGGGGGTGAGATTGGGAGAAGGGGGTCAGAGGAAAGTGATGGGGAAGAAGGTTCCGGAGGGGCGTTGGTGTCCAAGAGTTGATGAAGCTTGCGATCCTTGACATCGGAAAGGAAGAAAAAAAATTTTTGTTGAAGCGTCTGATGAGTCGAAGGATGAAATGGAACTGTGGACCCGGACAGCTTTGCGATAGAGTGCGCCGGTGTTGCTGAAGAGAGAAGTCGAGTGTGTTCATGTGGCGCCGCATGGCGTTGAGCGTGGATTTCCGGATGCGGCGAGAGCAGTAGTTCGAGGAACGATGAATATCTTGGAGATATTTGTAATCCTGGGTGGATCCAAAACACACAGGGTGGAAGTTTAGTTGGAATCCACGTGGAATAAGTCGGAACCGGAGACAGTTGCTGAGGAAAATGATGTGGCTGTGAAACCGAGTCTTGGCAGATACCTGATCAAACACGAGAAGGGAAACAAAGTAATGAAGATGAACAAGGTTGAAGAGCCAAACGGAGATCCCGTCGAAGAGAAGAGCAGAACTTCTTCAAGGTAGGCATTCCTAGAAGAGGTGTGGCAGTGAACCAAACACTAGTACGATAGCAAAATACTGCAGATGCTGGAAAACCTCTATCAAATCTCTTCTCAACCTTCTCTGCTCTAAGGAGAACAACCCCAGCTTCTCCAGTCTAACCACGTAACTGAAGTCACTCATCCCTAAAACCATTCTTGTAAATCTTTTCTGCACCCTCTCTAAGACCTTCACATCCTTCCTAAAGTGCGGTACCCAGAATTGGACCCAATACTCCAGTTGAGGTCGAACCAGTGTTTTATTAAGGTTCATCATAACTTCCTTGCTTTTGTACTCTGTGCCCCTGTTTATGAAGCCCAGGATCCCTTTTTTTTAACCGCTTTCTCAACCTGCTCTGCCACCTTCAACGACCTGTGCACATATACCCCCAGGTCTCTCTGTTCATGCACCCCCTTTAGAATTGTACCCTTTAGTTTATATTGCCTCTTCTCGTTCTTCAGAGTCACATTTTACTTCTGCGAACTAACTAGACAAACATTATCTTTTGTACTGATGGTTATTTCTGCCTTCTGTGTATGCATCTTCTCCTCCCAACCCCTTCCTTTTTCTGAAATAGGAACAGAAAATGCTGCTGCCCTTGTCCTTCTATGTTTTGGATGTTGTGGGTTTGGGAGGTGCTGTCAAAAGCCTTGGCGGGTTGCTGCAGTGCATCTTGTAGATGGTACACACTGTAGCCAAGGTGCACCGACAGTGTAGGGTGTGAATGTTTTAAGGTGGTGGATGGGGTGCCAATCAAATAGGTTGCTTTGTCCTGGATAGTGTTGAGCTTCTTGAGTGTTGTTGGCCAGGCAAATGGAGAGTATTTCATCACACTCATGACTTGTGCCTTGTAGGTGGTGGAAAGGTTTTGGGGAGTCAGGAGGTGAATCACTTGCCACAGACACCCAGCCTCTGTAGGTACAGTATTTATGTGGCTGGTTCAGTTAAGTTTCTGGTCAAGATAATGATAGTGGGGGATTCGACGATGGTAATGCCATTGAATGTCATGGGGAGGTGCTTAGACTCACTCTCGTTGAAGATGGTCATTGCCTGGCACTTGTGTGGCACGAATGTTACTTGCCAATTAGCCCAAGCCTGAATGGTGATCAGATCTTTCTGCATGCGGGAACGGACTGCTTCATTATCTGAGGAGTTGCAAATGGAACTGAATACTGCGCAGTTATCAGCGAACATCCCCATTTCTGACCTTATGATGGAGGGAAGGTTATTGATGAAGCAGCTGAGGATGGTTGGGCCTTGGACACTGCCCTGAGGAACTCCTGCAGCGATGTTCTGTGGCTGAGATGATTGTCCTCTAACAGCCACAACCACCTTTCTCTGTACTAGGTATGACTCCAGCCTGTGAAGAGTCTTCCCCTTGATTCACATTGACCATCAATTTTACTGGGCTGCCTTGATGTCAAGGGTAGTCACTTTCACCTCCCCTCTGGAATTCAGCTCTTTTGTCCATCATTCGACCAAGGTTGTAATGAGGTCTTAAGCCTAGTGGTCCTGGCAGAACCCAAACAGAACATCGATAAGCAGGTTATTGGTGAGTAAGTGCCGCTTGATAGCACTGTCAATGACACCTTCCATCGCTTTGCTGATAATTGAGAGTAGACTGATGGGGTAGTAATTGGCCGGACTGGATTTGTCCTGCTTTTTGTGGACAGGACATACCTGGGCAATTTTCCACTTTGTCAGGTAGATGCCAGTGTTGTCGCTATACTGAAACAGCTTGGTTAAAGGCGTAGCTAGTTCTGGAGCACAAGTCTTCACTACAGCTGGGATGTTGTCAGGGCCCATAACCTTAGCTGTATCCAGTGTGCTCAGCCGTTTTTTGATCTCACGTGGAGTGAGTCGAATTGGCTGAAGACTGGTGGTGATGGTGGGGACCTCAGGAGGAGGCTGAAATGGACCATCCACTCGCAAACGTTTCAGCCTTTTCTTTTGCACTCGTGTGCTGGGCTCCGCCATCATTGAGGATGGGGATATTCATGGAACCTCCTCCTCCCGTTAGTTGTTTAATTGTGCACCACCATTCACGACCACATATGACAGGACTGCAGAGCTTTGATCTGATCCGTGGCTTGTGGGATTGCTTGGCTCGGTCTATAGCATGCTGCATGCATGTAGTCCTGTGTTGTAGCTTCACCAGGTTGGCACCTCATTTTGCCCATTTTTGAGCTGCTGTATCTGTTCTGAATCTATCCCATTTAACACAGTGATAGTGCCACACAACACACTGTCTTCAGTGTGAAGACGGGACTTCGTTTCCACAAGGACTATGCGTGGTCACTCCTACCAATACTGTCATAGACCGATGCATCTGCAACAGGTAGATTGGTGAGGCAGGGTGGTTCTCACCACCTGCCACAAGCTCAGTCTGACAACTATGCCCTTCACTACTCGGCCAGCTTGGTCAGTAGTGGTGCTACTGAGCCACTCTTGGTTATGGACATTGCTTCTTCCGAGTGTTGTTCAGCATGGAGTACTGATTCACCAACTGAGGGAGAGTGGTAGGTGATAATCAGCAGGATGTTTCCTTGCCACTCGTCCCCAGGTGTTAGTGAGGAGGACTTTGCAGAGTGGACTTGGCCGGGTGGTCCGTCCAGTTTTAATCTTGGCATAGTTTTCCGTAGCAGTTTTGATAAAACTGAGTGACTTGCTAGGCCATTTCAGAGGGCAGTTAAGAGTCAACCACATTGCTGTGGGCCTGAAGGCACATATAGACCAGACCAGGTAAGGGCGGCAAGTTACCTTCCCTAAAAGACATTGGTGAAACAGTTGGGTTTTTACAACAATCCGGTAGTTTCATGATCAATTACTGATACTAGCTTTTTATTCCAGATTGATTTAATTAACTGAATTTAAATTCCCCAACTGCCGTGGTGGGATTTGAATTCCCGTCTGCAGATTATTTGTCCAGGTCTCTGGATTACTAGTCCAGTAGCATAACCACTGTGCTACCGTATCCGACCTCTGAGACTGCTCCAAATAGCCATTCTTCATGCGCGAGCCTGAGCAGAGTGTGTCAGCAGGTTATGCAGTCACGGCAAAACATCTCGGCCAATCCTCCATCTTGTTCTCGCTTGACACCCATGGATGCATACTTTCCTGAAAGGTTTACTAGATTGCTTTCAAGAATGGGGAACTTGCCCAACTGTCTGACCAAACCACAGACGCCAATTTTAGCATTTCTGCCAGGTCACTCCGCACAGGACAAGTATTGAACCTCAGATCTTTGTGGTCTGTGTGCCTCAGCTACACAGATCTGAGCCATCAACAGATGTTATTTTCTTTGTCTCTCTTCCTCTCCCTCCTTTTCTTCGAACTCATACCGTAAACTTTCTAGATGTCATAAGCTCCCTTTCCTTTTTACATCATCCCTGTCACATAAGTAAAGAATATTTTTTCTCTCTGAAGCGCATGTTGTATGAAATAGCAGATGGCTGTGAACTGGAGATAATTCAGTGTCTGTTATGTTCATCATAAAACACTTGAGCTCTGCTCCCAGTTGACGTTATCAGAAGTCATCCATTGAAGTACTGCCTTGTAACTCACTGCCAGCTGTCCATTATTCTACGTAGGGTGGAGAGTAAAAGATGGGTGGTGGTGCGTTTTACAAGCCGAGCACATGCCTGAGGGATTTAGATGACCTTGTAAACTGCATTTTCAGGCCAAGGCTTGATAAATGGTTGCCGCCTTGTATTCTCACCAGATTTTTTTTTTTGTCACTGAACGTTTTCCATTGGAAATTTGTTTGTGAACTTTCTTCGGTTTCAGTCAATTTGTCTGTGTTAAACCTCATCATCCAGTCTTCTACACTAACTCATTCTTTCCCAAGGCCTCAAACTCAGGAATCCCGCACCTCCCTCATGAGGTCTTCCTTGCCTCTTCTAATAGTCAGGCTTTTATAACCCAAGGTTGGCTTTGCCTAACTACTACTTGATCTAGTGCAGACCACAATCCAGGTTGGAAGTAGTATAAAGTCATTCAAAATCTACCTCATTTGGTCTTCTCTCCTTTCCGCCCCAACCCTGTTGATAATCAACAACACCAACTTGCATTTATATAGCACCTTAAACATACTAAAACTTCTCAAGGCACTTCACAGAAGCATTATTAAACAAAATTTGACACCAAGCCAGATATTAGGACAGTGACCAAAAGCTTGGTCCTAGAGGTAATTTTTAAAGAGCATCTTAAAGGAGGAGAGCGAAACGGAGAGTTTTAGGAAGGCAATTCCATAGCTTGGGGCTCTAATCTGCAGCAAAGACCTTGGCCCTTCATCTAGGTTTTTCCATCCTAAAAAAAAGACTTTGTGCCATGTAGATGGGGGTTTTAAAGGATTGACACCAAACTAGAACTGTGATATTGTCAGCAGATAATAGAACAGAGTTCAATGAAGAAGAATGCTTGCAGTGGTTTATACTTGTCCTGCATATAATTGTCTGAGAGAGATCTGTGTTTCCCAGTGTAAGTAAATAAAATCGCATTGTTTCTCCATGTTGCTGCAGTGATTCAGCATGACTAGGCCACAACACAGCCTGTCTAACACCAGGTAAATGAGGTATAGCTTATTCCTTTGAGGTATTGTCGGCTACAGCCCATGTACACTGATTTCCAAATTGTTACCAATCTGACTCTTTCTTTTGCCAAATAAAACTGTTGTAGAATTGATTCTCGACCTCTGTTCTGTATCAATGTACCTGAAATCTGATTTGTTTTGTACTTGCTGAACCTGAAGCCATTGACCCCACTCTATTCCCCCCTGCTTCACTGTGGGCAGAAAATCTGTTAATCAGGCTTGAGCGTACATGGTGAATTGAAGATGTTATTAAACATTGCAGTTAGTACAAAGGCATCTATGTACTGTGACAATTTATACAAGCCTGCAGTTTCCTGTTGTACATTGAGATGGTAATAAATGATGTTTTGTTTTAATTAACAAATAACTTTGTTTCATGACTGCCACATCCTTCAGATGGGATATTAACCCCAGGCCCTGTTTAAGTGGGCGTTAAAAATCTTGTGTCACTATTTGAAGAGCAGTGAGTTATCTTGGCCTTGTGACTATCTTTTCTTCCTCAACCAGCACCACCAAAAAGCATTCATTTATCTCATTGCTGTTTGTAGAAAGCTATTGGTGCAGAATGGCTGCCATATAATTTGTCTACATAACCTTGCACTGCAAAACATAATTCAGGTGTGAAGTACTTAGAGATGATGTGATAAGGTGTTATGCCGATGCAAGAATTTTGCAGTGCAAGATTATATTTTCTATAATTATATCAAAACAGTTGCTAGGCATTGGGGTTTTTGCCATGTTTCAGGTTTGTGTAGCAGTTTGACAAAGATCAGATTGCTATGTTTCAGGATGCCAACATTTTTTTAATTACTGTGTTCTTTCCTCCATCTCTCTAATTTTCCTTCCCATTTGCCCCCCATATCCTGTGATATATCCAGATGTGCAATTTGCACTGGCAGCCCAAGTGGCTGCTCTTCATTTGCGTGTGTAGACCAAATGTTGGAAGGCTATTTGACCAGAGCACCACAGCTGAGGCTGATTCTGCCCTCTGCCAACACCTTCAGTTGGTCTTTCCAGCAGTTGTCATTGGAGATCAGATGAAGGAACCTGGCCCTGTCTGAATTCAACTAACTGAGCATAGCTAGAGGATGGCTCAAGCACCACAATGCATTGATGTGTGTTTATTTTAAAAGGAGTACAATGTCATGAGCTGGAAGAGTATGTATGGCATCAACAAGTAAGGGCGTGAGAGATGTAGCCAGTGTAGACCAATAAAATGCCCAGAGCTTTCCTTTTTAGCTATCTTCCCATATGAAATGTTCTATAAATGATGCATTCGTTCGAAGAGAGGATATAGTTTTGTTGAATCTGCATCGTTAAAATTTAACTCTAGTATCTGCAAAGGTTACATTAACAGGTTGCAGCTTTAGGGCCATAGGGTGGGGGACTAGCAAACTACCGGATTACCTTGTTTGTTCCCCTGATCATGAATTTACTTAAACATATCAATGAAAGTGTCCTTACTCTAAATTGATATACCGACAACTGAAGAACAGCAAGGCCTCAGGAGCAGGCGGAATCCCTGCCGAGGCATTAAAGCATGGCGGAGAAGCACTATTGGCGCGAATACATGAACTAATTTCTCTTATTTGGAAGGAGGAGAGCATGCCAGGAGATCTCAGACGGCGTAATCATGACCATTTTCAAGAAAGGTGACGAGTCCGATTGCGGTAATTACAGAGGAGTTTCCTTGCTGTCTGCCGTAGGGAAAGTAATCGCAAGAAACCTCCTCAATCGCCTTCTCCCACTGGCTGAAGAGCTCCTCCCAGAGCCGCAATGCGGATTCCGCCCACTAAGGGGCACAATGGACATGATCTTCACCGCACGTCAATTACAAGAGAAATGCAGGGAACAGCACCAACCGCTGTACATGGTCTTTTTTGACCTCACAAAGGCCTTCGACACTGTCAACCGTGAGGGATTATGGAGTGTCCTCCTCAAATTCGGCTGCCCTCAAAAGTTTGTCACCATCCTCCGCCTACTTCACGACGACATGCAAGCCATGATTCTGACCAACTGATCCTCCACAGAACCAATTCACGTACGGACCGGGGTCAAGCAAGGCTGTGTCATCGCACCAATGCTCTTTTTGATCCTCCTTGCTGCAGTGCTCCATCTCTCACTCAGTAAGCTCCCCACTGGAGTGGAACTAATCTACAGAACAAACGGGAAACTGTTCAACCTCCGTCGCCTCCAGTCCAGATCCAAGGTCGTCTCATCCTCTGTCGTCAAATTACAGTATGCAGACGACACTTGCATCTGCGCACACTCGGAGGTCAAATTCCAAACCATCGTCAATACATTCACTGAAGCGTACGCGAGCATAGGCCTTACACTAAACATCCGTAAGACAAAGATCCTCTCCCAACCTGCCCCTGGCACACAGTACTGCCCCCTGATTATCAAAATCCACAACAAGGCCTTGGACAACGTGGACCACTTTCCATACCTCGGGAGCCTACTGTCAACAAGGGCAGACGTCGACGACGAAGTCCAACACTGCCTTCAGTGTGCCAGTGCAGCCTTCGGTCGCCTGAGGAAGAGAGTGTTTGAAGACCAGAACCTCACACCCGGCACTAAGCTCATGGGCTATAGAGCAGTAGTGATACCCACCCTCCTGTATGCTTCAGAGACATGGACCATGTACAGCAGGCACCTCAAAGCATTGGAGAGGTACCACCAACGCTGCCTCCGCAAGATCCTGCAAATCCATTGGCAGGATAGGTGCACCAACGTCCGTGTTCTCGCTCAGGCCAACATCCCCAACATCGAAGCTCTGACCACGCTCCTCCATCGTCTGCATGCCCGATATGAGACTCCCAAAACAAGCGCTCTACTCGGAGCTCCGACACGGCAATAGAGCCCCAGGTGGGCAGAGGAAACGGTTCAAGGCCACCCTCAAAGCCTCCTTGAAAAAGTGCAACATCCCCACTGACACCTGGGAATCCCTGGCCCAAGACCGCACAAAGTGGAGGAGAAGCATCCGGGAAGGCGCCGAACACCTCGAGTCTCTTTGCCGGGAGCAAGTGGAAGCCCAGCGCAAACAGCAGAAGGAGCGCACCTCAACCCAAGCACCCCACCCACCCGCCCCTTCAACCACCGTCTGCCCCACCTGTGACAGAGACTGTAGGTCCCGCATTGGACTCATCAGTCACCCGAGAACTCATTCTTAGTGTGGAAGCAAGTCATCCTCGGTACTGATGGACTGTCTAAGAAGATGATGATACCTTGGTCAATAAGTTGAGGGGATTCTCTAAGAAATGGTTTCTTCTGATGAGGCATCCTGCAAAAACAAAGTAAAATGCTTTTGATTTATGGACTTCAAAGCAAAGTAAACTGCTTCATCTAGCTTGTGCTGTCCATTGAAGAAAGTGAAAAGGCAAAAGCTAGGGAATTTTCTGCTTCCGCTTTTAAGCTCGTGTCTGGTTCCTCTTCCTTGCAAACATTATTAAATTTATGTTTAAAGTTTGTTTCAGATGGTGGGAAGGAGAGAGTGGCAATTCCCTGCTGATCATGGCAAGGGATGTCGCTACTGGCAGTGGAAAGTGTGGGTGTCTAATGCAGATTAGAGCTCCCTCTATACTGCTTCCAACAACGTACATTAACAACCACCCCTTCTGAGCTCATTGTGGCACTTCTGTTGCAACATTGGTCATCTTCCAAAGTTAATTTGGTGCTAAATTATGGATAGCTTTATGCTGAATCTTTGACACATGGAAAAATAAATTTCCGATAGGCTGGAGTCAAATCTAACTCCCAAAGGTGGAAGACAGAGTCATCACCTTATTACCTAATAGAAATCAGTAAAATACCCCAATTGAAAGTTAGTTTGTTTTTATGAGGCAAAATTGGCCCAATGGTGCCACATCTTTGAAGGCACACATGTGAGTAGTGTGTGTTGGTGCCTTTTGACTGGCTAGTGCACCTCCACAGGAGTGAGTACCCACACTATAACAGCGATTGGAAAAAATTGACTCAAAGCATCACTTGCAAAGTGGAAACATCCACTTTGCAGCACTTGGTTTGTCCAAGTAGGGTGTCGAATTGCGATCTGGTAGAACTTTCAATTGGGGCAATAGGGATACATTGAAATGGTTGAAGCCGAGCTGTTCAAATGGCAATGGTCTAGACAAAGCAACCCAGCGTAAATAATGCAATATCCAGAGAAAGTTTTTTTTATAATGAACGAACTGCCCATTTTTGCAAATTAGTGATGGTTCCGCTCCAGTGAAATTGCTGTTACTGAAATCCAGGTTCTGGAAATAACTGCCTTTTACAGCAATTATCTCACCAATGAACAAATGCTGTAGTGACAGCTCTAATCGCAGCCCAGCAAGGTTTTCTACATAAAGCCACTGCGTCAAGTGAAATTACAGTGAGCTGGCTCTGTGTAACTAAATGAGAATTTATTACAAAAGAACAAAGTTAAATTAAAGTTGCAACTGTGCAAGATAAGTGTGTAAGATGTCTGCTAAACAGACTTTGCTTTAGTAAGTGTGCCAGTGCAGGGAGTAGGAGGAGGAGATATGCATCCCCATGTTGATTTGTGGTTGCTCACTTTTAAATATATTTAGGAGGCTTATTTTGTTTGAGAAGTATTTCTTGATGTGGGAATTGAAGCAATGCATGGTGGTAAGTATCTTTGAGCTCTTTCTAAAGGAAATGAAAGAGTTGCTTCAAAAGGAGGAATAATAAAAGGGTAGTGGAGTGAGCAGGAGAGTAGGATTAGACAAAGTGGTTTCATGGAGAAACAAACTTAATGGACCAAATAGGCTGTTTCTTTGATGTAATGGCCCAGAAATTCGGGTCGGGGGCTTCCTGCGGGTGCAAGCCCCTGACCTGCACTTACCTTGCACGCCGGCCGTTGAGCTGTAGGGCCCCGTGGAATTCCGATCCGGGGCCTGGTCCAGCTGCCGCCGCGCAGTGCTTGCGTATCCCAGGGGCGCAGTTAGTTCGATGCGTCCCCTGGGATCACGTGGGCCATGGGCAGCCAATCGGAGCAGGGAAATGCCCATTCATAAGTCTGACAGGAAGTGCTGTCAAGACTTATAAATACTACGGCCCCAAAATAGCACTAAATCTTCAAATAATTTTTTTAATAAACGAAATCAAAATCAAATCAATTTTATTTGCCATATGTATTACTACAATGGAATGTGTTTACTCCCCGATCACTTCCACAATAGGCTGTGGGAGCTCGCAGAGACATGTTGCTATTCTACAACGCCATGTTCAGTAAAAGTCAATTTAATTGCGTCCAATGGCAGTGGGAACGCGATGTCTATCAGCCGCTCCGTCTCCGCGGACGACTCCTCCCTGCTGCCGGCTCCACAATACGGTGTCCTTCTTCTCACGCTCACTGTCTGGCCTCGGGTCTCCATGCCCGGCTCTTCCTCCTTCCCATCGAACTGCGAGCTTCCCGCACTGTCGCCGGTTCAAATTTGCAACGGCCCGGGGCCTTCCTCTCGTGCTCACGTCCGGCCTCCAACCACCATGCCCGGCTCCCAGTCTGAAACAGAAATCACGACGAGGAGCTGACGGGCGACATGCCGAAGCGGGTCTTTGTGGCTGCTGCTGCTGCTTCCTGCTGCTGCGCTGCCTCCGCCCGACTCGCCGAACACATCGCTCCGGCATCGGGAGTGGGGGGTGCGGGTCGTCCGAAGCAGGAGAGCGCTTAACTCCGGACCGCCTCGGTTGCCATCTTGAATCGAATAGATAAATAATAAACTATAAATTGCATGAAATAACTATTTTAAACAATAATTTAAATTTTTGAAAAAAATAATTTTATATTCTAACGGGGCTAAAAATAAACTTAGCTTGCTTTAAAGTATTTAAAAATAATAAACCTGTGGAAAAAATGTTTTAATTTTAATTAATTCGCCACTTACCTTGTAAAAAGCAGGCCTTACGCCTGCTTTTTATATTTCTAAATTCTGCAGGCTGACGTTCCTGGAGAAACCTGTTTTTTAAAAAAAAACCTAAGTTTGATGCGCACGTGCAGCCTCCCCCGCGCATGCGTTCGACCTCTGAACCTCTTCGTTCAGAGGAATGGAAGTGCCGGTTTCCCGCGCATGCACAGTGCATGCAGAAAACCGGCACTTCCATTGGGCTTATGGGTGAGTACCCCGTGCGTACTCACCCGTGGAGACCCGAATTTCTGGGCCATTGTTTTATAAGAAAGAACTTGCATTTATATAGCTCCTTTCACAATCTGTGGACATCCTAAAGTGTAGTCATTGTTGTAATGTAGGAAACATTTAAGCTGCCAATTTGTGCACAGCAAAATCCTACAAATGACAATATGATCATGACCAGGTAATCTGTTTTAACGACTCTCTTTTTCAGAGTTGATTGTATTGTGACTGGCTAATATTTCAAAAAGTTTTCGACTGGAATTTTATCCTCCCGAGGTTAAATACTGAAGGTTATTTGTACAGTTGTACGTGTAAGTGTTCAATAATCTACTGGAGTAATTCCAATGCTGTTGCATCCCTGTCATCTATTGAATGGAACTGGTCAGGGCTGAGTAATTTACATTGTAATCTTAATTTGAGATCATGGGGTTTCTGCCCAATTGACTAGGGGTCACCGATCAGTTCCATGGAGATGTACTTGTTTTTCCATCTCCCTCAGGAGATTAAGTTGGGGAGAGTTCATGACAGCATGGTGTTCGTGGTTTGGTGGAAGGAAACTAGGCGTGATGAACAAATAGTTTTTCTTTCATACTAACTTCCTTGGTACATTCTATGTTTCTCAATTGGGTAAATTCGTGGAACCAGATGTACAAGGAAGGTCAAAAGCTTGAGCCCTGGCCTTTATTTAGTTAGCTAGTCTCGACCAAGAAGGTATGACTGTTGATTTCAGCATTGCTGGGCTGAGGGGAATTGGTCAAGCTTCCCAATCCTAATTGCTGACCAACGATCCCTGCTGGCGGTTAATGTGTGCACAGTGAGTGAAGACAGTATTGTGGTTGGCTGTGAAGGGTTCCATGCTTGAGTAGATGACTGACCAGCTCACGTAAAGAATTACAGTAATGAAGACCTGCTGTCACCCACGGAACTGCTCACTAGCATGAATCATTGGCTTCAAGAGGAGTGCAAAGGAGAGGAAATTGGATGGGTGGGGGTAATTCTGGAGTCACATTATGAGCTGTGTATACTAGCAAGGTCGTACTTTTGCGTTACCAGTTGCGGCATTGAGTTTTTGATCACATGGAGGCAACCAGCAGAACACTGTTTCCCTCCATAGCAGGTGATCCCTCTTGGCTCTCTTCCTCTTGTGACCCAATACAGCTTTTCTGTCTCAGTGCAAATTGTTTTGTAATTGTGCACCGCTGTCTCACTAACTCGAGATATGTACATGCAAAGTACCGTGTTATCAAAGCAACCTGACTAAACCATATATGTAAACCTCCGAGAGCTCAATAAGAAAAGACAGCGAGGTAATTGTTCCTGTGACCTTGCAGAGCACTTGGAGAAAAATATTTATAGAACTGATAGTGCAGAAGCCTGTTAAGAATGTAACAATATATTGTTGAAATACTGCAAAATGCAATAAACATAATTTCTTTTGCAACTGCAAGTTGAATAGTTGTTACCTTTCACCCAATATATATGTTAATTATTTTGATTATTGGCCGGGGAGAATTGTTACAATTTTTTGTCTGAGCAAAAGAGTACATGATTGTGACCGTTTCTGCATGTCTTTAGAATATTATTAATTGCAACCTTGTAATAGCTCAGCATCCCCAATAAAACTGAAGCATCACTGGGTGAAAACATTACACGATAGCAGAGTGATGAGGGAGCAGGATTCACCATTACAGGTCATGGAATTTGTGATACTGTTCATTGAAACAATATGACACATGCTGCTGAACAATTTGTCATGTATTAGCCAACAATTGCTTTTCATTCAGGCAGCTCACGGTGAACTGCCATCTCAGTAACTGCTTAACCCCTTCTGGTCACAGAAAATATTTCCCACCAGCAATATTTTCCTCCTTGTCAGATACAGTATGTCTGAATACGGTTTGTTCATTTTTGTGCGTCACCACCTTGTGCATTTAAAAATGAGGGATATCATCATCAGGAAATATAATCCCCCTCCCCATCCAGATCAGTCACGGGTATTCCCAGAGCGGCCACAACACAAGCTTGGTTATAAGACACATTTCCCTCGTTCTGCAACAAAACTAACCTGTGAAGGTTTAACAATTGAAATGGGGATTGTTTTCATTTTAGCGAATGAGAAGCTGGAACAAGTCATGTTAAGGGTTTGCTAAGTCAGCCAATAGGGAAAATATTTTCAGGGCTGTGGAGAAAGAGCAGGGGAGTGGACTAATTGGATAGCTTTACCAAAGAGCCGGCATGGGCCGAATGGTGCCCTATCATTCTATGAATCGATGCTAGCCATAACCAGATTTGCGTAAATGGCACAAGTGCTCGCCATTACATTCTTCCCCTCTGTCAGCTCCTGCAGCTGTATCCCTGTTGGCGTTTTCCCTTCAGATCTTCTTTCCCACTTCGGGCTTACAAAATGATCTTTGTGAAATGGGTTCCGTTATATGATTCTAAAGACTGAGATGGTAGTGTTGAAAGATCATAGAATCATACAGCACAGAAAGAGGCCATTCAGCCCATTGTGTCTGTGCCGGCTCTTTGAAAGAGCTCTCCCATTCGTCCCATTGCCCTGCACTTTCCCTATAGCCATGTCCTCTGCCTCTACATGAAGATTTCCCTTTAGATCCTTAATAGGCTCAACTTCTTCCCTAGCAATCCGCTTACACACTATATGTTTATAAAATGTTTTAGGGTTCAATTTAATGTTGCCTGTTACTCTTTGCTCGTAACCTCTCTCTGCCCCCCGTATTAAATTTTTTTAATTCCCTCCTGTACTTTCCTTAATTTTCCTGGTTATAACTGAATCTTGCTCTTTACATTTGTCATAAGACTCCTTTTTCTGTTTTATTTTAACTTTTATTTCCTTTGTCATCCATGGCACATTAGCTTTGGATGCTCTACCTTTTCCCATCAAACGAATATGCCTAGTTTGTACCTGAACTATCTCTTCCCTGAATGCCCAACATTGCTCTGTTACTGCTTTACCCTGCAATCGCCTTTTCCAATCTACCTGTGCTAGGTCCCTTCTTATATCACTGGGATTATGTCTTCCCCAGTTGAGCATTTTTACCTTTGATATTTTCTGGTCTCTTTCCATAATTACTTTAAACTGAATTATGTTGTAGTCACTAGTACGATAGCAAAATACTGCAGATGCTAGAAATCCAAAATAACAACAGAAAATGCTGGAAAAACTCAGCATTTTCTGTTGTGTGTTGTAGTCACTGTTACTCTTACTGTAACACACTCCACTTGCTCTACTTCATTTCCCAGAGCCAGATCCAACACTGTTTCCTTCCTTGTTAGACTGGAGACGTATTGATCGAGAAAGTTCTCCTGTTCACATATCAGAAATTCTTCTTCTTCCCTACCCTTAGCACTATATTTTTCCCAGTCTATATTAGGGTAACTAAAGTCTCCTAATATTATTGCTCTATTTTTGTTACATGCCTAAATTTGCAGACAAATTTGCTCATCTATCTCCTTCTCACTGTCTGGAGCTCTATATAAAAAATCTTCCAACAATGTAACCGCTTCCCCGATGTTCCTCAACTCAAGCCAAATAGATTCAGTCCTAGAACTATCGAGTAAATCCTTTCTGTTTAGAACTGTAACATCACCCTTAATCAATGCTGCCACACCCCCTCCTCTCTTTCCTTCTCTATCATTCCTGAATACTTGGTAACCAGGAATATTAAGAACCCAATCCTGGCCTTGTTTGAGCCATGTCTCTGTTAATGCAACCACGTCATAGTCCCATGTAGCAATTTGTGCCTGCAGCTCACCAACATTATTAGTTATACTACAGACATTGATGTACATACAATTTAATACCTCCTTCGTCACTTTTTCTATTTTTCTCAATATGGTCCCTGCAATTTTGGGGATATTTCTAATTTTACTGCTGTTTATATCTCTCTGCCCTCTGATCTCATTTCGGCTCCTCTGCTATTTTCTGGTTCCCCGCCCCCTGCCAAATTAGTTTAAACCTTCCCCAACAGTACGGGATAACCTCTCGGCGACAACATTCATCCTGGCTTTGTACAGGTGCAGCCCGTCCTCCTTGTACAGGTGTCCCTTCCCCAGAACCGGTCGGTCCCAATGCCCCTAGAATCTGAAACCCTCCCTCCTGCACACGAGGGTAGAGTGCTAGTGGTTAAAGGTCTATCAATGGCACAGGGAACAGTTCGAAGTGCTACACACGCCAGTTGCCCAGGTGGGAAACAAAGCATCAGAGCTGCATGGTTACTCAATTCTACTAGGAACTAGACATCCAGATAACAACTACTTATCCTGCTCGATCAAGAACCGAGCCTGTGGATAAGTCCATTAAAAATGTTTAATTGCATTTGAGCTGGTTTCTGCAAAATTACACCCCAGCTCCCACAAAAATTCTTGCAGATTAGACAATGCAGTTTTCCCCTCCGCTCTAACACAAACTCTTGGGAAATGACAATTTCTCTCACCCTATAGCGCAGCATTTTGAGCACCATGTAATCAGAGGTGGTTTTTGGTAAATTTAAAACTTGAGTCAGTAGGAGCATGGTGTAAACAAATGCAGTCAAACTGGTCCAGCCTTCCCTTCCTACAGGCGTCTGGCAAGCTGCAGTGAAAGATTTCTCAAGTGAAGATGTCTCGAGTTTCCAGCCGAATTCACTCTACGCACCTCACCTCACTGGAGAACATTGTCAGAAGTTGGATGCTCTGAGGCATTGCAACATGAACTCATAAGTGCGTGGGGGTAATTAGTGATTAATGTACTTTAGAATCAGTTCAGGCGCTTTTGGAAATTAGTCTTGGCATATATTAATGACTAATTAACGCACACCTCCTCTATTTAATAGTGCTGTTTTCTTTGCCATTAGTATTAAGTGTGAATTATTACCACAAACCCCAGTTTACCAATTGCCGCACGTCCGCAACATGGCAAATTGCAGCAGAAATAAAAGAACTATTTAAAGTTCTTTGTTTCGTCGGATCAGCCGCCTACATAAATAAAAATACACATTCCCCCTCTGCTGCCTTGTGACATAGTAATATGTAGTTGGTACAGACTGTTGAACAGTTATCGCCCAACCAGGTGGCCATGGTTTGCCATTCACTTCAGTTACTTTAGCCCACCTGTCCTCCTTGAAAGTGAGCTCGTCCATTCTGAATAGGGGGCGGGCTAAATAGAACGCTGTGTTGTGAGCCTGCAGCGTCTCTGGTTTCCTGGGCTGGGTTAGCGGGATTATAGAGTCCAGTGTTGATGATGAGTTTGCCCTGAGCCCAGACTGTCTTGCCTACCCAGCGTGAGACAATTACTTGTAGGGAAATTGTAAAAGGGAGCCGGAGAGGAACAGCACAAGAGTTGAAAAGGTGAGTGCAGAAAGCCCGTTATTAGTAGTGTTAAAGGTTTTATACATGTACTGCCCCTGCCTTGTCTTGTCTCGGTTAAGTCGGCATGTGCAGTCTAGCTGTACTCCGCCAACTTTGTAAGGGGTGAGGTCAGTGGGCGAGCGTAACAGCTCTCATGTTGGGCAAACATGGCCGTGCTGGTGGTTTAAGGGTAACTGGAGGTGGGGGGCACAGGAGGTGGGGGTGTTAAGAGTTGGTGATCCCTGCACCTTCACAGGAATTCGGAGAGGCTGGAGGAGCGGCAGCTCCAGTTGCTGGTTGCTCTAGTCTTTGCCGGGATGTTAGCGGAGCCACTGCTGCTCCTGCCGGGGGCCGAGTGACGGGAAGCGTGCGGGAGCTGCTACTGTGGCTCCAAGCGGACTCGAGGGATGGAGCTGCAGCTCGAGCTTCACCAGTGACTGGCTGCAAGTGAAGTGACTCAGTCCCCCCTGGGCTCGCTCGCTCCTTTCTCTCGCCACTCAGCAAAAAAAAGACTCTGTGAAGCTGAGTCGCCTTTGGTGACTCAGATGTAGCAGCTGAGGACCTAAAATGTGAAGTGCATTGGGTTTCTGTAAACAGATTGAGCCACACTGATGCGGAATTACCCTGTTCATATTGCGGAACAGATTTGACAAAAGTGGGGTATGTGTAGCTGTGTTGGGCAAGTGTATGTACAGACCAGCGATGAGAGTTGTTAGTCGATACAGGCTGGCTGATCGACCATGTTTGCCTGTGGCCAGACCCAATGTGCCTGACCCAACAGTCAGTGTCACCGCCTTCGTCGGAGGCCCTACTCCGAGCTTCTGAGACTTCAATGGCGTTGGCACTGGGCCTTTTTTCCCTTTACGTGTTGGCCTCTGGTGGCACGCTTGCAAAGGAAGCATGGCTGGCAAATGTTCACTGAACACATTCAGGAGTGATTCCAGGCTGAATACAGTGAGGAAAAAAAGAGAAGTGCAATATGCATAGGCTGTGCTGAGCAGCTTCTATTAACATGGAAATCAGAATGACCTTGCTAGTTTGTTTACATTTATTATTCATAACTCAATTCTTCTCATCTCATCTCCCATCTTTTTTGGAAAAACTGAAAAGATTGCAATGGAATTGCTTTTATTTTGAGAATTGGAAAATGATAGCTATTGTGGTTGGAACGTTATTTAAATAAAAAGTACTGTCCGCTTTTTTCTGGCTTTGCAAGGCATTTAATAATTGTATTTAAAAAAGCTAACACTGGTCCCAATCCAAGCCTGGTTAATGGCAATCATTTACTAGTAATCCTTTGCGGTGGCCACAATATTGGGAAGGGGGAACAGCAATGTTACTTTATTCCAAGGAAAAAGCAGGGAAGCGTATAACATCCTCGATGTTGCCTGTGTCTCCCAGAACACATGCGTGTCCTGTACCTGGTGTTGCCAACTCACGGCTGTCGAATGCAGCGCCTCTGCAAAGCATGCCCTTGTCTGTATTTACAGACTCAGTGATGGTGTCTGACAGTCCACTGTCTTGCTGTGATACCTCGAGAACTGGGACCACTGCTGGTGAATTGCTGCTGGTGTACAATTAGTCCTGAGCAAAGCAGGCAATAAAAAAAATGCTGAAACACACAGAGATCAACTCTTTCAGCACAGAATGATGGTTGAATTTTGGAACTTCTCTTCATAGAGCTCAGTCGAATACTGGGCAGTGCATTAAGGCTTCCTTGGATATGCCCCTTTTTGGCATTAGCCAGGTTTACTGACTGATGTCTGAATTTCACAGGATGTGTACAGATGTTGAGAACAAAATGTGACTTGCCTGTGATGCTTTTCACTGTTGAACAGGCTGGAGACACTCTGGGTACACTTGAAAGGTGCCTGTTTGAACACTTCAAGGTGCCTGTGGGACCATAACTAGTATAAGACAGGAGAGATGGGGACAACAGTAGGTTGGGAGGGGGAAACAAATTTGTTACATTATCCACCAACTTCTTTCATCTCTTCTGCCTTGGGATGTTTTATTGCGTTAAAGGTGCTATATAAATGCAAGTTGTTGTTCATGTGCAAACAGTTCAGTGTTGTGGATTGACACAGATAAAAAAAAATATGAAGGGAGAGTTCTCTTGTGTGGATGGAGGTGTTTGTATGAGACTTCATTCATTTTTCGTTGTAGATCGGCAATGGCCCCAATATCAATTGAATTCCAATCCCGACACCTTTCTGTATAATGACAAGACATTCAGATTGTTGCACGACCAATTCTCAATGAACTAGCAGCTATCAGCAGCACCATTAGATGTCTAATGGTGTTTAATAGAGAAATAATCAGTGATGGGTTGCTAGTGTCATGTTTTCCATATAGATCACTAACTGAAATAAGCATAATTTGGTTAGTGGCTTTGCTGTTTTTTCATACCTTTTGTGCAAATCTTTAGATACTGTTGCTTGTTATTGTAATGCACAGGCCAGTTTGCAATGACAAGAAGGTTACTGTTCCAGTTATTTATCAGCATTGCTTCCACAATCGCAGTGATTAGCAAAATCACAAAAAGATGCAAGTTTTACTGGTCAGTTGGCTAACCAGTTGGTTTAACCAGCTATTAGGAGTGGCCCAAATTGGAGGTCACAGAGCTACATCATCATTCATCTTTCAATTAGGTGAAATGCTTCACAGCTTTATGCAGCGTCTTTCGCAACCTTTGGACGTCCCAAAGCACTTTTACAGCCAGTGAATTACTTTTTGAAGTGTAGTGACTGTTTTAATGTAGGAAATGCAACAGCCAATTTGCGGGCAGCAAGGATAATGATCAGGTAATCTGTTTTGGGAGTTGGTTGAGCCATAAATATTGGCCAGGACACTGGGGAGAACTTCCCTGCTCCTTGTCGAATAGTGCCGTGGGATCTTTTACATCCACCCGAGAGGGTGGACAGAGACTCTGTTTAACGTCTCATCCAAAAGATGGCATCTCCGACAGTGCAGCACTCCCCCAATACTGCACTGGAATGTCAGCCTAGATTTTTGTGCTCAAGTCTCTGGAGTAGGAATTGAACTCATGACCTTCTGACTACGAGGCTCGAGTGCTACCCACTGAGCCACGGCTGACACTAAGAAGCATTAAGAGGAGAGAGAATTTTAATGCTTCTTACTGGCTAGCCAACTGACCAGTAAAACACAAGTCTGAAGGTGAAGAGGCAGCTTTTGAGGAGGCCTTTGAAGGTTGGGGCACTATAGCAAGGGTTTGTGAAGATTAGTCAAGTCATAGCTCAAAACTCCGGCCGTGATGGTGCAGCAGAGATTGCATTTTGTTGGGTGAGTAGGACAGAGGAAAAAAGGGAGATGCCTTTATTTGAGTGGTGCCTGCTGTTTTGAGGGGTATTGGGTGTGAAGAAATGCATGGTCTGGCATAAAGGACCTGTTCTCCCATCAAGTGCAATGTAGTTGTGAGCTGCGAGCAACCTGCCGTGAAAGAAATCTCCCCTCTTTTCTCTCCTGAAGGTGCTGACTTGTTTGTGGTGCAATTCCATGGAACCCAGCAGTACTTAGTGCAAGAGGCCGTACTTTACATGTGAGCCTAGACTGTGATCGTTATGCTATTTAGGGGCTAGGGACCATCATGGTCAACTATGTTCCTAGCCTTGGCCAATGACCATACCTGCATTTTCTAGTAGGGGTCACTTGATAGTGATGAGCAGTGGGAAACTCGTGTCCCCAGCCCCCTTGCGATCTAGATTGAGGCTGCCCATCTAGTTTCATACATGGAACTTGCAGCCACCAGAGACACGTCCATCCCATTAGTCTGGACTCGATTAAAATCCAGGTTTTGGGTGGGAGGGAAAAAGCACGATCACTCATTGCACCAGCCGGAAAAATAAATACTGTTCAGTGAGATTTGAGAGCCAGTTAAAGAAAACAGAACATTTACAGTGGACCTTCTGACACGAAAGAGAAAAGATTAACGATTTAAGTGGGATCTGTTTCAAATCTATCCTCATTTGGAATATTGTGTGCAGTTCTGGTCACCAGATTTTAAAAGTGACATGACTTGCATCGGAAAGGGTTCAGAGAAGAGGAATAATGATCCCCGATGTAAAGGGGATGAGCTTAGGAGGCCAAATTTTTAAAATTCTACAGTCAAAGGCGATGAAAGTTAAAAGGAGGTGTCACTGAGGTTTGTATATAGTATTAAATGACATGGATAAGGTGAACCTATAATATTGTGGTCAGTTAGGGAGTAAAAGAAGAGGTTATAAATCGGCGAAAAATAAATTCAGCACCAATCTGAGAGAAAAATTCTTTATTCAATGTTTGTAATTCTAGCAGGAAAAGTAGTGGAATCAGACATTGGGGAGGTTCGACATGTAGATCGATGCTAGGCTGAGTGAGTTGAAATATTTAGAAGGACAAGCTTGATGGGCCAAATGCCTTTACTGCTTTGACTTTTTCTTGTGTCTTGTTGGGGAGAGACAGGGCAAGAAAGTTAATGGGACCTACGGAGATGGACCTCAAGTTTCATCCAGCTGAGTGGCTTCAATTGTGAGAGTACTTTTTTCTAATTGCCGCCTGCCCTTGCATACAATGATGCTGTAAGTAGTTCAGTCAATGTCCCAAACCACCTGAACCCTAACTGAGATGTTAATACCTTATTCTCTTTCCATCTGTTATAGATGCATCAGCAAGTGTCTCTTAATTTTATTGAATATGAATTATTGAATCTGTGGTTGAGACAAGGTTAATGAGACTGTGTTTTCATGCTTTTGTAATTAGGCTAATTTCAATCCACTGTACAATAGCCTCTTGATTGAAAACCCCCACAGGTGTCAAAGCAAGTCATTCCCTTTATCAGAAAGCTCTTCGTAATAAATACTATTTTAAAAGTACATGCACACATGTTGGCAGCAATGTAACCTGCAAATGTCCAAGAAGTAAATTTGTTAAGACGCTCTCAAGAGCTTTCTTCAAATAACAATGAATGATTGGGTAGTGATGCTATTTGTCAATGTCTGTAAAGGGAGATATTATAGTGATTGTGAGCACTCTGGTACCACTTAGAATAACCCTACATGCTCCTATTGACAAGTTACCTCTATGATATAATTACCTCAACAATAACAAGGGAACACAATCTTGGAAGTCAAGCTAAGAAATTTAAAAAGAACACCAGGGGAAAATAAACTACGTCACACAAAAGGTTGTTAGAATATGGAATGAATTGCCCCAGAATACATAGATGCAAAGTCAATTGAGGTTGTTAAAGGGAATTATATACTTGGGAATTAGAAGTGTTAAGGCATGTGGAAAAGGGGCAGGGAATTGGGAAAAATGTTGGAGTGCTCAGGTTTAACTGTGTTTTCCCCCAATGGTCTTGTACATGTTGAGTGGCTGCTTAACTGAGGTACTGGAAGGTGATCAGCGTCCATGGAACCATCTCCTGCTGAGCCGTTGCGAAGGCTTTATTGCATTGATTACAAACAACTGGTGAACTTTGAGGTTCCCAAGAGGTTGTTTATCTTGGACTCATTCTTGATGTCAATGTGGCAATCAATTGGTCAGTTTTACCAACCATACTGTCCCCTCGCAAAAAAAAAAAAAAAAAACTGACCACTCTAAAACAAACAACATTGTTGGAAAGATGGAATTTGCCACTTGGCTCTTGCTACCCTCTTCCCCCCCGCCCCCCCACAGTGTTGGACAAGCTATAGGAGAGTTACTTCACAGGGTACCTGCTTTGTACTGCAGATTCCGCATGAATTTGTGCAGCAGTAATTCATAATTATTTTCAATCTCTGCCATCTGGTGCTGGAATTTACATAAATGAAACAAAATGATCCCACTTGTGGGAGCAAGGAAAGGAGGGTTTTCGACCTTTTAAGTTCCATCTTGAAAGATTTGAATTTACATAGCAACGTATCACATCTCACACTTCACCGAGTGCTTCACACGCAGCCAGATACATTGAAATGTATGTAAGCAAACGTAGCAGCCAATTTGTGCACAGCAGGATCCCACAAACCATAATGAGATGAAAGCTGGCATTGGTAAAAGTAACTGAAACTACCGGATTGTTGTAAAAGCCCAACTGGTTCACTGATGTCCTTTTAAGGAAGGATACCTGTCATCCTTACCCGGTCGGGCCTATATGTGACTCCAGTCCCACACCAACATGGTTGACTCTTAACTGTCCTCTGAAGTGGCCTAGCAAGCCAAGAAATATAAAAACAGATAGTAAGAATTTCTATAGATATTTAAAAAAGAAGAGTTAACAAAGTGAGCGTTGGTCCTATAAAAAGTGAGTCTGGGGAACTAATAATGGAAAATAAGGAGATGGCAGTTGAATTGAACAGGTAGTTTGAATCGGTCTTCACTATAGAGGATACAAGTAACATCCCAGAAATAGCTGTAAATCAGGAAATGGAAGGGAGGGAGGAACTGAAGAAAATTATAATCACCAGGGAAGTGGTACTGAGCAAATTGTTGGAGCTGCGGGCTGACAAGTCCCTGGGTCCTGATGGACTTCATCCTAGAGTCTTAAAAGAAGTGGCTAGTGAGATCGTTGGTTTTAATTTTCCAAAATTCCCTAGATTCGGGGAAGGTTCCAGTCGATTGGAAAATAGCGAATGTAACTCCTCTATTCAAAAAGGGAGGGCGACAGAAAGCAGGAAACTACAGGCCAGTTAGTTTAACATCTGTCATAGGGAAGATGTTCGAAGCTATTATTAAAGACGTTATAGCAGGGCACTTAGAAAAGTTCAAAGTAATCAGGCAGAGTCAACATGGTTTTGTGCAAGGGAAATCATGTTTAACTAATTTATTGGAGTTCTTTGAGGAAGTACAGGAAACTCTTGTTTAAACGGCACCTAAATATCTGGAATTCTCTCTTAACCGGCAAAATTCTCACTCCGAGAACAACACCTCAATAACCGGCAATGTTGTCGAGTCAGAGTCTCCCGCGGTGGCCGAGTTAGTCAGTGGGGGTAGTTCTCCAAACTGCTACTACTCGGCTTCTTGGCGCTGTCGGAAGTCGGAACACCTCAATACCCCTGTAACAGGAGTCTGACTCTCTCACGCTGCCGGTAGTCTCTTTTGATCTGCCATTTTACAGGGGTACTGTGTGTCTCCCACGCTGCTGGTAGTCATCGCATTGCATTACCCTCAACTGGCAGTACTGTACTTAATCAAGCATCTTCCACCATCCATTTAACACAACATTCTGTAGGTGAGTACCCAATTACTGTATACTGCACATTTCTTGATTTTTTAATTTTTCTTTGTTAAAAATAGCCTCGGTAGATAACCCGCTCCATCATCTGGAATTTTTGATCAACCGGCAACACGCAGGTCCCGTCGGTGCCGGATACCAGAGAGTTTCCTGTAACGTGCTGTGGATAAAGGGGAACCGGTGGATGTACTGTACTTAGATTTCCAGAAGGCATTTGATAAGGTGCCACATCAAAGGTTATTGCGGAAAATAAAAGATCATGGTGTAGGGGTTAACATATTGGCATGGTTAGAAGATTGGCTAGCTAACAGGAAACTGAGAGTAGGCATAAATGGGCCATTTTCTAATTGGCAAGATGTAATGAGTGGTGTGCCACAGGGATCAGTGCTGGGGCCTCAACTTTTTACAATTTATATAAATGACTTGGATGAAGGGACCGAAGGTATGGTTGCTAAATTTGCTGATGACACAAAGATAGGTAGGAAAGTAAATGGTGAAGAGGGCAGAAGGCTACAAAGGTATATACAGGAAACTTCGCGATATCCGGCACCGATGGGACCGGCGTGATGCCGATCTATGAAAACTTCCGGACAGACCAGCGCTAATGTTGAAGGATACGGCGGTTTTCATCTCCGTATCTGACAACAAACACTTGCTTAGCAACAGCTTGTAAACAGTCGGCCCGTACCTTGGAAGCGTCTCTGTAGCTTAGCAACAGCTTCAGAGAGGCTTTCCAGAGACTGACTGACTTTAAAAAAAAAAATGCTAGGAGAAGAAAAAAAACGAAAAAAAACCTAAACGGCTGCTGATTTCTGCCATTAGATCGAGATTTCCAGACATACAACCTCCGGATAAACCAAAGTTTCCTGTAGATAGGTTAAGTGAGTGGGCAAAGATCTGGCAAATGGAGTATAATATGGGAAAATGTGAAGTTGTCCATTTTGGCAGGAAGCATAAAAAAGAAGCATATTATCTAAATGATGAGAGATTGCAGAGCTCCGAGATGCAGAGGGATCTGGGTGTCCTAGTGCATGAATCGCATAAGGTTTCCATACAGGTACAGCAAGTAATTAGGAAAGCTAATAGAATGTTATCGTTTATTGTGAGGGGAATTGAATATAAAAGTAGGGAGGTTATGCTTCAGTTATACAGGGCATTGGTGAGACAAATCTGGAGTACTGTGTATAGTACTGGTCTCCTTATTTAAGGAAGGATGTAAATGCATTGGAAGCAGTTCAGAGAAGGTTTACTAGACTAATACCTGGAATGGGCGGGTTGTCTTATGAGGAAAGGTTGGACAGGCTAAGCTTGTATCCACTGGAGTTTAGAAGAGTAAGAGGTGACTTGATTGAAACATATAAGATCCTGAGGGGTCTGGACAGGGTGGATGTGGAGAGGATGTTTCCTCTTGTGGGAGAATCTAGAACCAGGGGTCACTGTTTAAAAATAAGGGGTCGCCCATTTAAGACAGAGATGAGGAGAATTTTTTTCTCAGAGGGCCGTGAGTCTTTGGAACTCTCTTCCTCAGAGGGCGGTGGAAGCAGAGACTTTGAATATTTTTACGGCAGAGGTAGATAGATTCTTGGTAAGCAAGGGGGTGAAAGGTTATCGGGGGTAGGCAGGAATGTGGAGTAATCGGATCAGCCATGGTCTTATTGAATGGCGGAGCAGGCTCAAAGGGCCAAGTGGCCTACGCCTGCTCCTAATTTGTATGTTCATTAGGGCAACTGGGGATGGGCAATAAATGCTGGCCTTGCCAGCAATGCCCACGCCTTGAGACATTTATTTAAAAAAAAGGTGGTTGTATTAATATTTAATAGCCATTCTTTTTATTTGAGTCAATTAATATTCATAGACATCGACGAAGATCCATTAAGTTTAAATTGCCCTGTGGAACCCAATAGAAGAGAGAACCTATCCTATTTATGCTTCGCAATGAAAATACTCAATGGTGAGTTTAGTGTCATCAAACTTCGTGACCAATTTTAATATTTGTCAACTCTTGCCCCTTCTCTCCCCTACAATCCCACACATGTTTTTAGTGTGTCTGAAACTAACTGTGCTGGATGCAGTTGGAGGATTACAATAGTGACTTTTCTTTGCTTATTTCCCAAGGTGAATATCCATTGTTTGAACAGTGCATTGTGCAAGTTTTTCTGTCTTATTTCTCACCAGGCTGGCTTTGTGATGAGAATGAGTTCCGAATACCTCGCTTCCTGTGCGTACATTGCATCGAAAATGAAAAGGGTGCGAATGTGCTAAAGTGAAAGGGGTTTTACTTTTGGAAGGCAAGATAATCTTGCATTTATTTAGCATCTATCATGTGTCTCAAAACACTTGATGTACAATAAATTACATTGCAGTGCAGTGACTATTGTTATGTAGTCCTCTGTGGCATCCATTTTGCACACAACACCCCACAAACAGCAATGAGATGAATAACCAGTGAGTCGGTTTTTGATATTGATTGAGGAAGCAATGTTGGGCATGACGCTGGGAGAATCCGTGCTCTTCCCTTTAAATACTGGCATGGGATATTCAACAGACTGGTTCAACATCTCTTCTGGAGAGCATCACCCTCAATTACTGCCTCAGCACTGTGTGTCGGCACACCATCTATTGACTTGGAAATGGGGGTGATACCTATTGAGCCAAGTTCACATGGCTGAACTGAAAAATACTTAGTCATAGGATTGTAACACCACGGTATATATTTTTCTGGTATGTTCTGTTACTGGGGCAGAGCTTTACTGTATATATAATAAAAAGCAGTTATACAACAATGATGTCTCAGTGCATTAATACCATTCCTCTGGTGTCTGTTCAAATGAAAGATGTTTCTTCAAACTGACTAGTAAAAATCCCCTAAAATTTGCCAATTCTCACTTCTATTTCTACTAGCAGTTCCAGCTGTCCAGCAAATCCTCTAATCTTTTTCCACTTAGAGTTTCCATGTTTAAACCAAGCAGCCCTTCCTACATGAACTTCAATGCAAAAGTTGAAATCTTTCAGCCAAGATGCTTTTTCCTCCTTTCCCAGCTCCATTGCACTTTCCCATTCTCTCCCTTGCATGCGCACTCCCTCTCTCTTGCGCTTGCTTGCTCTCTCTCTCTCTCTTCCCCCTCGCGTTCATAAGAACATAAGAAATAGGAGCAGGAGTAGGGTATTCGGCCCTTCGAGCCTGCTCTGCCATTTATTAAGATCATAGAAACATAGAAGATAGGAGCAGGAGTAGGCCATTCGGCCCCTCGAGCCTGTTCCGCCATTTAATGAGATCATGGCTGATCATCCAAATTCAGTACCCTGTCCCTGCTTTCTACCCATATCCCTTGATCCCTTTAGCCTTAAGAAATATATTGAACTCCTCCTTGAATATATTTAATGAATTTGCCTCAACTGCCTTCTGTGGTAGAGAATTCCACAGGTTCACCACTCTCTGGGTGAAGAAATTCCTCCTCATCTCTGTCCTAAATGGCTTACCCCTTTATCCTTAGACTGTGACCCCTGGTTCTGGACTCCCTGACATCGGGAACATCCTTCCTGCATCTAGTCTGTCTACTCCTGTTAGAATTTTATAAGTTTCAATGAGATCCCCTCTCATTCTTCTAAACTCTAGCGAATATATGCCTAATCGACCCAATCTCTCTCCATACGTCATTCCTGCCATCCCAGGTATCAGTCTGGTGAATCTTTGCTGCACTCTCTTCATGGCAAGATCATGGTTGATCTTCTACCTCCACTCCACTTTCCTGCACTTTCCCCATATCCCTTGATTCCCTTAATATCCAAAAAGCCCTCTGGGGAAGAGAATTCCAAAGATTCACCACCCTCTGAGTGAAGAAATTTCTCCTCATCTCAGTCCTAAATGGCCGACCCCTTATTCTGAGACTGTGACCCTGTGTTCTAGACTCCCCAGCCAGGGGAAACATCCTCCCCGCATCTACCCTGTTGAGCCCTGTAAGAATTTTGTATATTTCAATGAGATCACCTCTCATTCTTCTAAACTCCAGAGAATATAGGCCTAGTCTACTCAATCTCTCCTCATCGGACAATCCCCCCATCCCAGGAACCAGTCTGGTGAACCTTCGTTGCACTCCCTCTATGGCAAGTATATCCTTCCTTAGGTAAGGAGACCAAAACTGTACACAATACTCCAGGTGTGGTCTCACCAGGGCCCTACATAATTGCAATAAGACATCTTTACTCTTATACTCAAATCCTCTTGTAATAAAAGTCCACATACCATTTGCTTTCCTAATTTCTTGCTGTACCTGCATATTAACTTTCAGCGATTCCTGTACAAGGACACCCAGGTCCCTCTGAACACCAACATTTCCCAATCTCTCTCCATTTAAAAAATAACCTTTTTTATTTTTCCTACCAAAGTGGATAACTTCACATTTCTCCACATTATATTCCATTTGCCATGTTCTTGACACTTGCTCAACCTGTTGGCGTTATCCAGGCAAACTCTGCCTCCATTGACAATTGGATACCACTTTTTCCACATTCGTAAAGTGGCCCTTGAAGCGAGACCCCCGGGGTACCTTCCTCTTGGCTCTTTACCAGGCCGTTCGAGACTGGGGTTTGTAGGTTTGTATTCTCGAGTGTGCTCTTCTGGCATCGCAGTATAAAAAGCAGGTTTGGAACAATGCAACAAGATGGTAAATTAAAGCAACCATAATGTGTGCAGCCCTGAGTAATTTAAAATAGTTTTGTTTACCTGCCTCATGTGTTCATTTGAAGAATTAACGGATCATGTATTATCTTGTAGTATATTTTTTTTAATATTGTATATTTTGCTGCAGAATTTACTTTTTATATTTTTACATACAGGGTAAGGAAAAATTCAATAAAATGACTTTTTTGGAAAAAAAAATTCCCCTTGGCCTTGAAACTGCCAACATGAAACCTTGCCCAGCTTTGGTGTGGTCTCGTCAGAGATTTAAACCCACTCCTACAAAATTGAACAAAACTGTCTTCCATCATCTTAGCCTAACCTGACAAAGATCTATAGAGATTAGAGCCAGAGTACTGAGAGAGTTCATATTTCTATTTAAATATTTGGCTTTCTACCGACTGTTAACCTTAAACTCTTTAACTCTGGAGATGAAAAATCATTCTAATACTGATGGCTTTTTTCTTTGCTTTTAATGAAAATCCATTATTTAAACGGAATGTAAATGGTTTGATTTATGATGTTAGCCAGGCAGATGCTAGGATGTGTGTTATGATCCTGTCCCTTTGGTTGTACTTCATCAGGTAAGGCTATTTTTAACCTAATTTTAATAAAGAACAGATTCATTTGATTGCCCATCTATTAGAGACTCGAATGTCAATTGCTGAACGTAGAGGCTGTCATGGCTTGGTCTTCGAGACTTTTCAATTGTGTACATGGTCAAAAAGGCAATTTCCATAAGTAAACAGTCAACTATGAGCTCAAACATGGCCCTTGTGTGTTCTCCGTGTTCAATGGGGCTAATAATTGTCCTTAAATACAGTATATAGATTGAAGATCACATGAGATGCCATCATGCTTTCCAGCCCACTCAAAGACAACAAATATCTCACTCCGACCATTATGTTAAGGCTAAAGCTAACCGTCGTCTTTATTTATAGGTAAGTTAATTACACAGAAGCACAAATAACTAGCAAGTTACAGCTACTTCAAAAAGTGTAATAAGAGGAGTCCACAAGGAATCATGGGGGGAAAATTGGGTATCGCCCATTTTAGGGCGCTATTGTTGGCCGGGCGCAAAGTTTAGCGCCCAGTGCTAATTATCACCTCCGACTGCAAAATTCGTCTCTATCGCCCCTGGAGGTGATTTGAGCACCTAATCAGGCGCTACACACCTCTCAAGGTGCTAACGTCTGGGAGTGAAGCACTACTTCAGCGCTGGCGAAGCTCAGGCGATGTCGGTTACCATGGAAGCCAGACAGACTGGCGCCGTCCAGTTCTTGAAGGGCAGGGGCCATCTTGCTTGCCAGCCACACCCTGCTCATTGCAGCCTTGAATCTCGGCCTGGAGAGACCTCTAAAGCAATTGTGTTGAAAGCAATTGTGTTGGAAGCAGTAATGGATAGGCCCAGGGAAAGAGCTCGTCGCTTAGGAACCTCAAAAGCGGTGCTGAGGGCCAAAACTCCTTAAGACAGCGTTAAATCTCTCCAGACATGTCTCTTCCCTCTCGACCTGCGTGTACCAAAAATGTTGCCGAGAAGAAAAGACAGGAGGCGCACGCCTTTAAATAGCGCTCCCCAGCCCCTTCCTGACTTGAAAACGTTCCCCTCTACCTGTTGTTCCTAGCGGAAGGCACAGGGCGCGACTCGATATCCAGTCCGGGGCGCTACCGGGGTGTTGCATGCTCGACAGACGTCACAATCTGCGGGCGCAGGAGATCGTGGCGGTAGTGTTTAGCGCAACGGCAAAAGGTCAATTTCGCGAGCGGCACTAAGTTCCTAGCGCTAACGGGAGGCGCTAACCAGCCAGATTTTTCCCTTTTTTAGTGCCTATGTCTTGCAGTCTGGGATCGGAGAAATTTTGGACAAATTTATCTTTCTTGGTGCAATTTTGAAGAGGGTGCCAGAACACACAGACTTGGGGGTCCACAGGCACAAATCTTTGAAGATGACAGGACAAGTTGATAAGGCTTGTTAAAAATGCATACGGGATCCTGGCCTTTACAAATAGAAGCATAGAGTATAAAAGCAAGGAAGATATGCTGAACCTTTATAAATCACTCGTTAGGCCTCAGCTGGAGTATTGTGTCCAATTCTTCAGGAAGGATGTTAAGGCCTTGGAGAGGCTGCAGAGGAGATTTACTAGAATGGTACCAGGGATGAGAGAATTCAGTTATGTGGGGAGACTAGAGAAGCTGGGATTGTTCTCCTTGAAGCAGCGAAGGTTAAGAGGAGATTCAATAGCGATGTTCAAAATTATGAAGGGTTTTCATAGAGTAAATATGGAGAAACTGTTTTCAGTAGTGGCAGGCTTGGTAACCGGTAGACACAGTTTTAAGATAATTGGCAAAAGAACCAGAGGGGAGTTGAAGAAAATTATTTTTTACGCAGTGACTCTGGAGTGCACTGCCTGAAAGGATGGTGGGAGCAGATTCAATAATAACATTCAAAAGGGAATTGGATAAATACTTGAAAAGGAAAAAAATTCAGGGCTATGGGGAAAGAGCTGGGGAGTGGAACTAATTGGATAGCTCTTTCAGAAGAGCCAGCACAGCCACAATAGGCCGAATGGCCTTCTGCGCTGTATGATTCTATGATCAACTTTCTGTTGCAGCATCCATGTAAAGAGATTTTATTCTTCCTGCCCTCTACAGAGTCCGTCTGTCTATTAAACTGAACTGAAAACGTAATAAATGTGAACAAATCTCCAGCATTAATCCCAGTCCAATAGCCTCTGAATAAAATGCTGTTAATCAATCAAGTTCAAAGACGGTGGATTACCCTATGCATAGAAAGAGTTGATAAGTCAGATATCTACAGCTCACCAAGACCTTGCATATCTATTAATGTTTTGGCCGGGTTTAATTTGCTTAGGACCTCAGACAAAACTTTTGCATCTTGGCGAATTTACAGCTCGCCCAACCAAGCCTAGTCCTGTAGCTAGTTCGTTACCCGACCTCCCTTTTGACGTTGGGTCAATGAATTTGCCTACCATTTTAACTCATTTATGTTGGAGCTATATAGCATAAAATGTAGAAATATTCCCTGTCTAATGAAGGATGAAACGACTTTTGTCAAGTTTCCTTTGCTGAGCAGATTGAAATAGACTGCTTCACTTAGAGATTCCTCGTCAGAGAGTAGGGGCAGGGTGCAATTGATTTACGAGCCTAACTTAGGATGTTTATTTCTTGTTTCGCTTGTTTGTAAATATTGGCCCAGAAATTTGGGTCGAGGGCTTCCCGCGGGTGCAAGCCTCCGACCTGCACTTACCTTGCGCGCCGGCCGTTGAGCTGTGGGCCCGCGTGTGATTCCGATCCTGGGCCGCCTCCAACTGCCGGCGCGCAGTGCTTGCGTATCCCAGGGGCGCAGTTAGTTCGATGCGTCCCCTGGGATCACGTGGGCCATGGAAAGCCAATGGTAGCAGGGAATGCTTCATTCATAAGTTTGACAGGAAGATCT
Organism: Somniosus microcephalus; assembly: GCF_052327205.1. Taxonomy (NCBI): domain Eukaryota; kingdom Metazoa; phylum Chordata; class Chondrichthyes; order Squaliformes; family Somniosidae; genus Somniosus; species Somniosus microcephalus. Next base: position 68,073,903 of record NC_141003.1, on the reverse strand, counting down.
GTCAAACTTATAAATACTATAAGCCCCAAAACATCACTAAATCTTCAAATAATTTTTTTTTTTAATCACATTTTTTAAATAAACTATAAATGACATGAAATAACTATTCTAAACAATTTAAATTTTTGAAATAAATAATTTTATTTTCTAACGGGGCTAAAAATAATCTTACCTTTCTTTAAAGTATTTAAAAATAATAAACCTGTGGAAAAAATGTTTTAATTTTAATTTATTCACCACTTAACTTGTAAAAAGCAGGCCTTGCGACTGCTTTTTACATGTCTAACTTCTGGAGACTTACCCTCACGGGAAAACCTGCAACAAAAACATAAGTTCGATGCACACGTGTTCGACCTCTGAACCCCTGCTTTCAGGGGAACGGAAGTGCCGGTTTCCCGCGCATGCGCAGTGCATGCAGGAAACCGGCACTTCCATTGGGCTTACGGGTGAGTACTCCATGCGTACTCACCCGTGGAGACCCGAATTTCTGGGCCAATTACTCTTTACCTAGGTAAGCATGTTGAAAAGCAGAGGGAGCTTTGCACCATGGAATGCTCTGTAAAAGGAGCTAGGAGCGTACCCATCCAGGGCAGCAGTTGCAGGACTACACTTATTCGTGGTGGTCCTGGGTTAGCGAAGGGAAAAATTAAGCAGGGATCCTACTCCTAATGGCTATCCAATGATCCCTGCTGCAGAGCGTGTGTGAGGACATTGGGCAAGGATATGATCACTGTCTGCTCAGATGCCCTCCCTCGTTGACTTTCTTACTGACTTCCTGTCTAGGGTCACCATATGAATGGCAGTTGCTAGAAGTATCGGGGGATAGCCAGTGCCTGTGAAACCCTCCCCCAACAAAGAAAAGAAGTGGTGAGAATACTGGGGAAAGCGGGTGGGTTCTTTGTGGGAAAAAGAGGTTGTGGAGATGTTTTATATAGAGTTGGGTGTTGCTCAGAAGTGTCATAGGCTCCTCGTTCAGCATACAATCTTCAGGCTTGTGCCAGCTGCTGTTGTTAGATTTTTACAAGACAGTGTGCTGTTCTTTGAAATTTCTGCATTCACGTGACTGAGTGTCCAAACCACATGACTGTTGTCTACTAATTTATTGTAATTAATGCATTTTCATTCTTGGTGCTGCTTAAAGGTCAGGTTTATATGAGAAATTTCAGTTCATTTTATTAGTGCTTGGCTGCGAGTGATTCAGTAATGTGTTGGCAGCTTTGAATGTTTATTGATGGAGGCTGAATCCCATGAAAACCTAGCTATTGAAACATGGGTCAAGAACCCATAGCAGCTCTGCTGAACTGAGGCACACAGTTATTATTTGAAGATCAATTTCTCTATGCAGTTCAGATATGCAAGTAAAGCAAATTCCCCTCCCTTAGGGGGGAAAGATCAATGCCTCCGGACCCGATCAGTTCTTCCAAGTGTTTGTTGCTTGTGAGCAGGGCTGTGTGTTCTGCATGTTTGTCAAAAAGCCTAGATGTGTTCTATAGTCTGTATTATACTTTGGGTCCATTCGATTTTCCTGAGCTGCAGCAACTCCGTGCAAAAACATGTAGCTTACTCTGTTTTGGAAAGGAGGCATTGAGGAGCCTTGGTTTCAGGAATTTGTAGTGCATTCAAATGGAACAAAACAAGCCTTTGCAAAAATACAACAACTAGAAATTTGGTTGCTGAACTGTTTCCCCAAATGTCAGTCTTGTTGACCTCTTCTTTGCATATGTCCATATTGACGTGCAATCCCTGTTGGACTGTCGCGCGAGTGGGCCAGTGAGCTCTCCCCCGGGGTCTGCGATACAGATAGTGGGATCCGTCTGCTCTTCCCCCGGGGCCTGCCGTACACACACAGTGGGGCAGCTCTGCTCTCCCCTGGTGTCTGTGATACAGTCTCTCCCTTGCACACATGCATATCGACGTGCGGCAGTCCTACAGGGACTACGTGATTGTGGAGTGCAGTCTGTTAAATGAACTTCACTTCCTATTGAACCTGGGACATTCTGGTGAATATTAAAGCAGCGGTGAGAGGATAAAGAGCAGCCCGAGAGCAGACCCGAATGAAAGCACGGCAGTGGCGAGGCTCCGATTCAAAAACAACATCAAAGAGTGACATCACAGGAGAGTTGGTTGGTGAATATTACAGCTCTTTTTTGCTCCCTAAGTTAGGGAAGGGGGTTAAATTAAGAGCTGCGAAACTGTAACTTGCTAGTTCTTATTAAATTAAGAGCTGCGAAACTGTAACTTGCTAGTTCTTATTAAATTAATGACTTAAACTAAATAAAATAAACAATAAACCTAAAATATCGATTGAATAAAATCATGTAACTAATCAATTAATAAATAAAACAAGGTTAGAGATGGCAGGGCAGGTGGTGTGTCGTAACTGCAGCATGTGGGAGTTTGTGGAGAGCATCGCGATCCCGAGAAACCACGTCTGCAGTAAGTGTTTGCAACTCGAGGAACTTCGGCTCAGAATTGTTGAGCTGGCGTACGAGCTGCAGACATTGCGATGCATCAGGGAGGGGGGGAGTTACCTGGACACTGTTCCAGGAGGCAGTCACACTCTTTAGGTTAAGTAGTACTTCACAGAGTTTGTCAGTGGTCAGGGACAGAAGAGTGTGACTTGAGTCAGGAAGGTATGGGGACCCAGGATGTGGTGATGGAGGAGCCTCAGCCCTGTACCTTGTCCACCAGGTATGAGGTGCTTGCTACCTGTATGGATGAGGAAAAGGACTTCAGGGAGGATGAGCAAACTGACCACTGCACTGTGGTACAGGGGGGCCATCCAAGTGGGGGGAGAAGGAAGGAATGTGGTAGTAGATGGGGACAGTATAGTCAGGGGGATAGATACTGTTCTCTGCAGCCGCGAAAGAGAGTCCCGAAGGTTGTGTTGCCTGACTGGTGCCAGGGTTAAGGATATCTCCTTGCGGCTGGAGAAGAACTTGGAATGGGAGGGGTAGGATCCAGTTGTCGTGGTCCATGTAGAAACCAACGACATAGATAGAACTAACGGTAAGGTTCTGCTGAGTGAGTTTGAGGATCTAGGGTCTAAATTAATAGCAGAACCACAAGGGTAATAATCTCTGCATTACTACCTGAGCCACGTGCAAATTGGCATAGGGTCAAGCAGATCAGAGAGTTAAATGCATGGCTCAAAGAGGGTTTGGGAGGAAAAAGGGGTTTCAATTGATGGGGCACTGGCACCAGTACTGGGGAAGGAGGGAGCTGTTCCGTTGGGACGAGCTCCACTTAAACCGGACTGGGACCAGCGTCCTGGCGAATCGAATAACTAGGGCTGTAGATAGGGCTTTAAACTAATAAAAAAAAATTAAAAAAAAGGGGGAGTCATGTGAGGGGAAATTTAGAAATCTAAAGCGAAAAGTCAAGGCAATAGAGCAGTGTAGCGATTTGGGTAAAAATAAACAGTGTGACAGGAATGGACAGAGAGTTTAACGATAGCAGTGCAGCAGAGAATAAGGTCAAAGCAGGGAATAATGGTAAAAAATTTAAATTAAAGGTACTTTATCTAAATGCACGAAGTATTCGTAACAAGATAGACGAACTCGTGGCACAAATAGAGATAAATGGGTTTGATTGAATAGCCATTACAGAGACGTGGTTGCAAGGTGGTCATGGTTGGGAACTAAATGTTCCAGGGTACTTGTCGTTTCGAAAAGACAGGCAGAATGGAAAAGGAGGGGGAGTAGCCCTGATGATAAAGGATGACATAAGGACAGTAGCGAGAAAGGATCTCCGCTCGGAAGATCAGGAAGTAGAATCATTATGGGTGGAGATAAGGGCTAACGAGGGGCAGAAAACACTAGTAGGAGTGGTAAATACGCCCCCTAACAGTAGCTGTACCGTTGGACAGCATATTAATCAAGAAATAGTAGGAGCTTGCAACAAAGGTACTGCAATAATCTTGGGGGACTTTAATCTTCTTATCGACTGGACAAATCAAATTGGCAAAGGTAGTCTGGAGGACGAGTTCATGGAATGCATTCGGGACAGCTTCCTAGAACAATACGGAATGGAACCAACCAGGGAACAGGCTATTTTAGATCTTGTATTGTGTAATGAGACAGGGCTAATTAGCAATCTCATAGTAAAGGATCCTCTGGGGCAGAATGATCATAATGTGATAGAATTTCGCTTTAATTTTGAGAGTGGCTTGCCTGAGTCTGAAATTAGCGTCTTAAACTTAAATAAAGCCAATTACATAGGTATGAGTGGCGAGTTGGCTACGGTAGATTGGAAAAATAGATTAAAAAGTATGGCAGTAGATGAGCAGTGGCTAGCATTTAAAGAAATATTTCACAATTTGCAACAAAAATACATTCCATTGAGAAACAAAAATTCCGTGGGAAAAGTGATCCAACCGTGGCTAACTAAAGTTAAGGATAGCATTAGATTGCAAGAAGAAGCTTATAATGTTGCAAAGAATAATAATAAGCCTGAGGATTGAGAGTTTCAGAAACCAGCAAAGGTTGATCAAAAAATTGATAAAAAGGGAAAGAATAGAATGAGAGAAAACTAGCAAGAAATATAAAAGCAGATTGTAAGAGCTTTCTACAAGTATGTAAAAGGAAGAGTAGCAAAAGTAAACATTGGTCCCTTAGAGGCTGAGACAGGAGAAATTATTATGGGGAATAAGGAAATGGCAGAAACATTAAACAAATAATTTGTATCTGTCTTCACAGTAGAAGACACAAAAAGCATACCAAACATGGGGAACCAAGGGTCAAATGAGGATGAGGAACCTAACGTAATTAATACAGGTGGAGAAACTAATGGGGCTAAAAGCCGACAAATCCCCTGGATCTGACGACCTATATCCTAGGGCTCTAAAAGAGGTGGCTGAAGAGATAGTGGATACATTGGTTTTGATCTTCCAAAATTCCCTAGATTCTAGAATGGTCCCAGCGGATTGGAAGGTCGCAAACGTAACACCGCTATTCAAGAAAGGAGGGAGAGATAAAGCAGGGAAGTACAGGCCAGTTAGCCTGACATCAGTCGTCGGGAAAATGCTGGAATCCATTGTTAAGGAATGGTATCAGGGCACTTAGAAAATCATAACATGATTAGGCAGAGTCAACATGGTTTTATGAAAGGGAAATCGTGTTTGACAAATTTATTAGAGTTTTTTGAGGATGTAACTAGCAGAGTAGATAAAGGGGAACCAATGGATGTAGTATATGGATTTCCAAAAGGCATTCGATAAGGTGCCACATAAAAGGTTATTACACAAGATTAGTGATCACGGGGTTGGTGGTAATATAGTAGCATGGATAGAGGATTGGTTAACGGACAGAAAACAGAGTAGGGATTAACGGATCTTTTTCAGGTTGGCAGGCTGTAACTAGTGGGGTGCCGCAAGGATCAGTGTTGGGGCCTCAGCTATTTACAATCTATATTAATGACCTAGATGAAGGGACCGAGTGTAATGTATCCAAGTTTGCTGATGATAACAAAGCTAGGTGGGACAGTAAGCTGTGAGGAGAATACAAAGGCTGCAATTTTATCGATCGGTGCGGCTTGGGAGCGGGTCAGCTGATTTCCGGGTTCCAGTCCCGCCCCCAACTTCATCCGGCCCACGGGCATGATTTTACGTCAATTGGCCTTGTTAAGCCCGCCCTGTGGCTTGCCGGCCAATTAAGAAGAAACCAGTCAGATGACGTCATTTGATGACGCGTCATCTGCCGGTTTTCTTAAAGGGACCAGGCACATTTTTTCTTTGACAGCTCATTTCTCAGTGTTTGACAGCATTGAGGTGCTGCAAACACTGACAATGACTGTTCACAGGTGAGTTTTTGCACCCAGGCTCTCCAGTGACTCCCTCCTTAGGCTAGAACAGATGGCAGCTGCAGGTGAGGTTACAGAAGTGATCTGTCACTGGTGAGAGAGGTTCTCCCAATGAGGTGGGACTAGACAGCCAATTCAAAACTTCTTACCTACAGAAAAGTCTAAATGCATTAAAAATTAATTTCCCAATATTTCCTTACCTCTGAAACTCACCAGTGCACCATTGGATCCTTCACACCACTTCAGCTGTCATCAAAACAGAAACATTACAGCAGACTCGCAACACGCCACACTTACCTGGCGTGGTGTCCGGACGTCGGAAAGCCCGAAGTAGAAGTCTCAAAATTGCAAAAGGGCTGTTGACCACCTTTAACGGGCAGTTAAGTGGCTATAATCCTCTTCCCGTCACTAGGTGTCAGGTCCATGCGCAAATCGTGGACCCGACACTTGGGAAGATTAATTGGAGGCGGGTTGACGGCGGGTTTCCTGCCCGCTGTCAATCTTTGCGATTTTGCCGGATGTCCCGCCTCCAAACTCTCCCCCTGAGTGCCGGCAAAATTCCGTCCAAAGAGTCTGCAATGGGATATAGATAGACCAAGTGAGTGGGCAGTAAGGTGGCAGATGGAGTATAATGTAAGGAAATGTGAGGTTATTCACTTTGGTAAGAAGAATAGAAAAACAGAATATTTTTTAAATGGTGAGAAACTTACAATTGTTGGTGTTCAGGGAGATTTGGGTGCCCTCGTGCAAGAAACACAGAAAGTTAGCATGCAGGGTACAGCAAGCAATAAGGAAGGGAAATGGCATGTTGGCCTTTATTGCAAAGGGGTTGGAGTACAAGAGTAAGGAAGTCTTGCTACAATTGTACAGAGCCTTGGTGAGACCACACCTGGATTACTGTGCACAATTTTGGTCTCCTTATCTAAGGAAGGATATACTTGCCTTGGAGAGGGTGCAACAAAGGTTCACTAGATTGATTCCTGGGGTGAGAGGGCTGTCCTTTTGATGAGTGATTGTGTAGAATGGGCCTATACTCTCTGGAGTTTAGAAGAATGAGAGGTGATCTCATTGAAACATATAAGATTCTGAGGGGGATTGACAGGGTAGATGCGGAGAGGTTGTTTCCCCTGGCTAGAGTGTCTAGAACTAGGGGGCATAGTCTCAGGATAAGGGGTCGGCCATTTAACATAGAAACATAGAAGACAGGAGCAGGAGTAGGCCATTTGGCCCTTCGAGCCTACTCCGCCATTCAATGAGATCATGGCTGATCATCCAAATTCAGTACCCTGTCCCTGCCTTCTCCCCATATCCCTTTAGCCTTAAGAAATATATCCAGCTCCTCCTTGAATATATTTAATGAACTGGCCTCCACCGCCCTCTGTGGCAGAGAATTCCACAGGTTCACCACGCTCTGGGTGAAGAAATTCCTCCTCATTTCAGTCCTAAATGGCTTACCCCTTATCCTTAGATTATGACCCCTAGTTCTGGACTCACCGGCCATCGGAAACATCCTTCCTGCATCTAGTCTGTCCAGGTCTGACAGAATTTTATAGGTTTCGATGAGATCCCCTCTCAATCTTCTAAACTCCAGTGAGTATAAGCCCAATCGACACAATCTCTCCTCATACGTCATTCCTGCCATCCCTGGTATCAGCCTGGTGAATCTTCGCTGCACTCCTTCCATAGCAAGAACGTCCTTCCTCAGATAAGGCAACCAAAACTGCACACAATACGCAAGGTGTGGTCTCACCAAGGCCCTGTACAACTGCAGCAAGACATCCTTGTTCCTGTACTCGAACCCTCTTGCTACGAAGGCCAACATACCATTTGCCGCCTTAACCGCCTGCTGCACCTGCATGCTTACCTTCAGCGACTGGTGCATAAGAACACCCAGGTCTCTTTGCACTTCCCCTTCTCCCAATCTATTGCCATTCAAATAATAATCTGCCTTCCTGTTTTTGCCACCAAAGTGCATAACCTCACATTTATCCACATTAATGGCCCAGAATTTCGGGTCTCCACAGGTGAGTACGCACGGGGTACTCACCCGTAGGCCGAATGGAAGTGCCGGTTTTCTGCATGCACTGCGCATGCGTGGGAAACCGGCACTACCGATCCTCTGAACGAAGGGGTTCAGAGGTCGAACGCGTGCGCAGGAGAGGCTGCGCGTACGCATCAAACTTAGGTTTTTTTGCAGGTTTTCACGCGAGGTTAAGCCTGCAGGATTTACACATTTAAAAAGCAGGCGTAAGGCCTGCTTTTTACAAGGTAAGTGGTCAATTAATTGAAATGAAAACATTTTTTCCACAGGTTTATTATTTTTAAATACTGTAAAGCAAGGTAAGTTTATTTTTAGCCCCGTTAGAATATAAAATTATTTTTTTCAAAAATTTAAATTATTGTTTAAATAGTTATTTAATGTAATTTATAGTTTATTTAAAAAGTGTGATTTAAAAAAAAAAAAAAAAAAAAAAAAAATTATTTGAAGGTTTACTGCTATTTTGGGGCCCGTAGTATTTATAAGTTTTGACAGGTCTTCCTGTCAATCTTATGAATGGGCTTTTCCCTCCTCCGATTGGCTGCCCATGGCCCACGTGATCCCAGGGGACGCATCGCACTAAATACGCCCCTGGGACACGCAAGCACAGCGCGCCGGCAGCTGGGCCATGCCCCGGAGCGGAATTCCACAGGGCCCTACAGCTCAACTGCCGGCGCGCAAGGTAAGTGCAGTTCGGGGGCTTACACCCATGGGAAGCCCCGGACCCGAATTTCTGGGCCAATATAGTGCATTTGCCATGTTTCTGCCCAATCACCCAACCTGTCCAAATCGTACTGGAGTTTCACGACATCCTCCTCACAGCATGCCCTCCCACCCAGCTTTGTGTCATCTGCAAATTTGGAGATATTACATCAAATTCCCTCGTCCAGATCATTAATGTATATTGTGAACAGCTGGGGTCCTAGGACCGATCCTTGCGGTACCCCACTAGTCACTGCCTGCCACTCGGAAAATGATCCGTTTATTCCAACTCTCTGCTTTCTATCCGCCAACCAGTTCTCTATCCAAGTCAATACCTTGCCCCCAATCCCATGTGCCTTAATTTTGCACGCTAATCTCTTATGCGGGACCTTATCGAAAGTCTTCTGAAAGTCCAAATACACCACATCCATTGGTTCTCCCTTATCTATTTTACCAGTTACATTCTCAAAAAATTCCAGTAGGTTAGTCAAGCACGATTTATCTTTTGTAAATCCATGTTGACTTTGTCCGATCCTGTCGCTGCTTTCCAAGTGCTCTGCTATTGCATCTTTTATAATGGACTCTAGCATTTTCCCCACTACTAATGTCAGGCTTACCGGTCTATAATTCCCTGCTTTTTCTCTACCACCTTTTTTGAATAGTGGGGTAACATTAGCTACCCTCCAATCCATGGGTACTGTTCCAGAGTCTATCGAGTTCTGGAAGATGACCAGCAATGCATCTACTATTTCTAGGGCCACTTCCTTAAGTACCCTAGGATGTAGATTATCAGGCCCTGGGGATTTATCGGCCTTCAGTCCCATCAATTTTCCTAACACCATTTCCCTACAAATACTGATTTCTTTCAGTTCCACCCTTTCATCAGGCCCTATGTTCCCCGGCATCTCTGGGAGGTTATTTGTGTCCTCCTTTGTGAAGACAGAACCAAAATATGTATTTAGTTGGACCGCCATTTCTTTGTTCCCCATTATAAATTCCTCTGATTCTGACTGCAAGGGACCTACGCTTGACTTCACCAATCTTTTTCTCTTCACATATCTATAAAAGCTTTTACAGTCAGTTTTTATGTTCCTTGCAAGCTTACTCTCATATTCTATTTTCTCCTTAATTAATCCCTTTGTCCTCCTTTGTTGAATCCTAAACTGCTCCCAATCCTCAGGATTATTGCTTTTTCTGGCCAATTTATATGTCCTCTCCTTGGATCTTTGCTATCCCTAATTTCCCTCATTAGCCACGGTTGAGTCACCTTTTTTGTTTTATTTTTATGCCAAACTGGGATGAACAAATTCTGTAGTTCATCCATTCGGACTTTGAATGTTTGCCATTGCCTATCCACCGTCAACCCTTTGAGTGACATTCTCCAATCAATCCTACCCAACTCGCTCCTCGGACCATTGTAGTTTCCTTTATTTAAATTTAGGACCCTAGTCTCTGAGTCAACTACTTCATTCTCCATTTTAATGAAGAATTCGATCATATTATGATCGCTCCGACCCAAGGGGCCTCGTACAACAAGATTGCTAATTAATCCTTTCTCGTTATATAATACCCAGCCTAAGATGGCCTGATCTCTGGTTGGTTCCTCGACATGTTGGTCCAGGAAACCATCCCGTAAACACTCCAGGAATTCCTCCTCCACAGTATTTTTACTAATTTGGTTAGCCCAATCTATATGTAGATTAAAGTCACCCATGATGACTGCTGTGCCCTTATTGCACGCTTCTTTAATTTCCCTTTTAATGCCATCCCCAACTCCGCCTTACTGTTTGGAGGTCTATATACCACTCCCACTAACGTTTTCTGCCCCTTAGTATTTCTCAATTCTACCCATACAGATTCCACATCAGAGCTAATATCCTTCCTTGCAATTGTGTTAATCCCTTCTTTAACCAGTAATGCTCCCCCACCTCCCTTTCCTTTTTGCCTATCTTTCCTGAATATCGAATACCCCTGGATGTTGAGTTCCCAGCCTTGGCCATCCTTGAGCCACGTTTCCGTAATCCCAACCAAATCATATTCGTTTACCTCTATTTGCGCAGCCAATTCATCCACCTTATTACGAATGCTCTTCGCATTAAGACACACAGCCTTCAGGCTTGTTTTTTTAACGTTCTTAGACCTATTAGAATTATTATTTACTGTGGCCATGTTTGATTTAAACCGTTGATTTCTCTGACTGCCACTTTTGTTTTTCTCCTTCCTATCGTTTGCTTTTATCCTTGTTTCCCTTTCCTCTGTCTCCCTGCTCAGGTTCCCAACCCCCTGCCGAGATGAGGAGGAATTTCTTCACTCAGGGTTGTGAATGTTTGGAATTCTCTGCCCCAGAGGGCTGTGCATGCTGAGTCTTTGTGTATATTCAAGGCTGAGATAGATTTTTGGATTCTAGAGGAATCTAGGGATATGGAGATCAGGCGGGAAAGTGGAGTTGAGGTCGATGATCAGCCATGATCGTATTGAATGGTGGCGCAGGCTCGAGGGGCCGTATGGCCTACTCCTGCTCCTATTTCTTTTGTTAATATGTAACTGTGTTAGATCCCATTGCCAGAAATAGAACCTGTGGAAGGTAAAGAGTCAGAGATAGACCATGGCAACATGGTTAACACTAGCAGAACAAAAGCAAGAACCAGGACCCAAGTAGCAGTCAATTTAACGGCAACTTGTATTTATGCAGCGCCTTTAAAGTAGTAAAATGTCCCAAGGCTCTTCACAGGAGCATTGTAAAACAAAATTTGACACCGAGCCACATGAGATATTAGGGCAGATGACCAAAAGCGTCTTAAATGAGGAAAGAGAGTCAGAGAGGTTTAGGGAGGGAATTCCAGAGCTTAGGACCTTGGCAGCTGAAGGCATGGCCACCAGTAGTGGAGTGATTGAAATCGGGGATGCTCAATAGGCCTGAATTAGAGGAGCGCAGATATCTCAGAGTTATGGGGCTGGAGGAGATTAGAGATAGGGTGGGGTGAGGCTATGGAGGGATTTGAAAACAAGGATGAGAATTTTAAGCTCAAGGCGTTGCTTAACTGGGAGACAATGTTGGTCAACAAGCAAAGGAGTGATGGGTGAACGGGACTTGGTGAGAGGTAGGACACGGGCAGCAGAGTTTTGGATGACTTCAAGTTTACATAGGGTAGAATGTGGGAGGCCAGCCAGGAGTGTGTTGGAATAGTCAAGTCTAGAGGTAACAAAGGCATGGATGAGGGTTCCAGCAGTAGATGAGCCGAGGCAGGGAAGGAGTCAGGTGACGTTCCGGAGGTGGAAACGGGTGGTCTGATAACGGAAAAAAGAGGTCTGGGAGGGGTCTGAGTCGGACTCGAACAAAGTATTCTTCATATCCTACAAAATGGGCATAGCTGGGACCCCATGCAGGTTCCCATAGCAACATATTTTATCTGGAGGAAGTGACTGGAGTTAAGAAAAGTTATTTAAAGTGAGAACAAGTTCAGCCAGGTAGAAGCAAGTCGTGACTGGGCTACATCCATCCAGGTGAGGGTTGGAGGTGTAGAGCGATTGTACATCCATAGTGAAAAGATGACAATTGGGGTAGGATAATGTGACATTTTTAAAGTAACTAAGGCCATCAGAGGAGTCACGGGGTTAGGTGGGCAGAGACTGGACGAGGTTAAATTGAGGATTGTCAAGGTAATAAGATATGAGATCATTTTAGGTTCAGTAATGGAGAGGATACCCTTGAGTGATTACAAGGTAGTCTCACTGAATGTCATAAGTGGTCCGAAGGTTTAAAGGTGTCACCTAAGTAACCTGGGAAGACTTGAGTGTGAAGAAAATGAGACTGTCAGCTTTAAATAAACCTAATCAGAGATTAATGCATAAAAGAAAGATAGAACTTTACAACAAGTGGAAGTTTTATGCACTTTCTGAAAGCTGCTTTGGGATCCGAATTGATCTGTTGTGTCCCAAAATCCCCACTTTGGATATGGAGCAATCTGTTGGAATGTGGCTGGGGCATTGTGTGTGTGTTAGCGAAAAGCATATGGGACTGTTTTGGGATTGTTGCTGCCGATTCCCACTGCATTGGCCATCTTTCATATGCTCAGGAGTTGAAATAAAACTGAAGAATATCCTCTGGTCAGATTGTGTCAACTGTTTGACTTGAGCTCCAATCTTTCATGTGGGTTTTGTTTTTCCAAAATGGATTTACAGATCTTTCACAGCCTATGGATGTGAAGTGCAAGATAGGGGGCGGGGGCTGGTGTTACAACTATTTCTTTCTTCAACAGCCACTGACCCAACTGCATGACTCAAAGCAAATTATGTATTATTTAATGAGCCAAGTCACCGTGGAAAGTGGATCAGGATTGGACACATCAGCTACCTTATTTATAGTGAGAAATATTGGTGTATCACATGCAGTACACCAATAGGTCACTAAAAATAATGGAATACCTGCTAAAGGAGAAAATAGAAGAACATCTAGAAACCAAAAATAATATAATATATATAGTCAGCATGGATTTCAAAAGGGAAAGTCTTGCTTGAACAACCTTATTGAATTTTTTGAAGATAAACAGAGAGGGTAGACAATGGTAATGCAGTAGTTGTAATTTATCTTGATTTTCAAAAGGCCTTCGATAAGGTACCCCATAATATACTGATGAACAAGGTCAGAGAATGTGGAGTCAGGACAAGTAGCAGAATGGATTGCTGGCTGGCTTCAGGACAGAAAGCAGAGAGTGGGAGTAAAGGGTAGCTATTCACAGTGGCAGAAGGTGGGTAGTGGTGTTCCACAAGGATCTGTGCTGGGACCACTGCTGTTCACAATTTACATTAACGATTTAGACTTTGGAATCAAAAACGCAATTTCTAAATTTGTGGATGACACCAAATTGGAGGGGGGATAGTCAATACTGAGGAGGACTGCAACAAACTACAGGAGGACATTAATAAACTTGCAGAATGGGCATATAATTGGCAAATGAAGTTCAACACAGATAAATGTGAGGTATTACATTTTGGTAGGAAGAATAGGGAGGTTACGTATTACTTTAGGGTGCGAGTCTAGGTGGGGTGGAGGAACAAAGGGATCTCGGAGTACAAATACACAAATCACAAAGTTGTGACACAGGTTAGCAAGGCCGTACAAAAACAAACTAAGCACTGGGGTTTATTTCTAGAGGTATAGAATTGAAAAGTAGGGAAGTTATGCTAAACCTGTATCGAACCTTGGTTAGACCACACAGCGTACTGCGTACAGTTCTGGTCGCCATATTATGAAAAGGATATAGAGGCACTGGAGAGGATGCAGAGAAGATTTACAAGGATGATACCAGAAATGCGAGGGTATAAATATCAGGAAAGGATGAACAGGCTTGGGTCTCTTTTCTCTTGAAAAAAGAAGGCTGAGGGGTGACCTAATAGAGTTGTTTAAAATCATGAAAGGTTTTGATAGAGTGGATACAGAGAGAATGTTTCCACTTGTGGGGAAGAGCATAACTAGAGGCCATCAATATAAGATAGTCACCAAGAAATCCAATAGGGAATTCAGAAGAAACTTCTTTACCCAAAGAGTGATGAGAATGATGTTACCACAGGGAGTGGTTGAAGCGAAAAGTATAGACGCATTTAAGGGGAGGCTGGACAAGCATATGAGGGAAAAGGGAATAGAGGGTTATGGTGATGGATCTTGATGAGGAAAGACTGGAGGGGGCTCTTGTGGAGCATAAATGCCGGCATGGACTGGTTGGGCTGAATGGCCTGTTTCTGTGCCGTAATCCTGTGTAGTACCTATCGCATTAACACAGCAGGAATGTCAAAACTTTGGAATATAACAACTTGCATTAATATAACATCCCATGATTATTAGTGGGAGTCCATGTTATCAGAGAAGATCCATGAGGTCTACTGTTGCTGCATTTTTCTGGTGTGTTTTCAGTACCCAGTGAAGCATGACATTTCCTCAGTAACTGGACCCATTTCTATATAATTGTTTGTTTCTTCAATGTTAATCACAGATGTACTAATCTTGCATGGCCTCTTTTTGTTTCTCTGGAGACGTGGAAAATAAGTTATTTTAACCCCTCTTTTAAAAATGCTCCCAACTTCATGAAAAGGTAGAAACACAACCGGATGTCTTCATCGGGGCATCATGCAGAAGTGGTTCAGGGCCATGTGACTGTCTTCTCTGTCCAGACTAATTGAGTTTGTCAGACACTACTTTATGAAGTCAATTTTGCTTTAATAGACACAGAATTAGTAGAACAAGCTGTAAATCAGAAGTGATTGGTCAAAATTTCTCAACCTGGTGACAGTATTTTAATCGTCTTGATGCACGTTGACCTAGGGCCAATGGTGGCTTTATCTAATGGCTCAGAACAAATCTGCTGTATTTAATGGGGGATTTGTTTTAAACCACTTCTGTTGCCAGTGTGGAATTGCAGTGAGGGGGAAAAAGACTGTGGTATTTTAGGAGGAGCTTCAATAATCATGTGAAATAGCATTAGGTTCAGCAAAGTGATGCATCTGTTGGTTCAAAGCACTGCTAACTTCATGGAAAAACGTTTAGCAAATGACAGGCTGTTTGGCAAACACTTCAATTCATATGAATTTTGTTGAGACCTATCTTTGCATCATCTATGCCAACAGTGGTAGAATACCCTGCTGTCTCATTGTCCAGGCTCTCTCTCATGAGTGAGGTACCAGATGACAACTGCTGCCAATGAACTGCTCCAAGCAGGAGTCAGTGCTTCAGCTAACATAAAAGGAAATTCAAGAGTCTTCTATAGACATATAAATAATAAATGGGTAGTAAGAGGCGGGGTGGGGCCGATTAGGGACCTAAAAGGAGACCTACGCATGGAGTCAGAGGGCATGGCTGAGGTACTAAATGAGTATTTTGCATCTGTCTTCACCAAGGAAGAATATGATGCCAAAGTCATAGTGAAAGAGGAAGTAGTGGAGATACTGGATGAGATAAAAATTGATAGAGGAGGTACTAGAAAGGCTGTCTTTACTTAAAGTTGATAAGTCACCAGGATGGGATGCATCCTTGGAGGCTGAGGGAAGTTAAATCGGGATTGCGGAGATACTGGCCATAATCTTCAATCCTCCTTAGATACGGGGGTGGTGCCAGAAAACTGGAGAATTGCAAATGTTACACCATTGTTCAAAACAGGGTGCAATGATAAACCCAGCAACTACAGGACAGTCAGTTTAACCTCGGTAGTGGGGAAGCTTTTAGCAACGATAATCGGGGACAAAGTTAGCAGTCACTTGGACAAGTGTGGATTAATTAAGGAAAGCCAGCACTGATTTGTTAAAGGCAAATCGTGTTTAACTAACTTGATAGAGTTTTTTGATGAGGTAACAGAGAGGGTTGATGAGGGCAGTGTGGTTGATGTGTACATGGGCTTCCAAAAGGCGTTTGATAAAGTGCTACATAATAGGCTTGCCAGCAAAGTTGAAGCCCATGGATTAAAAGGGACAGTGGCAGCATGGATACGGAATTGGCTAAATGACAGGAAACACAGTCATGGTGAACGGTTGTTTTTCGGACTGGAGGAAGGTACAGGAAACTTTTGATTTACCAGCAACTAAATAACTGGAAATCTCGGTTAACTGGCAAAATTCAGGAGTAGGTTCAGGTAAGTTTTATTACTTGCCTTCCTCCATCTGTTGCTGTGCAAGGGTGTGGCTGCAGCTGTTGCTAAGCTACAGAGACGCTTGGAACATGTGGCCATTGTTCTGAACCTGTTGCTAAGCAACAGGGTTTGTTGCTTTATACGGAGCTCTCAGCTCCGTATCTTTTACTATAGCTTTCGGTTATCCGGAATTGTTGATGAACCGGCACCACGTCGGTCCCGTCGGTGCCGGATACAAAAAAGTTTCCTGTATATAGTGGTGTTCCCCAGTGGTCGGTTCTAGGACCACTGCTTTTCTTGATGTATATTAATGACTTGGACTTGGGTGTACAGGGCACAATTTCAAAATTTGCAGATGACACAAAACTTGGAAGTATAGTGAACAGTGAGGAGGATAGTGATCAACTTCAAAAAGACATAGACAAGCTGGTGAAATGGGTGGACACGTGGCAGATGAAATTTTACGCAGAAAAGTGTGAAGTGATACATTTTGGTATGAAGAACGAGGCGAGGCAATATAAATTGAAGGGTACAGTTCTAAAGGGGTGCATGAACAGAGAGACCTAGGGTATATGTGCACAAATCGTTGAAGGTGGCAGAGCAGGTTTGAGAAAGTGGTTAAAAAAGCATACGGGATCCTGGGCTTCATGAATAGAGGCATAGAGTACAAAAGCACGGACGTTATGATGAGCCTGTATAAAACACTGGTTCGGCCTCAACTGGAGTATTGTGTCCAATTCTGGGCACCGCACTTTAGGAAGGATGTGAAGGCTTTAGAGAGGGTGCAGAAAAGATTTACAAGAATGGTTCCAGGGATGAGGGATTTCAGTTACATGGATAGACTGGAGAAGCTGGGGTTGTTCTCCTTAGAGCAGTGAAGGTTGAGAGGAGATTTGATAGAGGTGTTCAAAATCATGATGGGTCTAGACAGAGAGAAAGTGTTCCCATTGGCAGAAGGATCGAGAACCAGAGGACACAATTTAAGGTGATTGGCAGAAGAACCAAAGGCAACATGAGGAAAAAAACTTTTTTATACAGCGAGTGGTTAGGATCTGGAATGCACTGCCTGAAAGGGTGGTGGAGGCAGACTTAATCGTGGCTTTCAAAACAGAATTGGGTAAGTACCTGAAGGAAAAAAATTTGCAGGGCTACGGGGAAAGGGCGGGGGAGTGGGACTAGCTGAAGTGCTCTTGCAGAGAGCTGGCATAGGCTCGATGGGCCGAATGGCCTCCTTCTGTGCTGTAACCATTCTATGATTCAGGACAGGAGGTGGAATAACTAAGGAAATCGGGGAGAGTCTGGGATCTGATGCGGTTTCATCGCGAGCGCTAAACAGTACATAAATAACACAGGCCAATGAACTGTTACAGTAACTGACGATGTCACGTCTCCTAATGTGTGTGTCATGATGTGTGAGGCCTGCATTAATTGTACCATCTGCCGGAGATGTGAATGTAATAATGGGGTTGAAGTTTGACAACTGGATATCCCAAAATGATTATGGTATCTTGAGACACAATGGACCTACTGCTTTCGATGTGATAAGTCTGTACTATGTATTATCAATATTGATTTTTTTTTAATCCACAAGTTCTGGCATCAAAAGCTAATATTTGAAACATTATTAAAGTTGTAATTTAATATGTATTGATTTCTAACTTTATAAGTTGCAGTATAAAGAAGGATGGAGGTTATTGCTATTGATTTCAGTACCGAAGCTGGTTTAAATTATTGCAGTGTTTTCTCTGTGTTGGTGTCTTTACAAGTTAGTCTTGCTGTTTTGTTTTGGTGGGAAGAGGAGGTAGATAAGATGTAATTGTGATTTGTTAACATTGGAGCTAAATGTTTTATAAATACTGGGTCTAGCTGCAGTAAAATTACAGTTACAATCAGGATTTGGTTAGCTTACTTTCTGGACTTTACTAACGTGTGGACATTCGCACTTTCTCCAGTTTTCTGAAGTGTTTTATACGAGATTGCTGGGACTCCTCGTCTGGGGTAGTTATGGATCAGCAATCAAGTCCCTGCAGTCCGCGCTGCATATGGGTTTACTTGGCTTTGAGTTTAGGATGCACTGCTTGATGAGAGACAGGCTCGCTGACGCAAGATGCACTGATGGAACACACCGATGTCAGTAAGAACACATTCATATAAATGAATCAACATTTGGAATAGTCTTTTGGATAGGGTAATAGAAGGAAACACCTTGGGGCTGTTGGGTGACCTGATGGAGGGGGATTTTTTTTTTCACCAGATGGATGGGTCAAAAAGCAATCCCTTATCTATATTTATCTTGTGATAAGTTGATTTTAAAGAAAATGGAGGTGTATTTTTCCTTAATGGCTCTATTGTTAAAGAAGGTGCCACCAGATAGACTAGAAGATACCAAGTTCCATTTCTCATCTCTGCTTCGTTAGTTGATCCCAGCCAAGATGATAGGGGGCATGATAATTGGTCTAGGAAAATCAGCAAATGTTCTTTCTCTGGATTGCTATGCA
Organism: Somniosus microcephalus; assembly: GCF_052327205.1. NCBI lineage: Eukaryota > Metazoa > Chordata > Chondrichthyes > Squaliformes > Somniosidae > Somniosus > Somniosus microcephalus. Next base: position 68,055,250 of record NC_141003.1, on the reverse strand, counting down.
GTGATCCCTGATAGAAAGTGTCAGGTGTGGATAACCATCAGACTCATCAATGTTGCCCTCTGCTGTCAAATAGTCCATCATACTCATTGGCTATGCTCAAGAAGAATAGTCACTTCAGGGAGAATTCTGTTGAACCCCAGGATGAGAATGGAAAGAACAAAATGAAATCTGGAAGGGAAGAGAGATGATTAAAGGGAACATTATCAGTCTCCCCTACTGGCTAATGGTATTATCCAGTGTTAGCGCAGACCAGAAGAACCCAGGTTGGCTTCACAGACTCTCTTGAGTTAGCTGGTCTGAAGAGGGGTGCTACAATTGATTTCAGTTCTCACTTCCTGATAACTGTTCCATGACTCTTGCTGGAAGCTAACCATTTTGGATGAGTACAGGATTGAGTTCCTGACTACTTTGAAAATTTCCACATATAGACATCGGGGAGGCCAGGATCAAATATTCTGCTGGCACATTGTGTCTAGGCTCACACATGAAGAACACTGACTTTTGTAAGATACCACGAACAACCATCACCCATGAAAATCGTATGTCGACAAGGAGTCAGTGCCTTCGAGAGGAGGAAATGTTGCTACAGCCTGACAAAATTCCTCTAAGGTGCATATGCCACTGGAGCGAAGTTTCAGTAGTTACTGTTGTCATAAATCGCAACTTCTACAAGAAGTAACTCAGGAAGTACTACTGAACGGCCAGCTGAGGGTGCCGCCCGAGGAGTATAAATACTCGGGCGTAGGCCCACCTTGGCCAGAGACAGTCTGGAAACAGGAAGCTAGTGACTACTAACTTGACCTCCATGTTTTGTTACAAGTCGATATGTACAACCAAGTGCGTAGTGAGTCTTTATTACGTCAACTGTGTTGTCTGAACCTTGAAATTGGAAGCATTTTTTTGAACTCAGTCAGATGGTAACTTTTTTTATAGATTTTTTTTTTTTTTTTTTTTACTGATTTTGATATCACATCATTGCAGAAAAGGTATAAATCATATACAACTATAACCACGGAATATATAGTCAACAGTGTGACACAGCACCTCTTTCATTGTTTTCTTTAAATGGCTTAAAGGAGAGAACCCATGCACAGCACTATTCAGGCACCTTTCTAAGTAACTTTATCTCCTTCATATAAAGAGTGGATTTTCTTTCACTCTGGTTTCTTGCTGCAGCAAGCTATTTCATGAAATTTAACAGTTTTTGTGAGTTGGGCCTTGATTGACTGTTCGATTTCTGACATAAAATGGGCCTAAAGCACCATTGACAGATGCTTGTACAGTGCCTCATCATCATCTATGTAAGGGATTATGAATTCTTTACTGAGAAACCTGGACCGGGGGTAGTGGCCCATAGCCCAGGACACCAGCATTGAACAGAGTTAAGTGCAGGTAAGTCGCAAAGTCATATTTAGGTTGCATCAGCCTTGGTTTTTAAAAGCCTGTAGATTGTACAATGGAAAGACAAAGAATTATGGTGCACTACAGGTCCTGGGAAAGTTAGCGTTTTACAGCACAGAAGGAAGCCATTCAACCAGTTGTGTCTGTGCTGGCTCTTTGAAAGAGCTGTCCAATTTAGTCCCACACCCCAGATTTCTCCCCCCCATAACCCTGCAAATTAGAGTAGAAAACCTTAATAGTCTACATTCGAACACAGGGAGGTGAAAGTGTGTTCAGGATGATGTATTTTTAGATTAGGAAGGAGAGACCGTAAGGTTCGAAACAGCACAGAATAAAAGAGGCAAGAAAGGATGTGTTGAGGGGAGAGGGGGCTAGAAGTAAGGGTAAGATCACCTATCACGCTGTGAGCTATCCATGAGTGAGAAGGGTGTTTGAGCCTCTACTATTCAGGTTTTGGATGTAATTGGGCTTCATAAAGTTAAGACTTGTATACGTAGAAGGAGTGTTTGGTATGGAAAAGGAAAGCAATCTTCTCAGACCGAAGAATATGTGTGCTGTAAAGCAGTAATGCGTCAAGGGGTACAGCTGATTTTGGAGCTAAGCTAGGATGGTTTATCTCTGTTGTCAGAACCCCTCTGTTTACTGCCTTCAAGCACAAACTGTCTTCTATACTTTACAGATGAAATTTAATTGTTTCATGGTCATTTGGTACCTAGAAATCTGTTGTGTTGACTCTACTGAGAACGCTGGGTGGCCAGCGGTGCATTATGAGTCAGCAGTCTGATCAAGGAGGTGGTCAGTTGAACCCTAATGTTGGATTATTGTGTCTGCAATTGGCTGATATAAACTGTTTTGTTTCAACTAAGACTACCATTTTGTCAATGGCTATAATGCTAACATTGTAGTGATGGTTGCCAGTTTATTCAATGCGGTACCTCATGATATAGAAGGAAATTACAGAATGCCCACTGTCCTCCAGAAATATCTAATTATTGTCATCGATATTTCTTCTTAATGGGCGATGATATAAAACTTTTTTTTTAAATAAAAAGGGGGGAAAAAAGACATACAACAAAAGAATATCTGTACAACCTCAAGAAAGAACAAACCTGTTGCACACCAGGACCAGCACTTAATGGTTTCAGCACCGGTTCCATCAAACTTCATGTTTCATCAAGTTTCCATTGCTTATGATGTTCCTGGTTGTATTCCGATGATTCCTGGTCTTTGTTGTGTTAACTCCACTTACACCCCATTGCTTGTTTCTCGGGTTTGATCTCCACATCATCAAGGTTAGCTTGAGCAAAGTCTCTCTTTGGGTGATTAACCCTTTGAGCAGTGGTGCTGGTATACCAGCTAAAATATCACATTTCTAACTTCTAGGGTGGCAGTAGCAGCAGTTGGCTTCAATGTCCCTAGGCAATTAAGGGATGGGGTAATCAGCCAGGGTACTCATAACCAATTCTTATCTGGTGACCCTTACTGGAAATTCTGTGCGTGTATAAGTGGGTAGACATTTGGTTAGAACAGGATCAAACTCGGATGTCACACTCTACACAGTTGAACATGTTATTCCCTATCTTAGTTCACATGAAGAATGTCCACTTGGAAGATGGCAAAATAGCTGGGCAGATGGAAAGGTATTAGTGAGAGAGCATATTGGTGATAGTGAACATAATTCAGTTAGATTTAGTGTAATTATGGAAAAGGACAAGGATAGACCAGGAATAAAAGTTCTCAATTGGGGAAAAGCTAATTTTACTAAGCTGAGATATGATTTAGCCAAAGTGGACTGGAGACAGAAACTTGAAGGTAAATGAGTGTCAGAGCAGTGGGAGACATTCAAGGAGGAGATAGTGGGGGTTCAAAGCAAGTATGTTCCCTTAAAGAAAAAGGGTGGAACTAACAAATCTAGAGCTCCCTAGATGTCAAAAGGCATACAGGGTAGGATAAAGGAAAAAAGGGCTCAATACTGCAGAAACCCTAGAGGAGTATAGAAAGTGCAGGGGTGAAATTAAAAAGGAAATTAGGAAAGCAAAGAGAGGGCTTGAAAAAATATTGGCAAGGAAAACCCAAAGATGTTTTATAAATACATTAAGAGCAAGAGGATAACTAAAGTAAGAGTAGGGCCTATTAGGGACCATAAAGGTAACCTGTGTGTGGAGCTGGAAGACATGGGTATGGTTTCTAATGAATACTTTGTCTATTTTCACAAAAGAGAGGGACGATGCAGACATTGCGATCAGGGAGGAGGAGTGTGAAATATTAGATGAAATAAACATAGTGAAAGAGGAAGTATTAAGGAGTTTAGCATCTTTGAAAGTGGATAAATCCCCAGGTGCGGATGAAATGTATCCCACACTGTTAAGAGAGAAAATAGCAGAGGCTCTGACAATCATTTTCCAATCCTCTCTGGCTACAGGTGTGGTGCCAGAGGACTGCTAACGTGGTACTGTTGTTTAAAAAGGGAGAAAGGTATAGACAGAGTAATTGCCATTGAAAGTCAAGGGGCGATGTTTAGACTTTCGCTTGTTGGAGGTAGTCATTGCCTGGCACTTCTGTGGCGCAAATGTTACCTGTCACTTATCAGCCCAAGCCTGAACATCGTCCAGGTCTTGTTGCATGCGGGCATGGACTGCTTCATTATCTGAGGAGTTGTGAATGGCACTGAACAATGTGCAGTCATCAGCGAACATCCACATTTCTGACCTTATGTTGGAGGGAAGGTCATTGATGAAGCAGCTGAAGATGGGTTGGGCCTAGGATACTGCCCTGAGGAACTCCTGCAGTGATGTCCTGGGTCTGTGATTGACCTTCAATCACCACAACCATCTTCCTTTGTGCTAGGTATGACTCCAGCCAGTGGAGAGTTTTCCCCCCGATTCCCATTGACTTCAGTTTTACTAGGGCTCCTTGATGCCACGCTCGGTCAAATGCTGCCTTGATGTCCAGAGCAGTCACTCTCACCTCACCTCTGGAATTCAGCGCCTTTGTCCATGTTTGGACCAAATCAATGGACTGCTCTGGTGGGCAGAACAGTGGCAAATGGAATTCAATCCAGAGAAGTGTGAAGTAATGCATTTGGGATGGGCTAACAAGGCAAGGGAATACACAATAAATGGTAGGACACTGAAGTGCAGAGGATCAGAGGGATCTTGGAGTGCATGTCCACAGATCCCTGAAGGTAGCAGGACAGGTAGATAAGGTGGTTAAGAAGGCATATGGAACGCTTGCCTTTATTAACCGAGGCATAGAACACAAGAGCAGGGAGGTTATGCTCGAACTGTATAAAACACAAGTTAGGCCGCAGCTAGAATACTGCGTGCAGTTCTGGTCACCACATTACAGGAAGGATGAGATTGCACTAGAGAGGGTGCAGAGGAGATTTACGAGGATGTTGCCTGGGCTGGGGAATTTTAGTTGTGAGGAAAGATTGGATAGGCTGGGGTTGTTTTCTTTGAAACAGAGGAGGCTGAGGGGGAGACCTAATTGAGGTGTATAAAATTGAGGGGCCCAGATAGAGTGCATAGGAAGGACCTATTTCCCTTAGCAGAAGGGTCAATAACCAGGGGACATAGATTTAAAGTAATTGGTAGGAGATTTAGAGGGGTTTGAGGAGAATTATTTTCACCCAAAGGGTGGTGGGGGTCTTTAACTCGCTGCCTGAAAGGGTGGTGGAAGCAGAAACCCTCATCACATTTAAAAAGTACTTGGATATGCACCAGAAGTGCTGCAACCTACAAGGCTACGGACCAAAAGCTGGAAAGTGGGATTAGGCTGGATAGCTCTGTCAGCCGGCATGGACAAGATGGACGGAATGGCCGCCTCTTGTGCTGCATGGTTCTGTGAAAAGGTTGCCGTTGCCACTGGAACAGTACATGAGTCCGTGCCTTCAGGAGAAGCGCAAGTAGAAAAAAATAAAAGTTGGGATGGGGGTGGAGGGGGCAGGGAGGCGAACAATCACATCCACTAGTATTCCAACCAGAATCCTGCTTCACTTCTATGTATAAAAGTGCATACATTGGGCACACACTGTCATGAACTATTACAGTTCACTATGGATGAGGGTTGTAACTGTGGCTGAGGGAGTCCATTTTGTCCGTCTGATGCCCTTTTCCTGGGCATAAGCTAGTCTGTCTAGAATTTGCTGCAGTAATTCATATTCGTCATCGGAACTACATTTAGAGTTGCCCTTCATGGGAAAAGTCTATGTAGAATCCAACATAAATATACCAGGGAAATGTTCAAATATTCTCAATCGGTTGTGAATCGGTTAATTTCTTATACAGAGGACATGCCACATTGCAGAGCCGGGGGCCATCATTTGAGCAGAGCATCGTCTTGCAATGTAGAAGAGGTTGGCAGTCTCCACAGATGCTGTCTGCCTGTTGATCGTGCTCAGAGCTAAGCAGGGTGATAGACAGGAGAGTGTGGTACTGATTAGCAACTCTTGCCTTCCCAATTTAGCGCAAGTAAAGAGAGCTGAACGCGCACAGACTGTCGTCCTAGACACACTGTGCCGCCCCCATTCAGTGCCACTTGCTGCTCTGAGGTTGTTAGTACTCTGCGGGTGGGTGGGGGGGGGGGGGGGGCTGGTGGGAAAGAGTGTTGCCTTTGATGGTGAGGAATTCTGTAGGAGGTTGTGTATGATGTGAATATGGTGCAGTGCCGAGTCATCCCTGCTGCTGGAAGAGACCGACTCTGAGTAAAGCCAGGAATACTGATGCAGTAATCATCTCTCGGCATTCTACAGCATTACCGTAGAAGGCCCCTCTGAATGACATGTTTTATGAGCATGCATGTTTGCTTACATCACCGTGCCAATCATCTGCAAGACACTTTGAACAGGAGCGTGTTTTAGGGGTTTGCTATGCAGATAAGATGATGCCATTAACCTATGACTTTTACAGTGCAGTGTGCCACTGCAGATTTATATCCTGTTTCTCCTAGGCAGGCAGTTTTTAATACTGTTAAACTGAGCGTTCTCGTGTAGTTAAGACAGTAGCACAGACCAGTAAGGATATAGGTCTGATCCCTGGTCTCTGCTAAATTAGCTCATCTCAGTTGAGCAGTATAATTTACTTCAGCCCTCCTGGGCTATAGAAAGTCTGGGGGATGTGGCGGTGGGGGCAGAATTCAGCCAGGGTTCCTGTTGCAGATTGCTATCCAGTGACCTCAGCTGGACATTGCACTTGTGAATAGCAATTGAAGACCGGATTAGGCTCAGCTGTGCTGCTGTGCATGGTTGAATAGCCTGTTGGCATTTGCTGTTCCAAGCGTAAAGAATGGCCAATTTGGAGAGGTACTGAGCAGCTGCGGGTACCTGTGTTAAGTACCTTTTCAGAATCGGCACCTACAGGAGAGTGATTTTTTTTTTAAATTCTAAATTGCTAGTTTTCCCCTCTTGGAAAAAGATGGTAGTGTGGCGGAGCCACCAAAGGACTCAGATCGTTTGTACGTAATTCCTTTAACAACATGTTAGCTACAGTCTGAGTCTGTACCTTTTATTTATGCTGTTTAACTGTACAGAGTGTGGTTGCTTTAGCAGCGCGGTTAAAACGTGATGAAGTCACGCCGTTCATCACGTGATCCCCCACTGGCGGGAAAACGTGATGACGTCAGCCACAGGACTGCAGGGGCAGTCCTCGTGGAGCCTCCAGAGAGAGCAGACCTACATTCGATGTTATCCTGCAGTTTCTTGTTAAAGCCTGTTTGTTTCATTAAAGTTCGTTTTGTTTGATCGCCTGAGTAGAACTCAGTCTTTTAGTTAGGAACCCACGTTCCTACAGTAGGTTTGTTTCGGAAATGTCCAAGTTGCCTCTTGTGCATGGAGGGCCTTGGAAAAGCGCCCAACCTTGGCGTAACGTACCCAACTGTGTGGGATGGGAGGTGCTGCTGGACTGTGTTTTGAAAATGTTGAGCTGAAATATATTTGTTCTTTATGGCTGATAAATGAATTTGTGATCTGTTTGGAAACTTGAAGGTTTAATTATGATTGCTATTTGTACTCCTGCTACTGAAAATATATGAACTAGATTGCTGTGAGGAGCAAGGCAGTAATTAAACTAAAGGGTTCCCGTCATGTCAAACAAAGAGATTTTAAGTCCGGATTCTTTTATGGCTCTCTATCACTGGAAACTCATTCTCTTCCACAACATTGCTGTTTATTTTTCACCACATCTGCACTTTTTTCCTGATGGCCTGGACTTAGGCTGGAGTCCATTTCCACAAGGTGTAGTTATTCTCAAATGACCATTCTTCATGTGAGCCATGACAGCGAGCAACTAATTAGCATTTCATTGCAATCAATGGGACGAAAATCTGACGGATTCTACGACAGGGAGGGGGGTGGAGCGGGTGCAATCTGCTTTGCCATAAAACCGCCAGGTGGTGCAGTTGAAAATGTCCTCCCGCCCCAAGTGTCAGTGCGGTGGAGGGGAGAGAGCCATCCCAGCTCATCCCGACCATGTCCTCGCCTGATTTCCACATGTCCAACTTTCAGCAGGGTTCAGCAATATCTTGATTGCCGCCTTCTGTCCCCAGGTGCATATTGTGTGCATGAAGGAGTCACTGGATAGTGTTTGGAGCAAGAATCCCGGCTGATTTCCCCCCTCCTCACCCAGTCCAAGCCTGCTGAGGGCAATTGTAGCATCGCAAATGCTACATCAACCGAGGCAAGCTAACTCAGTGCAAACAAGCTAAGTCTCTATAGGGTTATTCACATAGAAAATGTGGTCGGCAGAGTGGGAGGGGGAAAGCAAGTTTGGAGGGAAGCAGAAGCACAGTCAAATAAATAGGTTTTAAGGAGTCCTGTAAAGCAAGGAGAGAGATGCAGGGGATTTAGGGTGATGGGGATAGTGGCCGAAAGAATAGCTGGCAACCGCGAAATGGAGGGAACAGAGAGAAAGGAGTAAATTGGTGATGGAGGAGCAAATGTTCTGTGCGTGGGTGAATGGCTGGGCATCCCTGCGGCAGAGTGGGTAAAGCCATGGGGTGATTTGACGTTGATGATCATATCAATCTAGTGGATCCCGGGATGCCAATGGAGTTGGCTCCGATGGGGTGATGGGATTGTGGGACTTTGTGCAGAAGACAGGGGATTGGACTGAATTGTGGCTTTTATTGTATTTGCCCTGATGGTGTGTGTAGGCTGTGTATCGAAGCCAGCGTGTAAGTTTGTAATACAATATTGCAGGCTTTAATCAATCTGTCAAACCAGTTTTATTTGCAAATACATTTGCATTAGAAAGACTTGTTGACCTTCGTTTAACTAATTTTTGAATTGCAATTAAATTATTAGGAACAATTTGCAATTTAAATGTGAGAAATACATTTTAATATTTTCAGTTTTCGTCAGCGATGCTGCTGAAACTTCAATTAGAGCATAGCTTCATTTTGTTTTGCTTTTTAATATTATGTTGAGTGATTTACAATCGTTCATTACAAGTTGCCTTTATTGCTTCACCAGTATGGGGTCTGTTAAAACCCTGTCTGTAATCTAATGGTGTATTGTTTGGAATCCGATATTAAATGCTCATTTCCTATTTGGAATCGGAAATGGCACGTTAATGTTTCCTAAACTGCTGCAGGCAACAGAAAATGTTTATATTGTTCATACTTGACAATCATCTATTCCTAAAATCAATGCATACCTGTGGTGTTGCACTGTGACGTGAAGTGACAGAGTGCAAGTCCGCTTAAATTCTTCCCCTCCCCCCAATACCAGTTACTTCATCTTCAATATTGCAAGGAGCCGAGGAGACTTCTCCACAATCCGCAGGGAAGTTTAATCCAGGTCGTCCCTCTGCATTCCCAAATAACTGGTTCTGAATGCTGAGAAGCCCTGGTGTTAAACATCTGTTCAGCCTTTTGTTTGGGTAGTTGTCTACTGGGAGTGGAGGCGAAGGCATGTGGTCTAATAAACTCAGTAGGTAGAAGGGAAAGACAAAACAAAAATTCAAAACGACAACCATTTATTTTTAACTGGTTTACTAAACTTCAATTAAAATCAGGTCTTAGTGTTTCCTACAAATAGCAGCCAGCGTTTGTCTGAGCAGCTGGTCATGTACCCCTCTCAATCGTGGAGTTTTCTACCCTGGGGAGAGGGTTGACATTGGATACAAAGCACATCTCCCCAGTCAGAGCGCGGCTATTTGCTTAGGAGTCGGTAATCCCAGACTGCTCTTTCCTACCAGTTGGATTAAAGCTTGAGGCAAGTTGCAGGCAAACAGAAGATGTGGGAAAAATGGGGAAATTGTTGCATTTGGGTGTGTGCTGTCCTCCTTTATTAATTTTGGAGTAAACCTAAAACATAAGGGACTAAAAACACAGAAAATAAATTTGTAAAAAAAATGATGGCTGAGGAAAGAAAGAAAGCCTTGCATTTCTGTAGCGTCTTTCACAACCACCGGACGTCTCAAAGCGCTTTACATCCAATGAAGTACTTTAGGAGTGTAGCCACTGTTGTAATGTGGGAAATGCGGCAGCCAATTTGCGCACAGCAAGCTCCCACAAACAGCAATGTGAAAATGACCAGATAATCTGTTTTTGCTATGTTGGTTGAGGGAGAAATATTGGCCAGGACACCGGGGATAACTCACTTACTCTTCTTCGAAATAGTGCCCTGGGATCTTTTACGTCCACCTGAGAGAGCAGACGGGGCCTCGGTGTAACGTCTCATCTGAAAGACCGCACCTCTGACAGTGCAGCACTCCCTCAGCACTACACTGGAGTGTCAGCCTAGCTTTATGTGCACAACTCCTTGGAGTGGACTTGAACCCACAACCTTCTGACTCGGAGGCGAATGTGCTACCAACTGAGCCACAGCTGACAGAAGAAAGGCAATGTTCAAATCACGCAGACCAGAAGGCCCCAAGATTGATTCATGGCACATTTCGAATTACAAAGTTCAGTCGAGGGTGCAATTGGCTTTAGTGCCCCTGGCTAGGTTGGAGGGGAAAATTAGCTGTGGTTCACACTCCTGGTTGCTGTGGAGTGACAGCTACTGCAAGTGAGCATGTGGACCCTGAATGAGCAAAGTTGGGTTTTGGCTGTAGGGCTACCATTAGCAAATAGCCTACCAACACTTCTTGTCTAGGCTTACACATGTAGAATGTGTGTCTGGATGAGGTATTGAAGGGCATCCTTTGAACCGTGCAGGAGTAAGTGCTCTCTATGGGCAGGGGTCTTATTAAATTTTTTAACTAAGTTGCTGACTTGTTCAAGACCTTCAAGCTTCCACTGGACAACCATTACATTACCAGCCCCATGTCTGGAAGGGCATTATTGTTTTCGAACGTGAATTCAAGAATCTGCCTTTTACAAGTCATTGTTTTCCCCTATGCGTCCAAGAGCGTGGGGTGAGTAAACCACTCCAGGCCATTGTGTTCCTCTGGAATCTGCTGAAGTGTCTGACAATGTGATTCAGATTGGGGATTCCAGTGTTTGGAAGATGGTGCATGTGTAACCTCACTCAATGCACCATATTGCCAAATCTTTTCTTGAATTTACTAATATACCAAAGCATAAAATTATGTTTCCACAGTTATGTAATTCTGAATACAAAAGCAAAATACTGCGGATGCTGGAAATCTGAAATAAAAACAGAAAATGCTGGCAATACTCAGCAGATCAGGCAGCATCTGTGGCGAGAAAAACAGAGTTAACATTTCAGGTCGATGACGAAGGGTCACGGACCTGAAATGTTAACTCTGTTTCTCTCTCCACAGATGCTGCCTGACCAGCTGAGTATTTCCAGCATTTTCTGTTTTTATTTTATATAATTCTGAATGTTGTGTTTCTTGTTACAGTATGTGGTTTGATGCATATTTACCATGGGATTGAGGAACAAAGATTGTAGCCCAGGTGTCTTGAGATAATGGCAGTTGCATATTGTGAAAAATGTGGGTTTTCTAGCTCTACTAAGTTAAACGGTTAAAAATGTTAATTATTTTTTCCTCCTCAAGGTATTGATTTCTGATAAAATGGTTCTTGGCAAACCAGTTCCATTTTGTGCTTGGATTAGCTGTGTATAGCTGTCCTAATGCAGATTTTCAAAACACAGTTGGGAAAACTCCACCACACCCCACTTAATTAGCAGCCCCAGCCCTCCTATTCTAATCAGTGGAATTACTGTCTGTGCAAATCACTCGCATGTGGAACACGGGTGTAGTTGTTCGTGAAGTTATGAAACTGCTAATGAAACGCAGGATCTGCATTGTTTTGAATTGACAGAATGTCACATTTAATTAGCTGCTATATAACCCTTAATTTTTAAGTAAAGCTGGATTTTGAGTTCCCCTGATAACTGTTGCTATTGTAGCTGAGCCATACAGACGAAACGATCTAAAGTTTGATCCCTGGTCTGTGTTGTCTGCTTCCAGCTGCAGCAGCAGTGTTGGATGTTACAGTTGACCTCACTGCTTCACCTGGGCTAGAGAAGGGGGAAAGTCCGCCTGCATTCCCACTCTTCTTTAAAATCTCCATGTAAATCCCAAATAAAAAGAGTTTGTCTATACATAAAATGTTGGGCGAGAACAGGAATGGACCGTGCTGTGCTGGCCCCCATTATCAGCTGGACAGCCGACGCTTACTGCATGGACTTGTGCAGAATAGTCACTTGGACGTGGTATAGGAGGGAGCCATAACCCAACAAGGGGCCTTCTTGAGGGAAGCATAACAAGAAAATTGACAAAAGCAGCAAATTTAGATTTGGTTTTGTCTCTTGAGGGGAAAACATTTATTAAACCACACCATTTTACTGTATCTGCAATCGGAGTTAATTGGGGTTCATGCACATATTTTACAAAGATAAACAAATGGTTTGTGTCTTAACATCGTGCAAGGAATTTTAAAATAACACTGCATATAAAAAAAAACAGCAGTATAACATTATCCAGACAAACCTGTCATATGACAAATGATAGCTTGTGTCCCCACTTAATAAATTGCATACAACACCGAACTATATTCATTGGAAAACACTTGGATCTCTAGCTATTATGTGTCATCCATAACTGCATTCTGGTTTTCTCCCAAGTAGTTGTCACAAATGATGAGGTTTGAAAATTTGAGTCATTCAAAAATACCAAAATAATCCAGAGAGGAAATAGGTGTTCTACAACCTAATGTCCCTATGTTCAAATCACTGATTATTAATTTAAACCTTCAGCGATTTTGTAAAAAAAAACATCTACTTTTATGTGTAAATATATATTGACTTCTGAAATGTATTCTGCCCCTAGCTAACATTCAACAGTGTGTTAGTTATATTTAACATCCTGAGCATTGAGAAGCAAGACCAAGCTTATATTTATATGGCATCTTTCAGGTCCTTTGAACTTCCTGTAGCACTTCTCAGCCAATCAATTACTTTTGAAGTTTTTTGCATTTTGCACGCACAAAGGTCTAGCACATAGCATTGAGATAACTGGCCAGTTAATCTGTTCTGGTTGGGGGATCATTGTTGGCCAGGACACAGGGAGAACTCCCCTGCTCTTCAAATAGTGCACTGGAATCTTTTCTGTCCAGATGAACTGACAGATGGGACCTCAGTTTAACACCATCTAAAATACAGCATCTCCAACAATGCAGCACACCATCAGTACTGCAGTAGATTGCGTGCTTAAGTCCTGCAATGGGGCCTGAACTCTCAACCTTCTGAATCATAGGCAAAAGTACTACCAATGAATCCAAAATGGCACAAAGAAGGAAAAGTGAGCTTATCTGTAACATTTTATGCTTGGTTATAAATACATGGCCAGGAAATGGGAATGGAGTTTGTTTGTTGGCATTTAATGACTAAGAATAGGGGAGGATTGTCACAGTTGGGCTTCTATACAATGACAGTGAGTTGGGAAGGGTTTGGTATGTTGGGATTCTATACAATGACAGCGAGTTGGGAAGGGTTTGGTATGTTGGGATTCTATACAATGACAGCGAGTTGGGAAGGGTTTGGTATGTTGGGGTTCTATACAATGACAGCGAGTTGGGAAGGGTTTGGTATGTTGGGATTCTATACAATGACAGCGAGTTGGGAAGGGTTTGGTATGTTGGGATTCTATACAATGACCGAGTTGGGAAGGGTTTGGTATGTTGGGATTCTATACAATAAGATGGGGTTAGAATTTTGCTCAACTCTCCACTTGCATGGAATTATATGTATTAATGTGTTTGGCCTGTTAATTGTGGGGATTCCTGTAGTTTTTCTGAAAGATAGAATTTTTCTATCTGTCTTCATCAAACTGCTCAATTTGCTGCCTCGTTTACATCCATCTAACATCTGTCAGTTTAAAACTACTGAACTTTCCAGAAGGAAATGGGAACTTTTCTTTAGATTATTGACTGTGCAATGCTAAAAATCACTTTTACGAGGCTTTCAAACTTCAGCCATATTGACGTAATGGTTTTGGATACAAGCAAAAATGCTAACGATTGTACACTTCAGAAGAGAAAGAATCATTTCCCAGAGAGACACTGAATAGCTGAATTGGTAAGAAATGTGAGGGTCCTACAGGTGATTGTGGACAAAGTTGGGGTACCTAGAATAACATTGTCACAATACCACAGATTGCTTCCCTACTTTCCATGGAAAAGATGAACAACCTTGATTTCTTACCTATTTCCATATGGGAGCTGGATTTGTCGAATATCCTGCTCCTCTCCCCAATAGAAATACCTCTAGATCTTGCAGACAAGTTCCTGGGAATGAAAAGAGGCAATGGCTAAACATGTAGGAATGCATGGTGGGGTGGGCGGACAAAATCCCCGACGTACAGTGCATACCAAAAAATGTAAGGGGCAAGGGAGGGAAACATTTGATTAAACCTTGATAAGTGAAGGTCGGATGATAGTGCAAGTCTGAAACAGGAGCTTGGCAATTCTGGTTGGGAAAAATAATGCACTTGAGTGGTGCCAATTCGGTGCGATACTGGCTGAGATCTATGGGGAATCCCACTGAATGGCAATACCACCTTTTGGACTGCATCACTGTGCCTGTTGGCCACCATGCAGAAAAGAGCACTCGCAGTAAAATTTGCACTTGTGAAATCGGACATGCTCCCAGTTTTTCCCTATACCCTATGGCCTGGGAACATGAGAGAAAGAATGTAGCTATAGCTTCATAGCGTGTCATGCAATTGTCTCCTAACAAGTAAATATCACATCAGGAAAACCACTCTGCCTATTGTAGTTCAGACATTGATTGAGCCTGTCTGGTTGTACTCGAGTGTGTAGAAGGTTTACAGGGTCTATAAGTGGAACAAAAGCTATATCCTTTAGTATGGAAATCATTCATTGTTGTTGCACGAGTCTGATGAGAACAGATGGAGAGTCTCCTTTTCCCATTAATGCTAGCAATGCAGCTCATTGCCATAAAAAGAAATTAAAAATAATTCCAGTTCAGAGGTTGTAAAGCTTTCAGTTCAGTTACCACAGCAGCATTATTAACATCAGTGACGTGGGCACACTATCTCTAATCAATGGATCTCAGTAAATTTGGACAAGCTATTAATAGCCTGAGGGAAGGAAAAGAGCTGATGGTTTTTGTTTGATCAGAGTGAATTGCATTTCTTCCTGTAAAATAATTTATGTAATCAGCTATTCTGAGTTCAATTTTTTTGACCCCCCTCCTCATTCTGTTTTATCTACGTTGACCGATATGCTCCCCATCTGGAATATGGAATTGTGCCAGCGCAATGTGAGTTATTTAATGGCCTGCTCTGTCTTTTATTAATGGAAGGGAAATCTTCCTGGTATATTCTGTCCAATAGAAATAAAGTGTATTTTTGAATGACTTTTTTAATTCAGTCCTCCTTTCTATGTAGCTTTTCTCTTTTGCTAGGGGTGAGGAAGGAGAAGAGATGGAGGATGTACAAGGTAATTGGTTAAAATAAAGGTGTCTACATATTGCAGTAATATCCACCAAATGTTATGTATGGGCAGTTTAAACATTGAGCTTTTCTCCCCTTCCCTTTTCTGAAGGTGCTGACTCAATCATAGAATGGTTACAGCACAATAGGAGACCACTTGGCCTGTTGAGCTCTTGCCAGCTCTCTGGAAGAGCACTTCAGCTAGTCCCACTTTCCCACCCTTTCCCTATAGCCCTACAAAAAAAATTCCTTAAGGTACTTATCCAACTCCCTTTTTGAAAGCCACGATTAAATCTGCCTCCACCACCCTTTCAGGCAGTGCATCATAACCACTCGCTACATAAAAAAGTTTTTCCTCATGTCACCTTTGGATCTCCTGCCAAATACCTTAAATCTGTGTCCTCTGGTTCTCGACCCTTCTGCCAACGGGAACAGTTTCTCTCTATCTACTCTGTCTAGACCCCTCATGATTTGAACACCTCTATCAAATCTCCTCTCAATCTTCTCTGCTCTAAGGAGAACAACCCCAGCTTCTCCAGTCTATCCACGTAACTGAAGTCCCTCTTCCATGGAATCATTCTTGTAAATCTTTTCTGCACCCTCTCTAAGGCCTTCACATCCTTCCTAAAGTGCGGTGCCCAGAATTGGTCTTGTGCTGGGGTTTGACTCCAGAGGCACCAGTAGTGCTTCAGTGCCCCCACTCAATTGGACATTATTGATGTGTGATCCAGTCAGTGTTGGTTGACTCTTTTACCGTGGGAGGCATTGCAGTCAAGCCTGATCCTGTCCTCATGAGTTCGAAACGTGCATTTTGTAGCAACAAGTTACTAAATCCCAATCAAGAGACACTGGTTTGCTTTCCTCAACTATTCACTATATTAATTATTGATTTAAGTGACGGGATGCAAGTTTGCCAATGACACAAAGCTCGGCGGCATTGCAAGCAGTGTAGATGGAAGCATAAAATTACAGAGAGATATTAATAGATTAAATGAATGGGCAAAACTGTGGCAAATGGATTTCAATATAGGCAATTGTGAGGTCATCCACTTTGAACCGAAAAAGGATAGATCAGAGTACTTTCTAAATGGTGAAAAGCTAGAAACAGTGGAGGTCCAAAGAGACTTGGGAGTCTGTGTACATAGATCATTAAAATGTCACGGACAGGTACAAAAAAATAATCCAAAAGATGGAATGCTGACCTTTATAGAGGACTAGAATCCAAGGGGTTAGAAGACATGCTGCAGCTTAGAACACACCTGGAGTACTGTGTTCAGTTCTGGGCACCAAACCTTAGGAAGGATATGTTGGCCTTGGAGAGAGTGCAGTGTAGATTTACTAGAATGATACCCAGACTCCAAGGGTTAAATTATGAGGCGAGATTACACAAACTAGAATTGTATTCCCTGGAATTTCGAAGATTAAGGTGTGTTTGATCGAAGTTTTCATGATATTCAGGGAAACTGGTAGGGTAGATAGAGAGAAACTATTTCTGCTGGTTGGGGAATCTAGGACGAGGGAACATACCCTAAAAATTAGAGCCAGGCCTTTCA
The DNA here is from genome assembly GCF_052327205.1 of Somniosus microcephalus. Classification (NCBI taxonomy): domain Eukaryota; kingdom Metazoa; phylum Chordata; class Chondrichthyes; order Squaliformes; family Somniosidae; genus Somniosus; species Somniosus microcephalus. Next base: position 68,038,428 of record NC_141003.1, on the reverse strand, counting down.
GGAGTGAAGTTAGGAAACACTTCTACACACAAAGGGTGGTATAATTTTGGAACTCTTCCGCCAACAGCAGTTGATGATGGGTCAATTGTCAATTTTAAATCTGAGACTGAGAGAATTCTGTTACCAAAGGTATTAAGGGATATGGGGCAAAGACTGGTATATGGAGTTAGGTCACAGATGAGTCATGATTTCATTGAATGGCGCTAACAGGCTCAAGGAGCTAAATGGCCTATTCCTGTTCCTGACACAGCTGGCTAAAGACTTAGAAAGCACCTGCAGTTGGACCCAAGAAAATGCTGAGCTTACTACAAACGAGATTGCAAAGAAAACAAAATGTGATGAGTGGGCAGCCTTAGGGGGGATATTTACAGTTGCTAATGAGTGGCGAGGGAGCTGCCAGCATTGCAATGGAGATGACCACCCCCGTGCAACGCTAGTCCTCCTGTTGTTTTACCTGTGCTACCTTCTCCTGTTGTTTTACCTGTACTACCACCTTCTGTTGTTTTACCTGTACTACCTGCTTCTGTTTGTTTTACCTGTACTACCTTCTCCTGTTGTTTTACCTGTACTACCACCTTCTGTTGTTTTACCTGTACTACCTGCTTCTGTGTTACCTGCTCCTGTTGGAAGCCAGAACTGTTGGAATTTCCATCCTTATAAGTGAGCGAATCGGACTCCACGCTTTTATTTTTAAGTGGACACCCAGCAGCAGCTCATGCAAAGTGATCAAAACAACGGAGGTCGGGTCCTTTCATATCTGCAAGTGCCACCGAGGGTGGAAGAGGTGTGTGTTTACTCTCTCCCATTCTTTTAACACAAAATACCAGGTTCACTGGCTATAGACTACTAAAGTGGCTTGGAGGCAGGAACCTCTCCATTGGGAAGGTTCACCTTCTCAAAAAAAAAAAAAAAATGCCAGGTTCGTGGGGAGGAGTGAATCCCTGATCCTGTTGCAGCTATGCTCCATTGTCTTTAAGCTACTGAAAGTGCCTAAGGAAGGATACCATATCGTTCTCCAAGGGAAGTTGTCCAACTGAAGGCTGCTACCAGTGTGTGAAGGGCAGTCTCTTCATTCTTGCATTGTGTGCCAGGTATTGGAGAGTTGGCAATCTGTCTACAGGACATGTGCACTGGCATGTATAGCAGTCTCTGGCTATATCACTATGATTTGCCATGTTTTTCGGTGCTGGGGAAAGGAATATTTTCCATTTCAAATTCACAAGCATTGTGCAAGGTTGGAGAATTATAATATAATAACCCATACCCCAGCCACCCAACAGGATGTAGAACAGACTCTGAGAAGGTAGTTGATTTGGAGTCTATTGGTAATTTTTTAAAGGAGCTGAGCCGATGGCTGTTGAGAAACCAGATTGAAGTTAGATATTTAACAACACTGCTTGAATTTGTTTTTTGGGGAGGTAAGTTTAATGTTCCCTAAAATAGGGGATCAAGGAATATTGTGAGAGGGACATCTATGATGAACAATCATGTGTGGATTCTGGATGGAATGGGTTTGATGGGCCAAGTGGCCTTTTCTTGCTCTGGATTTTCTGCCAAGTATTGCTTTAGCGCAGTTAAATGCAGAGTAAAGCTCCTTCCACTCTCTGCCAAGCAGTGAAGAGGCCCCTTACTTCACCAGTCTGTCTCTTTTCCATTTCGCTTACCAGCTTCTGATAAACTGATGAGAGAGATCCTCAATTCCTGCCAAATTGGGGCAGTTTTGTGCTGTGGATCCATGTGTTGGATTGAGACAGCCCCGACTCACCAAATAGATTCCCTACAAGGAGCCAGAGGATGCTTTTATTCCCATCAATATGGGGTGGATTTGAACTTGGGTTGTGGAATGGAGGATGGTGTCTTAACCCACTGCATTTCCAATTCCCCATGATTTTCTTTTACCAGTTTGAGTGTCTTTTGGGGAAGGAGAACAGGCAAGAGATGCTTTGTTGACTTGCAGCATGGTACTTTCCTGCAGCCCTGCATTGAATGCCTATTGGTAACCTGTGCATTACTGTTGATGTGTTGTGCTGAATACTTTAAACTGCCTCACAAGAAAAATCTGGACAGCAGAGTTATCTGACTAAAATCAGACATGAAGTTTGAAATTGGTTTCAATTTAACAAAATTTCTGTGCTGCAATATTGGAATTGCTGACTTGTAATAGATATCTCGTGTATATAATCTTCTGGAGCTTTAGCCTGTACTGAGTCTGTTGAAAAGCATTAAGTATCTGAGTAATGCATTTGCCATTTTGTAGAACTGTCAGTTATGCTGAACAGAGGGAGCATTGCTGTATCAGATCAGTCATTACAGCAAATTTGTTTGTATGACTAAATTTTTGGTGACAAAACTCTTAACGACAGCTGTGTGAACTGTAAAATTAATGATGGAAACTATTCTGCAGCTCTTTAAAAGCTCATGGGCATTGCAGCTCTCTTGGTAAGTAATGTGTTTGTTTTATTTATGCCTGAGGTGTGACTGGCAAATGCTATTTTTGTTTTGTCCTCTCCACTCTCAAATGCACTTGTTCTTGCTGGGATTCAGTTTAACAGGTGCTCCCAGCCCTCTGAAATTTAATCGAAGGGACCATTCTTCATATGTGAGTTTTGACAGTGGGTGTCGGTGGGATGATCAACCCAATAGGGGATTGGAGCCGAGTTTGATCTTGGCTTCGCCCAACATCCGCACAAGTGCATTTCTGGCAGATCAATGAATGACGATGACGAGGAGTCCTGGGTGATTTACTTTCTCCTTTCTACCCCTCCCCCCTGTTGAGTAACAACTAAGTGCAAACGCTGCACCTCAACAGTTACCTTAGCTAAAGATCAGCTGACTCCGCTCAGGCCAGGGATCAAACCTGTCGTTTTCCTGATCTGTATAGCTCAGTGTCACACGTGTCCGTTGAGAGTGATAAAATCAGAACGTGTGTCGGGGTTTTTTTAACAAAATCATGTTCTAAACAGTTCAATGGGGAAATGTGCTTGGATGACAATTGGTTGCCTCCAGGTCAAAAAAAAGCCCCTTGGCTGCTGTGTTTTCAAATTTGATCCTTTTAAAGAGGTTATCTTTCTAAATGTACTTAAAGAATAACACAACTGCAGTTTAGTTTTACTTGTGCAGGCTTCTACTCTTAATCCCGTGTCCTCCCTTTATAATGGAACAGGAAAATAAGGTGGAGTAAAAGTCACCACTGTGAATTAGAGAAATGTGATTTATTTTGGTATATTAGTAAATCCATAATTGCTGGATGTTCTGAAGGGAGTTGTGTCTGGCCTCTTTGTCTCTCCCTTGTTATCCTTTTGGTTACAGGCAACCAAAGATGATATGGCATCACACTCTCATCTCTTGTTAGAGAGTCTGGGTTTATTGGCCAGGAGGCAACCAATTGGTACCCCAGCCCTCTGTCCGAGGTACCAATTGGTACCCCAGCCCTCTGTCCGAGGAAGTGTCAGGACATTGGTTTGGCATCAAATCCCAGCATGAATTCTTACTTTCTAGAGTGATGTATTGTGGGATTTATACACAAAATGTGTGCCCGAGATCTGTATCTAATGAACATTTTGAAAATGCAAAGGGAAGTTGAAGAGAAGGGAATGGGCTTTGTTGAGTATGGGCCTTGGTAAGTTGATGAGAAATTTTGATATTGTCTCAGCTACTCATTAAAAATACACAGTGACAGTACACATAGAAAAATAGGAGCAGGAGTAGGCCATTCGGCCCTTTGAGCCTGCTCCACCATTCAACACGATCATGGCTGATCCTCTATCTCAATACCATATTCCCGCTCTCTTCCCCATACCCCTTGATGCCTTTTGTGTCTAGAAATCTATCTCCTTTTTAAATATATTCAGTGACTTGGCCTCCTGTGGTAGAGAATGCCACAGGTTCACCACCCTCTGAGTGAAGAAATTTCTCCTCATCTCAGTCCTAAATGTCCTACCCTGTATCCTGAGACTGTGACCCCTCGTTCTAGACCCCCATCCTCCCTGCATCCAGTCTGTCTAGCCCTGTCAGAATTTTATACGTTTCAATGAGATCACCTCTCATTCTTCTAAACTCTAGTGAATACAGGCCTAGTCGACCCAATCTCTCCTCATACGACAGTTCTGCCATCCCAGGAATCAGTCTGTTGAACCTTCGCTGCACTCCCTCTATGGCAAGTATATCCTTTCTTGGGTAAGGAGACCAAAACTGCACAGTACTCCAGGTGTGGTCTCACCAAGGCCCTGTATAACTGTAGTAAGACATCCTTGCTCCTGTACTCAAATCTTCTTGCAGTAAAGGCCAACATACCATTTGCCTTCCTAACTGCTTGCTGCACCTGCATGTTTGCTTTCAGTGACTGGTGTACAAGGACACCCAGGTCCCTTTGTACATCAACATTTCCCAAACTATCACCATTTAAATAATACTCTACCTTTCTGTTTTTCCTACCGAAGTGGATAACTTCACATTTATCCATGTTATACTGCATCTGCCATGTATTTGCCCACTCACTCAACTTGTCTAAATCGCCTTGAAGCTTCTTTGCATCCTCCTCACAACTCTCAATCCCACCTAGTTTCGTGTCGTCAGCAAACTTGGAAATATTACATTTGGTTCCCTCATCCAAACCATTGATATATATTGTGAATAGCTGGGGCCCAAGCACTGATCCCTGCAGTACCCTACTAGTCACTGCCTGCCACCCCAAAAAAGACCCATTTATTCCTACTCTCTGTTTCCTGTCTGTTAACCAGTTTTCAATCCATGCCAGTATCATGTGCTTTAATTTTGTACACTAACCTCTTATGTGGGACTTTATCAAAGGCCTTCTGAAAATCCAAATAAGCAAGTGAACATGGATGTTAACAATTGATTTTAAAATATCACACATAGCTTGGAGTGTCAGCTTTGGCTCAGTGGTAACTTGTGAGTCAGAAAGTAATGGGTTCGAAAGACTTGAGCACTTAATCTAGGCCAACACCAGTACAGTACTGAGGGGTTGCTTTATTGTCTCTGGTGCCATCTTTTGGATGAGATGTTAAATGGAGGCCCCATCCACCTATTCAGGTGGTCATAAAAGATCCCATGGTTCTATTCAAAGAAGAGCACAGGAGTTCTCTCGGTGTCCTGGTCAGCATTTATTCTTTAACCAAAACTGGGAACAAACACATCTGGTCATTCACATAGTAATACATAGAAGTTACAACGTGGAAGCAGGCCATTCGGCCCAAGCCGTCCATGTCATCGTTTACCCTCCCTGCAAGCAAATGGTTCTAATCACATTTGCCAATGCTGTTCCCATATCCTTTCAGTTCCTTTCCTTCCTAATAGAATCATTTCACTGGCTTAGAAATCATTTAGCTCACTGGCAGGTCACATTTGTCATCTAGTTTTCTATCAAAAGGGAATTGGATAAGTACCTGAAGGAAAAAGATCTGCAGGGCTGCGGGGGAGTGGGACCAACTGAAGTGCTCTTGCAGAGAGCTGGCATGGGCTTAACGGGCCGAATGGCCTCCTACTGTGCTGTAACCACTCTATAATTTATCTCGCAACTGTTTGTGGGAGCTTGCTGTGTGCAAATTGGCTGCCGCGTTTCCTACATTACAACAGTGACTACATTCAAAATACTTGATTGGCTGTGAAGAGCTTGGGGATGTTTACGGTTGTGAGAGGCTCTATACAAAAGCAAGTTTTTTTTTAAAGCTACAGCACCATGCTGAGCTCTGGATCATTCTGAACGGTACATTAAGCAGCTGAAACAAAAGTAACATTTCACTAAAACCTGAAAATGAAGAGACTGATCTTTAGTCCCGACAACAAATGGAGATAGCTGACTCAGCAGGTTCTGATCAAAGTGTCTCCTCTACCAAGCACCAAACCACACGGGAAGAACCGAACAGTAGGATGATTACAGCAAGGGCCATGATGATGAATCAGATGCTCTACGACAAAGAGGAGCCACCAGCAAGCAGATTAACACCTCCAACTGTCTATCAAGGAATTTATTCATACTTTGCAGCAGTAGCAGCATTGCAGTTCATAGAATCACAGAGAAAAGATTGCACCTGTGCTGATACCAGCTCCACATCAGCTATCGACTGTAATCCAGTTTCTTCAATATTTTTCTTTAACTCTGCCCTCTTAAATGTTGTGATTGGCTTGGTTTCAATAGCCATTGAGGTTGTCTATTTTATATTCTAGAAACCCTTTGCATAAAGATCTCGATCTTTCTCCACTCTATTAATGATTTTAGGGTATATTTCCACGTAGCTGATGTATATCCCCAGGGATCTTTGTTGTGTGTATATAGATAGATACAAAGATCCCCGGGGTATACCACTAACTACATCTTTCTAATCTGATCATTTCTTTGCTCATAATCTTTGCTTTGTATGCTACAATCACCTTGCCTATCCTTCCGTCACTTTCACTGGAATACCGTGGGCCTTCATTTTCACGAGTCTTTCATATGGGACGCTATCAAACACTTTTTGAAAGTATAATAGGCAACATCTACTGCATTCCCTTTGTATGTTCGACAACTTCCTCGAAGACTTGATTAAATTATTCAAACACGTCCGTGTTGACCGTTGCTGACTTGCTCATAACCGTTCTTGACGTTCACTAAAGTTGTTTCTTATTATGGTCTAATTTTCCTACAGGTTAACTGCTCTACAGTTTATCACTGTTTTATTGCTTTCTTCTGTGAATAGGGGTGCAATGTATGCTGTTCGCCTATCCTTAAGTATAACTCCTGTTTCCCCAAAATTTTGGGTTCGCTACAAGTTTAACTTAACTTCCCTGCTTTTCAATTCTATCCCTCTACAAATGAACTATGGTGCTTTGTTTGCATTTTTATGGCCTTACTAACCTGCGTTGCTACTTTTAGTGATTTGTATATCTAAGTAATTTGTGTATCTCTACACTGCGACCACTGATTGCTACCTACCAAAGCCTGTCTGAACACTCCATGATGTCCTTCACCCTGGTGCCAGGGAGGCAACATACCATTCTAGGCTCTCCAGAATAGTATCTTTTTCCTTTTTTTTACTCACTAATTTGTCTCCTTCCCATCTCTGCTTAAAAAAGGGAACGATTCCAAAGATGCCAGTTGTCTGTCAGTACCTTGTCCAAATGCCCTCTATTCATACGTGAGCCTTGACGTTGTCTATTCCATTCATGGAGGGCATCACCGATGAGCCTTATCTTTCTCTCTTGCCATCCTGGCTGAGATCAGCTAACTCAGCACAGACCATGGATTGAGCCTGGGGCCGCCTTGGTTCAGCTGTTCACTGATAGTCACGGGCCACCAGGGGAGCGCAAAGAAAGCAGTTGTATCTAACAGCAAATGTGTACTTGACATTAATATGGGTTCCTCCAGCTGAGGGGCAGCCAAAATCTAAACCTACTCCTGTTATGCTTGATTAATACCAAATATAACCTCCACCAAAATAATGAGATATTATTTCTAGTTTTGGTAGACAGGACAATGCCAGAATTGAGACAGTAAATTGATGCATGGCCTGAGGGGAAAACAGTATTTTGAGTAATATCAGTGTGTTGCACAGTTAAGTTGGGATCTGTCATGCCCATTTATATATCGCAGCACTGCAGTATAAATGAGTCTGTGCACCTGCTATGGTAGGAGAGGCAAAGCACTGCCGCAGCAAAGATGATACTTGCCGTCAAGGTTACCGTCTTATTCTGGCTGCGGGCAAGCTTGGATTTCATTGGGATAGGACAGCGACTCGAAAGGGAATGTCATGAATGCTGCACAATACAGGTTTGTATTGCGGAAGTATTTTGGTTCCTCTTCCCCATTCCGTCCCTTGATATCAGTGTAAGTGATTAGATAGAAACTTGGTGCACTGTTTCAGGTTTTTGTTCTTCTGAGTCACTCCTTATCCAATCTTGATGGGCTCAACTCTTGAATGCTGTAGAATTGTGTGCTTAATGAATGGCAACTTGTAGCATTTGCATGTGTAAGCAATCTTATCACCGTACAGTTAAAGCAAAATTATGTTGATTTAATTTGCGTTCCAGGTTGGTTCTAATATTTTGATTGGATTCGGAAGTGGCAAGGGAGCTTTTTTTTCTCCAACCTGCAAATTTGACCATACTTCAGTTTTTGTGATGAAAGTGTGCAGACCTATCTTTTTTTTATTCTGCCAAAGGCTCACTCGACCAAGCATCAAATGCAGCCAAGATGGTGGCACTGTGATCTCTTCCTGGAGCTTCCACTTGAGCAGTTAATGAGCCTGCAGCTAGGGAACACACGAGTGGCCCAGTGATGGCACTTTGTGACTTGCTCCTCCAAGGAGAAGTGCTGACTGCACTCGGCAGTATGCTGCAGCTTGGCATGGAATGGACTGTGGACATGAAGCCATGTCCTGCCATTCCTTGGTAGTACACATGGGCACTTTAATGCTCTGCACAACTGGTACCTCAAATTTACATTCTTCCACCCCTTGGCCACCCCCCCCTCCCCCCAAAATCTTCATTAAGCTTTTCCATTTGGGATTTATGGCCGCTATATCACTACCTAGGTTTCATGTGGCACTAGATGGCAAAGAATGAGGTTTGCAATATGAGTCACATGTCAGCTTGGCTCAGTAGGTAGCATTCTTGCCTCTGAGTCAGAAGGACTTGAATAAACAATCTAGGCTGAGACTCCAGTACAGTGCTGAGGGAGTGCTACATTGTCAGGAGTGCCAATCTTTGCATGAGCCATCCAGGCCGCATCTGCCTGCTCAGGTGGACATTAAGGACCTGATTATTCACAGTTGACCAGGAAGCTCTTGAAGTGTTCTAGTTAGCTTTTTTCCCTCAACCAAAAACCTAGTAGATGGTCATTCACCTCATCGTTGTTTGTGAGACCTGTGTGTAAAATGGTTGCCACGTCTGCCTCCATAACTAGTGACTGCATTTCTATTGAATTTTCTCTACATGAGTGCTTTGGGTTAGAAACATAGAAGATAGGAGTAGGCCATTCGGCCCCTCAAGCCTGTTCTGCCATTTAATGAGATCATGGCTGATCATCCAAATTCAGTACCCTGTCCCTGCTTTCTCCCCATATCCCTTGATCCCTTTAGCCTTTAGAAATATATCTAACTCCTTCTTGAATATATTTAATAAGTTGGCCTCAACTGCCTTCTGTGGTAGAGAATTCCACAGGTTCACCACTCTCTGGGTGAAGAAATTCCTCCTCATCTCTGTCCTAAATGGCTTTCCCCTTATCCTTAGACTGTGACCCCTAGTTCTGGACTCTCCTGCCATCGGGAACATCCTTCCTGCATCTAGTCTGTCTAGTCCTGTTAGAATTTTATAAGTTTCAATGAGATCCCCTCTCATTCTTCTAAACTCCAGCGAATATAAGCCTAATCAATCCAATCTCTCTTCAGACGTCATTCCTGCCATCCCAGGTATCAGTCTGGTGAGTCTTTGCTGCACTCCCTCCATGGCAAGAACATCCTTCCTCAGATAAGGCAACTAAAACTGCGCACAGTACTCAAGATGTGGTCTCACCAAGGCCCTGTACAACTGCAGCAAGACATCCTTGCTCCTGTACTCGAATCCTCTCACTATGAAGGCCAACATACCATTTGCCTTCTTAACCGCCTGCTGCACCTGCATGCTTACCTTCAGCAACTGGTGCACAAGGACACCCAGGTCTCGTTGCACTTCCCCTTTTCCCAATCTATTGCCGTTCAGATAATCTGTCTTCCTGTTTTTGCCACCAAAGTGGATAACCTCGCATTTATCCACATTATACTGCATCTGCCATGCATCTGCCCAATCACCCAACCTGTCCAAATTGTACTGGAGTTTCTCTGCATCTTCCTCACAGCACACATGCCCACCCAGCTTTGTGTCATCTGCAAACTTGGAGATACTACATCTAGTTCCCTCGTCTAGATCATTAATATATATTGTGAATAGCTGGAGTCCTAGCACCGATCCCTGCGGTACCCCACTAGTCACTGCCTGCCACTCGGAAAAAGACCCGTTTATTCCAACTCTTTGCTTCCTGTCTGCCAACCAGTTCTCTATCCAAGTCAGTACTTTACCCCCAATCCCATGTGCTTTAACTTTGCACGCCAATCTCTTGTGCGGGACCTTATCGAAAGCCTTCTGAAAGTCCAAATACACCACATCCACTGGTTCTCCCTTATCTATTTTACCAGTTACATCCTCAAAAAATTCCAGTAGATTAGTCAAGCATGATTTACCTTTTGTAAATCCATGTTGACTTTGTCCGATCCTGTCACTGTTTTCCAAGTGTTCTGCTATTACATCTTTTATAATGGACTCTAGCATTTTCCCCACTACCGATGTCAGGCTTACCGGTCTATAATTCCCTGTTTTCTCCCTACCACCTTTTTTAAATAGTGGGGTTACATTAGCTACCCTCCAATCCATGGGAACTATTCCAGAGTCTATAGAATTTTGGAAGATGACCAGCAATGCATCTACTGTTTCTAGGGCCACTTCCTTAAGTACCCTAGGATGTAGATTATCGGGCCCTGGGGATTTATCGGCCTTCAATCCCATCAATTTCCCTAACACCATTTCCCTACAAATACTGATTTCATTCAATTCCTCCCTCTCGTTAAACCCTATGTTCCCTGACATCTCTGGAAGGTTCTTTGGTTCTGTCTTCACAAAGGAGGACACAAAGTATGTATTTAATTGGTCTGCCATTTCTTTGTTCCCCATTATAAATTCCCCTGATTCTGACTGCAAGGGACCAATGCTTGACTTCACCAATCTTTTTCTCTTCACATATCTATAGAAGCTTTTACAGTCAGTTATGTTCCCTGCAAGTTTACACTCTCATTCTATTTTCCCCCTCCTTAATTAATCCCTTTGTCCTTCTTTGCTGAATCCTAAACTGCTCCCAATCCTCAGGTTTGCTGCTTTGGCTGGCCAATTTATATGTCCTCTCCTTGGATCTTATGCTATCCCTAATTTCCCTTGTAAGTCACGGTTGAGTCACCTTTTTTGTTTTATTTTTATGCCGAACCGGGATGAACAAATTCTGTAGTTCATCCATGCGATCTTTAAATGTTTGCCATTGCCTAGCCACCGTCAATCCTTTAAGTAACGCTCCCCAATCCATCCTAGCCAACTCACGCCTCATACCATCGTAGTTTCCTTTATTTAAATTCAGGACCCTAGTCTCTGAGTCAACTACTTCACTCTCCATCTTAATGAAGAATTCGATCATATTATGATCGCTCCTCCCCAAGGGGCTTTGCACAACAAGATTACATAATACCCAAGCTAAGATGGCCTGATCTCTAGTTGGTTCCTCGACATATTGGTCCAGGAAACCATCCCGTATACACTCCAGGAATTCCTCCTCCTCAGTATTGTTACTAATTTGGTTAGCCCAATCTATATGTAGATTAAAGTCACCCATGATAACTGCTGTGCCCTTATTGCACGCATCTCTAATTTCCTGTTTAATGCCATCCCCAACCTCAGCATTACTGTTTGGGGGTCTGTATACAACTCCCACTAACATTTTCTGCCCCTTGGTATTTCTCAGCTCTACTAATACAGGGTTGTTTGAAAGATAGGATGAGACACTATATAAATGCAAGTTCTTACTTGGGTATAATTTACAATCATGTAACCAAAAAGTGTAGGGAAGTCAGGTCTTACAAGAAAAGTAATATTTGCAGTGGGTTCTAATGCTGTTGCATGTATTGTGGCACTGTCACACAAAGGAAAGGCAATGTGATATTTTTAGACTGCAAGAATGCTTCTGTAGTTCTCAAGGTTAAGAAAGCAGTTAATCCTTTGAGGACTGCTGTGCTGCTACTGCACCAAAATCAAAAGCGTTCAGATTGCAGCACTCCAAGAACACTGAGAATTAAACATTTCCACGCTTTAATGAATCGCACCCATAACCCTGGCTTCGATTATCTTCCATTTCGATTGGGGAGGTGGCAGCGGTGGGGGGCGGCATTTAAAAGCAGAGGAGGTCATTCAGTGTTGAAAAGGTTAAAGGCACAAAGAGATGATGGGGATTTGATGTGAAATGTCAGCCTGGCAGGATGGCTGCGACTGAACCAGGAACGGTGGCAGCACCCCACTAGGTTCTCCCAAAATACTATATTACAAGCGTTTTTAAAAACTTGCAGAGGACGAGCCCCGTCACAGATTCCGCCTCTCTGCTGATCTGACGACTTTCTCAATGCACTCAGCCAAGCTGGTCCAGCATTACCTTTGCTCGACCAGGCACATCAGGTCACAAGTCCCTCGTGTGCGCACGATTAGACGTGATTTTACGCTTGTACACACACTGTAATGACGCTGTGAATATTGGTGTGTACAAAGGAGCAACGAAGGTCTTGAAAATACAAGGATAGTGAACTCGAGCAATCACTGGCAGGATTTTTTTTAAAATAATAAGTGGTATGGTGAAGGGGAAAAAAATGCCTCGAGGCTTCTTAAAATAAAATATGTCCTTTAAGTATTTCTGGAAAATTAATGAGATTTTGAAACGACTTGGGTTTTGCAGTTCCCTTCAGCAGACTTGCATAATAGCCTAGCAACTGCATCAATCTTAAAGCCACTTAATGGAGTGCAGCTAATCGTGTAGCTTTTACCTTCCATTGAAATCGTAAAACTGGATTTAAATGCTTTTCTCTTTTTCTGTGTGGGCACATGCAATTTTTGGGAGTGGGCATGTTTAAAAATATGGCAGATATGTTTACGCACACACTGGGTAGGTTATTGCTTATAGCATGATATCCTAATATCACTGAGCCACACAGGTACCACATTTCAAGTCCCAGTTTGCTGAGTTAACTGATCTTGGTTGGGGTGACGGTCAAAGTGCCACCATTGGTCTCTGACCCTGAGTTAGAGAAGAGAAAATCGGTAAGGATTCTTGTTTCTAGTTGCAGTCCAGTGATCCCTGGTGGAAAGTGCACATCTGGGTGTCATTTCCAGTCTGGATCAGGCTCATACAGAGATATCTACCTTCAGATGACATCTGGTTATACAAATGTCTGTGAAGAACCCAAAATATTCTGGAGTAGCGTACTCCTTTTCTTCGCCACCGCGCCCCCAAAATAGAAACTAGGTGAACTGAGGCCAATTATAAAATTTCTACTGTCACTGGCACAGACTGGGTGTCAAACCTGGGACCCTCTGCATCATATGGATTGGTACCACGCTACCTGTTACCTGCATCAGCAGAGCATAAACTCTCTCAAAAGGGAGTCAGATAGTTGCTTGAAAAAGGAATATTAGAGTATGGGGAGTGAGCACAAGAGTGGGATTGAAGTACAGGAAACTTTTTTTTATCCGGCACAGACGGGACCGACGTGGTGCCGGTTCATCAAAAATTCTGGATAACCGAAAGCTGTAGTAAAAGATAAGGAGCTGAGAGCTCCGTATAAAGCAAAAAACCCTGACAGCTTCAGAACAATGGCCACAAGTTGCAAGCGTCTCTGTAGCTTAGCAACCGCTGCAGCCACACCCTTGCACAGCAACAAATGGAGGAAGGCAAGTAATAAAAGTTACCTGAACCTACTCCTGAATTTTGCCGGTTAACCGAGATTTCCGGTTATTTAGGTGCCAGTAAATTGAAAGTTTCCTGTAGGTGGGCCATTGTGGACAAACACCGGCACAGACCTGATGGATCAAATAGGCTTTTTGCACTGGAAAGTTTATCAAATGTTGGCACTGCTGCACTTGCTATCATTCTGATCAAGTATGGGCTTAACAGATGCTTCGGAGAAAATCGCCAGCCTACACCTGGCTAGGAAATGGTGCGTAGTCACTGAAGGGGAAGAAGGGAACAGTGGTAACAGGCTTTCTCCTTACTGAATTTAGGTGGACCCTTTGGAGAATCTGTCCAAACCAGTGGGTCAATTCCCAGTTTTTTTAAAAAAATCAAATTTTCCAGAAGAATGTTTCATAGGGAACTGCTAAGATGCTCATCTACATAACACTGCTGAAGTTGGCAAGCAAACTTTTGTTTCAGTGCGGTGTTATGTTTAAAAAAATCAAACTCGCTGCCAGATGCTTTACTGCAGCTGTCGGATGGTTTTGTTTCATCCTTGGATAGATTTGAAGGTTTCCTACCTTTTTTGGAGGTGACCAGCAGTTCATGACTCGTTTCCTGGAGGGCTTGAGATGCGCTGATTTAAAAATTTCAACCCTAAAATGTGATTGTTTTCGAAGACATTGCTGTCCCTTGGTTAGTTTGAATATCTTTTAATAGGACAGCCTCGAGCAGAAATCTTCCTGACGACTGCTGTGCACCAGAACACTTTGTAAATTTTCACTGCAACAAAGCAAATACCGTCCAAATATAAATTAAAACTCTGTTCATAGACCATTTGGTTAACATCTGATGGTGGCAGTTTTCTTCCCCTCTCTCCCCCTGGAGGTGTTTATTTGCGCAAGTTTATGATTCTGCAGTTACTGACCCAGCTCAAATCCCTCGCTCAAACAAAATGGTGAGTGTCGGCCGCCTGTTCGACCGTGGTGGGACACAATCAAGCCCAATCCTGTTCTCGATAACTCTGGCAAGAACTCTGGGAATTATTTAAGAAACGGTTTGATGCAGTGATTTTTTTTTTTGTTACATGGAAGAGCTAAACCGGCTACATGCCTTTCTCGTCTGTATTTGTCTTGTGATATTCCTGCTGGAAAGTCTATGAATGTGGGTCACTGGATACTGATCAGAAGAAGGGCCCCTAAGCTGGTTGTTTTTCCTCCTAACCCAAGAGTGTCGAGGTCAATTGTCACAGCATCAGCCCTTGCTAAATGCAGCTAACTGGAAACTTTACATAGAATTGCCTAGAACCTAATGCACAGAAACAGGCCATTTGGCCCAACTGGTCTATGACAGCATTTATACTCCACACAAGCCTCCTTCCACCCCTCTTCAGCATATCCTTCTATTCTTTTCTCCCTCATGTGTTTATCTTGCTTCCCCTTAAATGCATCTATGATTTGTGTTCTGTATGCCTCCGTTGCATTCTGGGGTGATGTCTTTACCTTTTAAACGGCCAGGTTGGGTTGGGGGTTGGTGGGGAGAGCTAATTCTGTATCAAATAGTATGATAGAATGTGCATCACTTGTGATGGGTCTTGGAAGCCCACAGATGTTTGTGGTCCTCGAAAGGTTAAGACCGAATATTCAGCTGTTGTTTGAGTTTCTTGACCACAAAATATTTAGAACCGTGTTCTGCTCTATTCAGTCCAGCTTGTTCCACACATCAGGGTACTAACATCGGTGTGCAGTTTGTTGTACTTCTGCAGAATGCATCGGAAGTAGGTCAAAACAATTTCATTTTGTTTCCCATATACTTTGGTATTGTTGGCTGTGAAATCTGGAGTGTTTTTTCTAATTTGAGGTTTCATTAAATCACTCGAGACTGAGTCATAACTGGCAATCCAAACCTTTTCATCTCGGGTTCTCATTTAATGTTTTAAAAAGAAAATGCATCAGACGTCACAAAAAGTGAAATCTATGCAAAGATTTTGAAGATCAGACCTGTTGACACTGGTTGAAGGGGTCACTGAAGAGCTGAGGACAGCAACATCCTGGGTCAAAACTATTCAGATTTATCCAGACGACCTTTAAAGAAACTGGGGTGACTATTCTGAATTTCCACAATTTTTTGTATACAGTAGATTTTCAAACTGCAATCTGCAGAATCAGATTTGAGTGTAGTGTGAGCACAATGTCTTGAATCAATATTCTATATTTTTCTTCCTTTTATTGATTTACTAGCACATTGTTTCTGTTGCTGCATAATACACTGTCTGCAATGAAGGAGAGCTTTTCCTTTAGATAGCTGACACTCTCTTTTAGAAGTTGGGACAGGGTTCCCCAGGAGCACATCAATATTTGCAGTGGTTCCCCACAAAGAAATGTTTGGAAATCTATTGACTTAGCACTGTCTCTCAGGGCTCTTCTGTTCCTATGGGTTTTTTTTGCCTTTGCTCAGAGGCAATCTGAAAGCAGCCATTTTGTGTAGAAATCTCCTCTCCAGTAACAAAATAAGTGAGCCATCACATTGCTGCACTGCCACTTATGATACTGCTGCAGAAGCGATCTTGGTCATTTTGTGAAGGGAGGGAATATGGAGGAGGTGCTGAGCGGAGGAAAGAGTAAGCTAGTATAAAACCCTGATTGGGACTGATCAGTATATTCTGAAAGAGTGTAAACTCCGGAAAGTGATGCTGCTGTTTAATTGCCTGCAGAGCATATGAAAATCTGCATTGTGGCAATTAGGGTTAGTGCTTTAAATGGCATGGTGGTGACCTGGCCTCTGTTGCCTTTCTCTGAACCTCTACTTTTGAAACCTTTGACTTATTTGTCATCACCCTGGAGATCTCTAAGCTTTTTGGCAAAATCCACTAAACTGCTGGCCACCCGACTTCCTTTCCTTGTCCCCATGCTAGCTGACATTGTAAAATGATTCCCTCTCTTCAGACACACTCCCCCTCCTTTTCAAAGCTGCCATGATAACCCCCTTCCCCTCAAAAAAAAAAAAAAAAAAAAACCCCCACTGTTAAATCCTCTGTTGTTGCAAACCATCGTCCCATCTCCGACCTCTTTTTCCTCTCAAGTCTTTGAAGGTATTGCCACCTCCCAGATCCATGCCCATCTTCCCACAACTCCATGTTTGAATCTCGCCAATCAGGTTTCTACCCCTCCCACTGCACTGAAATGGCACTAGCAAAGTCACAAGTGACATTGTCTATAACAGTGACCATGGTGAACTATCCCTCCTCGTCCTTCTCAACCTCTCTGCAGCCATTGACATCCTCCTCCAATGGCGCTCCTTTGTCCAGCTCAGTTGGACTCTCCTCGCCTGGTTCCAGCCTTGCCTATCTCCTCGTATCCAGAGCATATCCAGAAATGGAAAAAGCAAAATACTGCAGATGCTGGAAACTAAAATAAAAACAAAGTGCTGAAAACACCCAGTAGGTCAGACAGCATCTATGGAGAGAGAAAGAAAGGTTTAATATTTCAAGACTGTGCTGAAGAGTCATAGGCCTGAGGCATTAACCCTATGTTTTTCTCTCACCAAAAATGCTGCCTGAGTGTTTGTTTTTATATCCAGAAATAGCTTCTCTTCCTGCCCCTGCACCATTACCTCTGGAGTTCCTCAAGGATCTGTCTTTGGCCTCCTCCTCTTCCTCATCTACATGCTGCCCCTCGGCAACATCATCCAAAGACATGACATCAGGTTCCACATGTACGCTGATGACGCCCAGCTCTATCTCTCCACCACCTCTCTTGACCCTTCCACTGTCTCTGTATTATCAGTCTGCTTGTCCAATCCTAGATGAGCACAATTTCCTCCAGTAGAAGATTGGGAAGACTAAAGCCATCGCCTATGTCCCCGCCACAAATTCGCAAATTCTGTACCTTCACCATCGATTCCACCCCCTCCTTGGCCACTGTCTCAGGGTGAAACCAAATGTTCACAACCTCCACATTCTATTTAAGCCTGAGCGGCGCTTCTGTCCCCATAGCCTTTCCATCACAAAAACTGCCTACTTCCACCTCCGTAACATTGTCATTCTCTGCCCTTGCCTCAGTCCATTTAGTTTTGAAACCCTCATCCGCTAACGTAATACCGATATTTAAGAAGGGGGATAGAACATGTCCAGGGAATTATACACCAGTCAGCTTAACATCGGTGGTCGGAAAAATAATGGAATCCCTACTAAGGAGAAAATAGAAGAATTTCTAGAAACCAAAAATATAATTATGAATAGTCAACATGGATTCCAAAAGGGAAAGTCTTGCTTGACCAGCCTTATTGAATTTTTTGAAGAGATAACAGAGAGAGATGACTGGTAATGCAGATGATGTAATTTATCTGGATTTTCAAAAGGCCTTCGATAAGGTACCCCATAATAGACTGATGAACAAGGTCAGAGAATGCGGACAAATGTAAGAAGTCACACAACACCAGGTTATAGTCCAACAGCTTTATTTGAAATCACAAGCTTTCGGAGCGCTGCTCCTTCTTCAGGTGAAGTGGAGAAATGCATAAAGACACAGCTTATATAGTCAGAGAATCATGTCAGATTTTACAGGTAACCTTTCCAACTGCCATTTATCACACCTCGGCAGAGAGATAATCACAGCAGTCAAAGGTGTGAATGGTGTCCAAACAGGTCAGTCAGGGAAACATTACATCAAAGAACAATGAGGTGGGGTCAAATATTTGACCCCTTGTGACCCCACATCATTGTTCTTTGATGTAATGTTTCCCTGACTGACCTGTTTGGACACCATTCACACCTTTGACTGCTGTGATTATCTCTCTGCCGAGGTGTGATAAATGGCAGTTGGAAAGGTTACCTGTAAACATCTGACATGATTCTCTGACTATATAAGCTGTGTCTTTATGCATTTCTCCACTTCACCTGAAGAAGGAGCAGCGCTCCGAAAGCTTGTGATTTCAAATAAAGCTGTTGGACTATAACCTGGTGTTGTGTGACTTCTTACATTTGTCCACCC
Organism: Somniosus microcephalus; assembly: GCF_052327205.1. NCBI lineage: Eukaryota > Metazoa > Chordata > Chondrichthyes > Squaliformes > Somniosidae > Somniosus > Somniosus microcephalus. Next base: position 68,019,930 of record NC_141003.1, on the reverse strand, counting down.
CAGTCCAACTCCGGCATCTCCACACCAGAGAATGCGGAGTCAGGGGACAAGTAGCATAGTGGATTGCTGGCTGGCTTCAGGACAGAAAGTAGGAGTAAAGAAAGAAAGACTTGCATTTATATAGCGCCTTTCATGGCCACCGGACATCTCAAAGCGCTTTACAGCCAATGAAGTAATTTTGAAGTGGAGTCACTGTTGTAATGTGGGAAACGCAGCAGCCAATTTGCGCACAGCAAGGCCCACAAACAGCAATGTGATAACCAGATAATCTGTTTTTGTTATGTTGGTTGAGGGATAAATATTGGTCATGACACGCCAGGATAACTCTCCAGCTCTTCTTCGAAATAGTACCATGGGATCTTTTATGTCCACCTGAGAGAGCAGACGGGGCCTCGGTTTAACGTCTCATCCGAAAGAAGGCACCTCCAACAGTGCAGCACTCCCTCAGCACTGCACTGGAGTGTCAGCCCAGCTTTGTGCTCAACCTTCTGACTCAGAAGCGAGTGTGCTACCCACTGAGCCACAGCTGACATGATAGAGGGTAGCTATTGACAGTGACAGAAGGTGGGTTAGTGGTGTTCCACAAGGATCAGTGCTGGGACCACTGCTGTTCACAATTTACATTAACGATTTAGACTTGGGAATCAAGCACACAATTTCTAAATTTGCGGATGACACCAAATTAGGCGGGATAGTCAATACTGAGGAGGACATTAATAAACTTGCAGAATAGGCATATAATTGGCAAATGAAGTTCAACACAGATAAATGTGAGGTATTACATTTTGGGAGGAAGAATAGGGAGGTCACTTATCACTTGGAGGGTGCGAGTCTAGGTGGGGTGGAGAAACAAAGGGATCTCGGAGTACAAATTCACAAATCACTAAAAGTTGCACCACAGGTTAGCAAGGCCTTAAAAAAATAAAAAAATAAAAAAAAAAATAAAAAAAAATGCAAACCAAGCACTAGGGTTTATTTCTAGAGGGATAGAATTGAAAAGTAGGGAAGTTTTGCTAAACCTGTATCGAACCTTGGTTAGACCACAGAGTACTGCATACAATTTTGATCGCCATATTATAAAAAGGATATAGAGGCACTGGAGAGGCTACAGAGCAGATTTACAAGGATGATACCAGAAATGCGAGGGTGTGGGAGTCACTGGAAATCAACAGACTGCGAGACTTTCGTAGCAGCAAAGAAAAACGCGTGTTAGCTTTATTAACTCTCTGCATGGACTGAGGGACTCGGCCTCGTCGCAGGGCTATGACGTCATCACACAATCGACGACTCTTAAAGGGACCCTGCCCCGATAACCCAACCAAGTTCGGTACATAACGTGGAGCGATAACAACATTGGCTAAACATAGTGAATTGTGTTACTGTCCCTAATGTGGTCTCCGCCACAAGGGTATACATATCAGGAAAGGATGAACAGGCTAGGTTTCTTTTCTCTTGACAGAAGGCTGAGGGGTGATCTAATACAGGTCTTTAAAATTATGAAAAAATGTTGAAAGCGTGGATACAGACAGAATGTTTGCACTTGTGGGGAAGAGCATAACTAGAAACCATCAATATAAGATAGTCACCAAGAAATCAAATAGGGAATTCAGAAGAAACTTCTTTACCCAAAAAGTGGTGAGAATGTGGAACTCGCCACCACAGGGAGTGGTTGAAGTAAATAGTATAGATGTATTTAAGGGGAGGCTGGACAGGCATATGAGGGAGAAGGGAATAGAGGGTTGAAATAAAGAATAGATTTGCCTTTCTAATCTAGGCTTTATTAACTTTAAAATCCTGTAGCACATCTTTCCACACCCGGTCCCAACCAAAGCTAGAAAGAACTGAATTTAAGATGGCCACCACAAATCACATGACATCAACTACCAATGAGATTACAGCATATATCCCAAGGCAGGAAACAAACAACCAATCACAATACTTCTTACTAACAAAGAATAATCACCACATTCACCCCTCCTTTTAAAATATACTCCAACCTAAATAACCTTTACAATTTATAATTAATTATTTACAACTAAAACTATGCACAGACAAGAATAAAACTATTCAACATGACACAATACTAAGTGACAACAACAAATAGTAACATTGCACATAAGTATTAAGTATCTCTCAGCTAAAACAATATAATATAATATTTCAACAATTTTAAAACACCACTATCAATTTAAAAGTCCATTTTCAATCGGTCGACCGGATATCTTGTTCGTGTCGACCTTCTTAACCTTGGTGAAATTCCTTGCCCTCCCACACCAGGAGACACAGAAGTATCTTCTGCAGGAAGGCTATCCATATCCCGATTCTCAACGGTTTCCGGATTAGAAATTCCATCAGGAGGTAAACTGGGACGGTCATAAACATCCATCGAGGGCTGACTAATAGAAGTATAATTATCTGCAATCGGATTGGAAATATTCGTAGTATCTGTAACAGCATCCACATTATCTGAATCATGACTATTGTTAATATCCTCAGAAGAGGGCTGGCCACCACAAGGAGCCAAGTCTTTAATTGAAACGGTACTTTCTTTCCCATCTTGGAATCGAATATGAGCATATTGGGAATTTGCCTCCAACAGCTCCACCTCCTCCACTAAAGGATCATATTTTGACAATCTAACATGGCATCGAAGCAGCACAGGTCCCTGCATAGTAAGCCATGAAGGTACCGAATATCCCGTAGTAGATCTCCGCGGATAGTTAAAGAGCCTTTCATGGGGGGTCACATTAGTAGCCGTTGAAAGCAATGATCTAATGGAATGCAGGGCATCAGGCAGTACCATTTCCCACTGTGTATTCTTAAGGTTCCGGGATGTCAAAGCCAACATAACTGCCTTCCAGATCACCCCATTATATCGTTCGCACTGTCCATTACCCTGGGGATTATACGGGGTAGTTCTACTAGTAGAAATTCCCCGACTCTGAAGGTATTCCTTCAACTGGGAAGACATAAAAGAACTTCCCTGATCCGAATGGATATACGCAGGCATCCCAAAGATAACAAAAAGTTGAGTCAGACATTTGATAACTGTAGCAGCCGATACATCTGCGCAAGGAAAAGCAAAAGGGAACCTTGAAAACTCATCCACAACAGTAAATATATATCGGTTTTGAGTAGTTGAAGGAAGAGGCCCCTTAAAATCGACGCTCAAACGTTCAAAAGGAGAAGTAGCCTTTATAAGATGAGCTCGTTGAGGCTTAAAGAAATTCGGTTTACACCGAGCACAGATAGAACATGATGAAGTCATCCGCTTGACGTCTTCAACTGAAAAGGGCAAATTCTTACTGCGTACGAAGTGTATCATCCTCGTAACCCCAGGATGGCATAAGGCATTGTGAAGATTAATAAGCGTATCTCCGTGAATCACAGAACAATAAGCCCTCGACAGCGCATCAGCAGCAACATTATCCTTCCCCGGACGATAAACTATATCAAAATGATAACATGCCAACTCAATCCTCCACCTCATTATTTTATCATTCTTAATCTTTCCAAAATGTTTGACATCAAACATAAAGGACACAGACTTTTGATCAGTTACCAACATAAAATGTCGCCCCGATAAATAATGTCTCCATTTACGCAGTGCTTCTACTATTGCATACGCCTCTTTCTCTATTGAAGAATGCCTTTTTTCACTATTGTTCAAGGTACGTGAGAAAAAGGCCACAGGTCTTCCATTTTGGTTCAGAGTAGCCCCAATTGCAAAATCAGAAGCGTCCGTCTCAATCACAAAAGGAACCTGCTCATCAATAGAATGCACAACTGCTCCAAGGATATCCTTTTTAAAATTATCAAAACACGTCCTGGCCTCCCATGATAGAGGATATGTCGTAACCCGAATAAGAGGCCGGATCTTCTGTGAAAAATTTGCAATCCAATTAGAATAATAAGAAAACAGTCCAACAACTCATTGCAAAGCCTTAGAATTAGTAGGACAAGGTAAATCAATCAATGGTCGCAGACGTTCTGGATCTGGTTTAATCTTGTTTCCCGAGATAATATACCCCAATAGATTTACCTCAGTGGTCGAAAAGATACACTTCTCTTTATTAAAAGTTAAACCAACTTTTTCCGCAGCTTCAAGGAATCTTTTTAAATTAGAATCATGCTCCACCCTTGATTTGCCACACACTGTGATGTCATCTAAGTATGAAAAGGTGTCAGAGAGAGAGTTATCACTTATAAAAGCATCCATTGCCCGTTGAAAACAAGCAACACCATTAGTAACACCAAATGGTATTCGGCAAAACTGATACAGCTTTCCACCAGCCTCAAAGGCCGTATATGGTTGATCCTTCTCAACAATAGGAATCTGATGATAAGCACTCTTTAAGTCAATAGTGCTAAAAACCTTATACTGAGATACTTTGTTGATAAGCTCATCAATCTTAGGCAAGGGGTACGCATCTAATTGAGTATACCTATTAATAGTTTGGGAATAGTCTATCACCATTCGTTTCTTATGTCTCTCGTTAGTCGTGACAACTACCTGTGCTCGCCAAGGCGAACAACTAGGTTCAATGATTCCTTCCAATAAGAGACGTTGAACTTCAGAATTAATAAATTCTCTATCCTGACTGCTATACCTTCTTGACTTGGTAGCAATTGGCTTACAATCCGGCATCAAATTGGAAAAAAGTGATAATGGAGAAATGGATAAAGAGGTTAATCCACAAATAGATAAAGGTGGCTTAGTCCCTCCAAATGAAAGACTAAGACTCGTGTAACTGAAGCACATCATGACCAATCAAAATATCCGCACAGAGATTAGGCAAAACAGATTGGCGTATATCAGTATACGTATTACCTAGAAGAATCAATTTCACAAGGCAACAACCAGCTACTTGTGAAGTGAGAGTCGTCGGAGCCATACACACCTGATACGTAACAGGCGAAATTTTCAAATGCTTCTCCTTCGCAAACTGAAGACTTAAAAAACTCTCGGTACTGCCCGTATCTATAAGGGCCTTCACTTCCAACCCATTAACTTGGGCCGTAACTATAGCTTTGTTTAGGCCATGAGCAAATGCAGCAGAAATTGATGCAATAAACGCCCTATCTAAAGGCTGAATAGTCACAGAGGAGGTAATTGAACCTGCTGATTTACACACACGTGCGTAATGACCTCTCTTGCCGCATTTACTACACACAGCCTCCCGAGCAGGACACTTCAGACGAGGGTGCCGGACGTTCCCACAAAAATAACACTTCTGAATCCTAGAGGCAACAGCCGCCGAAGTAGAAACTGTTTCAGAATCTAGTAAACCACTCCTATTAAGTCCACATAATTCCTTTTCATCCGGAACTGCCGAAACCACAGTCGCAGGCCGATTAAAAAGAGCATAAGAATCCGAACTTCTCTGAGCCACATCCAATGTAGAAGCTTGCTCAAAAGCACTCTTAAGATCCCAAGTCTTATTTTCTAACAACCGCTGACGAATTGATCTAGACAGTAATCCATTAATAAAAGCATCCCGTACCGATTCTTCCTTATATTCTTCAGCCGTCACGGCCTTATAATTACAGTTAACACTAAGGCACCGAAGTGCTTGTAAATAAGTATCCAAAGATTCTCCCACCTGCTGCCTACGGGCAGATAGAAGGTGACGTGCAAATACCTCATTCTTTGGTTTAACAAAAATCTTTTCCAATGTAGAAATAGCCACTTCGTAAGTTTTACAGTCCAAAATATACTTATACACATCCGGAGCAATGTAGTTGATCATGTTCAACTTATTTAGAGACTCTTGATCCAACACGCCCAAAAAGTTTTTAAATGTACAATACCAGTGTTTCCATTTATCATCCACTCCAGCAGAATTAGGGTCAGCATTGAATCGTTCTGGTTCAAGATATCGCTCCATTCTGACATAAAGTTAATAAATTGAAATAAAGAATAGATTTGCCTTTCTAATCTAGGCTTTATTAACTTTAAAATCCTGTAGCACATCTTTCCACACCCGGTCCCAACCAAAGCTAGAAAGAACAGAATTTAAGATGGCCACCACAAATCACATGACATCAACTACCAATGAGATTACAGCATATATCCCAAGGCAGGAAACAAACAACCAATCACAATACTTCTTACTAACATAAAGAATAATCACCACAAGGGTTATGCTGATAGATTTAGATAATGAAAGACGGGAGGAGGCTCGAGTGGAGCATAAACGCCAGCATGGACTGGTTGGACCGAATAGCCTGTTTCTGTGCCGTATATCCTATGTAATCTTATGTAATCATCCATGCCTTTGTCACCTCCAGGCTCAACTATTTTAATGCTTTCCTGGCTGGACTTCCATCCTCTTTAAACTTGAGCTCATCCAAAACTCTGTTGCCTGTATCCTAATTTGCACCATCACGCTCACCTACATTGGTTCCCGTCCAAAACGCCTCCAATTTAAAATTCTTAACCTTGTCCCTTCACGACCTCTTCCCCTCCTTAACTCTGTAACCTCCTTGAGCCCTGCAACCCTCAATTCTGGCCTCTTGTGCATCCACCCCCTTCGCCTCACCATTGGCAGCCGTGCCTTCAGCTGTCTAGGCCCTAGACTCTGGAATTCCTTCCCTAAACCCCTCTGTCTCGACACCTTTTTCTCCTTCTTTAAGATCATCCTTAAAACCTACCTCTGACCAAGCTTTTAGTCACCCCGCCAATATTTTCTTCTCTGGCTTGGTGTCAATTTTTGTCTCATTACAATTCTGAAAAGCACCTGGAGATGTTTTTCTACATTAACGGCGCTATATAAATGCAAATTGTTAGTAACGTGCATTTCTAAACAAGTTACCACTACATTGTCTTGCACCAAAGTTCTGATTACGACCATCTGGTTTCTCCTCAAATCTTTCTCTGTCTCTGCTGTAGTAGTTAGTTCATTATCTTGACATTTCTCTCTTCTCCCCCTCCGCACCCCACCACCCCCATCATCTCAGGGGTTCCTTGGGTTCTGTTCCCTTTCACTCTGCCTCTCTTTTTCTTCTCCATCTCAATGACCCTCTCCCTTCATCATTTGTCAACTGTCCCTATCTATTCTCTTGCTAATGCTTTCATTCTGCATTCACCAACTTCCTTCAGATCATATGCTCAGTTGGCCTTCATTCCTCACAGTGCAGTTTCTGAATCGTTACATTTTGATCTCTTTCAAGCCCTTTGGGGCAATGGAAATCTCACCTAATTCTTTGAAGAAACAGTTTTTTATGTCTTCCCAAGTCTAAACAACGGGTATCGTGCCCTCATTATATCCTCTGAATTCAAATTGAGCTCCCGCATCTCTTCCAGTGCTAATGCCTCCAAGGGACTTGGTTTCTTCCTTTTGTACAAAGTATTTCTTTTCTTTTCAACAACTATGAGCTCTCTAAAGCTCAGGTTTATCCAAGATTAAATACTGCCCCATATCTGGGTAGCTCTTCTGATATTTTTCTAGCCCTTCTGAACAGGATACAAGTAACAGCTTAGGATCCTCCCCTCATTTCTAACATAGAATTGCAGAGAGTTTACAACACAGAAACAGGCAGCTCAGCGCAATTTCAATGGAATGAAAATCAGGCTGGTTCAACAAAAAACATGTGATTCGCCTGCCCAATCAGCGGCCAAAGGGGGTGGGGGGGGGGGGGTGGGGAAGAATGCATTTATATACAGGAAACTTCAGGAGTCGGTTCAGATAAGTTTTTTTACTTCTCGTTGCTTTTTTTCTCCAGTCGTGGCTCTGCAAGGCCTAGCTGAAGCTGTTGCTTAGCTACAGAGACGCTTGCAAGCTATGCCGACTGTTTTGAAGCTGTTGTTAAGCAACAGGGTTTGTTGCTTCACACGGAGCTCAGAAGCTCCGTATGTTTTAACATTAGCGCTGGTTTCTCCGGCAGTTTTGATCAACCGGCACCAGCTCGGTCCCGTCAGTGCCGGATACCAGAAAGTTTCCTGTGGCGCCTTTCACAACCTCTGGACCTTTTACAGCTAATAAAGTACTTTTGAAGTGTAGTCACTGTTGTAATATAGGAAACACGGCAGCCAATTTGCACACAGCAAGGTGATCATTACCAGATAAAAAATTTTATTAGTGAAGTTGGTTGAGGGATAAATATTGGCCAGGGCATGGGACAACTACCCTGCTCCTCTTCGAAATAGGATGGGATCTTTTACATCTACCTGAAGGGGCAGAAGTCTCATCCGAAAGGCGGATACCTCAGACAGTGCAGCTCTCTCGCAGTGCTGCACTGGGAGTGTCAGCCTAGATTTGGTGCTCAAGTTTCTAGAGTAGGGCTTGAACCTACAACTTTCTAACTCCGGCACAAGAGTGCTAGCCACTGAGCCATAGCTGATCTCTCAATGCTCAGGCACTGAAGACAACAACCCCAATATTATTCCCTTAGCGCTTTTAATGACCTTATCTACTTGAGCTGCTGGTTTCATGTCTTATGACCCTGAATCCCTCTGCTCTTCCATAGCACCCCACTCATTCTTTCTCCCTCACAATCCTGCTTGCCAATGTTCACGTTAATTTTTTTTGGGTGCGCAGCCCCTTTGGGACCACGCAGCTTAAAGGGAACGTTGCTGCTTGCCTTTTTCGATTTTATTGTAACTACTGTGATTATTAGCCCTCTGAATGTTCCTGTTTAGTTCCTCATAAGCCTCAAATAAATTGACCTACTTTCACTTCCTTCTCCTTGCACCTGGATTGAAAAAGCAACTAATTTCACTGTTTCCTGCTTATTTCTTTCCCAGGACCTCAAACTGTCAAACTCCTTGCCTCCTCAGTCTTCCCTTATCTTGTACAATTTGCAGGGTTTTAAAACCCTAAACTTGGTTTTCCTCCAGCCAGAACATCACTTTTGCATACGCGCTCCCTCCGTACTGCACTGGCAGTGTCAGCCTAGATTATCTGCTCAAGTCTGACTCTGAGGCGAGAGTGCTACCCACTGAGCCAAGGCTGACACCCTATGAAGAAGATGGAGCTGGTATGATTAGGTTAATCAATTCAACAAAATTGCATCAGTATGTCTTTAAAAACATGAATCTGTGTTTTAACAGTGAAAACATCTACAGTAGTGTAGATTAGATGGATCTCTATTAACCAGAGGTTACACCCGGACCATGTAAATGCAACTTTGCTTTCCTCTTTTATGCTGATCACTATTCACTACCACCTTGTTACTGAGCCTGGTTGCGTGTACCAGTTTACATTTCTGTTAAGTTCTGAATTCAAGTCACATTATCTGTGGTGAGGAAATACCAACCATGCATCTGGTGAAGATGTCGGTGTGCCGGCTGCAGGTTTGAGCAGCTTCAACCTATCTCCGAGTGGGCGGGGGGTGTTGGCGGAGGGGGGTGGGGTGCAAGAACAGAAAGCTGCAGCTAATGGGAATTCTTACTCGGATGTCACAGGATGGCTGCTGCCGTGGAAGATGTCTCACTGGTTCACTTGAGGATGCTGTTAAATTGGGGCAGAACGGCGGGACCTACACTGTGCTATAGCTGACTCGGGAGTGCTTGCTGCTGATGCCAAGTGCCTGAAGTGGGAAATCTTACATGTCCCAGTCTTGGCATCACTGAACTTGATGTACAAAGAATTTACTGGGGACCAAAGGATTTCTTAAAATAAAAAAAAGCAGCTTTTGACTACATTGTAGTTTTATGGCATTCAAGGGACATCTAATGTGGGAAAGAGCATATTACATGATGCTAATCATATTTGTGTCATGTTGGAATGTCGGTTAAGGGACCAATTTAATGTGTCTGATACAAGTGCTGCATGTGGAATTGTCACTTAAAGGACAGTTATGATATTGATGGGTTGAATGTTATGGTAATAGGTAATACTACATAACATTTAATTTCTTTGAAGGGATAGATATATGCTGGACCCACACTTGAGATTAAACGGTCTGCTTATGCAAACAAAATTAATACATTAACCTGTGACAGACCAATGGGAATCTGTTGTCACTCATTCACTAAGAAGTGTACAGGTGCAAACACTGCATATTTAGAAGTGTTCCCTCTGCCGCCGCACCGCCCCCCCCCCCCCCCCATAAATTTGTACGCTTAGCCCCACTACTGCTTTACAGTATGTGGGTAACAGCAGATCATCATTGTGTCTTTTCAAGCATTGTAATAATTTGAGTTTTTCCACAATTTAAATGTGTCTGCCCTGCAGCCTACCACACATCAGGCACTTAAACCAAATCGAATCGCACAATGTTTACAATTGTTGAGAATACATTGGCGCCCCAAAAGAATTTTCATGCCAAAATGCTCTTGCCTCTGTTCAACCACCAACTCATCCCACCACTTCAGATGTTTACAACTTTTTTTGGAATGGGGAGTGGGATGCTTGTAATGGCAGAACAGTCTAAGCTGTAGTAAAAGGTATTTACAGTGTGGCTTAGTGCAGCCTGAGTCCTGGGAGAGCAATGCCAAAAAATACCTCCCTACATCAACCTCCTGTTCTTGCATTTGAAGTCTGACACTAGTCAGGTGGATCCATTGAGTGGTCAAGAATCATGATAAAATGGGCCATCACTGGTGCCGGACGTAGGTAGGCCGGACAGTTTATACGAGGTGGTACTGTCAACTGCTTGGGAGGAGACGCCTCCACCTCTTTCAACCATTGGGCATTGACAGCATCACAGTTAATATAATAGCACCTATTAAGAATCTGGTGGTGTTTCTGAATGTTACAAAGCTGACTTGTAAAGTGATTCGTATAAAGGCCACTTTGTTCAAAGTAAAAGCTGTTCATTTAATGCATTTTCGATGAAGACGCATAAGAAAAAACCTTGACTTTTTTTTGATGAACAAAATTTAGTTCCTGTTAAAACTTGCCTCTCTTTCTCCACACCCCCCCCCCCCCCAATTGTGCATAATCCCTGTCCCATAATTTTGGAATTGAAATCTGTGCATGCCACTTTCACAGCTTGTAGGAGATTGAAAGACTGTATTTTCCCTGAGTCATGGAAAATAGGGATTTAGGAGTCACACATCTGTGCCTTTCATTTGCCAATAATTCTTTTTTTTTATATATCTTGTGGTGAGGGAGGAGGGGTAGAAGACTGAATGAGGTCAATTTGCCTTTGAACGACACATGCACACTTTTGTAGTATAACACAATTGCATTTCTTGCTGTCAGCCCATGATACACCAATTAAAATTCAACCCTTTGTGCGTTTGACATAGTTTAACCCCCGGTATTGAATGTCCTCAAATTACACACACTTTGTTGTAAATGTGGAAAGCAGAATATTAATGATGAAGTAGAATTACAGCAATCGAATGACCCGTTGAACATGCAGCCTCTCACAGATATTCTGATTAAAGTTTCAAACTTTAGTAATCCCTTAAAATAAATCTTATCCATAAAATATTTTAAAACTGTTTGAAAGAACCTAATGTCTCTGGGTTCGTCTGCAAAATCACTCAGCAGCAGAAACGTGACGGAGGTTTTAAAAAGAATATTTAAAGCAAACACTGGATAGTAATTCAAAGACCAGATTCAGATGACAAACCATTCAAGATTTTATGGCATTTAAGCACCTTTTGATTTGGTTTCTGTCTTATCCACTCCTTGCCATTCAGTTGTCTCGATATAACACAGGTTGCAAAGTTCATTTTGCACATTCTGACTTTGTATGGATTAAATCCTAAACAATAAAAGGCTGTTCAGTCCATCAATCCCACTTCTAAGCCAATCTATGTATATTTGTCCTATCGCAGTTGACCATGAATCAACTCCCTTCTCTGGAAGTCTGCTCCACATAGATATGTTATCACAGGAGGTGGGCAGAGGGGACGATTTTTTTCTAATCTCTAACCGTACTCAAGACTTTAGATTTTGTTATTGAAAATAAGTAGATAGCCTACTTCAATGTTATTTATAGCTTTTCATTATTCTCAAGACTGGCATTATGTTCTCCCAGCTTCCCTCAGTTGTCCTTTTTTCAGCAAATCAACTTTCAGTTGTTTGAGCCTTTCCTGACCATTTAGTCTTCCAAGGTCTGGAATCATTCTTCTCTCAGTTCTCTGAACGTTTTCTAATGTGTACCTTTCGAGATAGTGTGATCAAGATTGCATGCTTCATTCCAGAACTGACCGCATCATCATTTTGTTTAAAGTCAATATAATATCAACGTGTACCTATATAGCATCTTTAACAAAAAATGTCCCACGGTGTTTCACAGAAAGGCACATGGAAAACTGGTATTAGCCATAAATGGAGCGGTTAGAAAGGGCGATCAAAGAGATGGGTTTTGGGAGTTTTTAAAGTGGAAGAGGGAAGCTGAGGGGTTCCAGGAGTAGCATCAACTGCCTATGGTGGGACAAAGGGAGAGGGCAGATTCACTGCAACGCAGTGCTCGAGTGAGGTGTTTAGACCTGGAAGCGATCGCAGCGTGGGGTGAGGCAAAGGAGTGATTAAAGACATGTACAAGGATTTAAAATTTAATGTATTGGAGATTGGGGAACAAATGTCTGTCGGGGATGATGGCGAGTGGGACTTGGAGTGAAGCAGGATGTATTCTGACCCGTAATCCAATGCTGCCCAGATGCACTCCAGTATCTGATTTACCTTATTAATAACTGCTTCTATTGATTAGATGCTTTCAGGGTTTCTTCGGTACTCATCCCCAAATCCTTATTTTTATTGCCCTCTTCCGGTGGATTATTGTTTGGAGTGCCAGACAAGGAGATAAGAACATCAGAAATAGGAGCAGGAGTAGGCCCTTTGAGCCTGCTCCGCCATTCAATAAGATCATGGCTGATCTTCTACCTCATCCCCACTTTCCTGCACTATCCCCATATCCCTTGATTCCTTAATATTCTAAAATCCATCGATCTCTGTCTTGAATATACTCAACGACTGAGCCTCCACAGCCCTCTGTGAAGAAAATTCTCCTCATCTCAGTCCTAAATGGCCGGCCCCTTATTCTGAGATTGACACTCCTGGTTCTAGACTCCCCAGCCAGGGGAAACATCCTCCCTGAATCTACCCTGTCACGCCCTGTAAGAATTTTGTATGTTTCAATGAGATCACCTCTCATTCTTCTAAACTCTAGAGAATATAGGCCTAGTCTATTCAACCTCTCTTAACAATTTACAGTATCAGTACTGCAATTATACAGGGCCCTGGTGAGACCACACCTGGAGTATTGTTGTACAGTTTTGGTCTCCTTACATAATGAAGGATATACTTGCCATAGAGGGCGTGCAATGAAGGTTCACCAGACTGGTTCCTGGGATGGGGGGTATCTGGGAATTTCCTGGTGAATCTGACAAAGTCAGGATGCATTGTATTGCCAGGCAGGTGTGGCCACAATTACTGAACCTGCTGCAAGATGTGCTCTGCCACCCGAAAATATGGCAGTAGTGCAGTGGAATGTTTGGGGGTTTGCTGTTCAGGAACTGAGACTGCCCAAAAGGACAACTATGCTGGTTGAGATCTATTATTTTCCCCAAGAGTTATTTTCTTTAAACAGCTTCTACATGTATTACTGTGTTTCTGTTGCATGGTATTTAGGGAAGCAGATAGGAGTTGGGGTTATGTCCTTGTGTTGGGTCATAATGGGAGAGCCTTGAGCTTGTGTGTAAATATATACAATGAGAGCTGAAATTCCAAAGATACAAATTAATTATCAACCCAAAACCTTCGCCCTCTCCCAAGCTTAGCTGAGGGGCTTCCTTGACAGACATGTGCCACTGCTACTCTCTGGGCAGCTCCTAGACAACTCTCTGGGCAGTTCCGAGACAGCCTCCATGACACCACTTCTGGTTCAGTCACCCTTTGTCCGCCGCCTTCCCTTTGTCTGTCAGTCGCCTTGAATTTCTTGCTGAGAAGATGAACTCTGGTTGCGTGTAGAGTCTGGCGAAGAGGCACAAGGTGTGTCCTACCAATCCTCTTGGTGTATTTAAGCATTGCAACACTGTACTTGAATTTGAGCCTTGATTGACAGTAAATACGATGACAGACTTACTCCAATGTAAACACTTTCTATTAAAGAACACCACCTGCACTGCTTAGAAAAATGCAACTGTAAGCAAATGTATAATTTGGAAAATAATTGAACCGTGAAAACCAACAAACCGCTTCTGTCCCAAGCTCTACTTTGAAATCCTGATCCTCTTTCAGGAATATGTGATGTGGTGCAGTTTGCTGATAATTATTTTTTTCCTCCCCAAAGTTAACAGATTGCAGCTGTTCATCCTCCTTTTGAACAGCATGAATATTACCTAGTCAGCAGTTCTTGCAGCTCAGACAGACGGGCTGGATCTGCCCGAGAATACACAGGCATGTTTGTATATACATAACCATTCCAGCTCACAAACTCAAATTCCAAAAAAGCACAGCTAAACATATGCTATAGACGAGACCCAGATAAACAACCCTAAAATGAACTGCAACCGTCAAATTGAAGCCAGTGGAGAAGTTTCCTGTGTCCTCTTTATAATAGACATAAGAAATGAGAGGGTGGGTCAGTGGTGCGTGAAGCAACATTCTAAAGCCAAATGGCCTTGTACATATTCACCTACTTGCATTGTACCTTCTGATGGTCCTTCATTGGGTGAAATGTTTTTCATGATTATGATTCAGGTAGAGGAGTCCGTGGTGGGTAGCAGTTTGAGGCTAACTCTGCACAGAGGAGTGGATGAGTGGTTTATCTCCCACTGCCCTAGCTGAAGAGGAGCAGGATGCAGGTTAAGTACTCCACTGTGCTAACCAGGTGCTGCTTCTAGGGAGGGAGAGAAAATTGCCCCAGTTACGTTAAAAGCCTTCCTCGAGTAAACAATCTAGGTGGCAATGATATGGACCTGGGGGCTTGTTACTTTCCCGCTCACTGGCTGGGTGGGATATGGTAAGTGACACATAGATGAAAAAATGAAATTATTAATGTTTTAATATTCCATTAGTAAAGCACATAGCCCATTGGCCTTCTGCGGTGTGAGAGAATGATGGTGCATCATCTTTGTCTGTGATCTTTTATGAACCACCTGTTGATGTGTTTTGAGGTTTCTGTTCCATAATTTGTTCTTTTAGGAATGCTAATAAGCTTTCATGAGGGCAGGCTGGACAACAGGATGCAAAGTCGTCATCCAGCCAGCAGCTTTAAAAGAAACTGAGCATAAGAACGCATGAAGTATCCAGCCTATCTGCCTCACTCCTTTCTCAAATCACAGACTCCTCTCTACCTCTCCTCCTTTGAGACACTCTTTAAAACCTACCTCTTTGACCAATCTTTTGGCCAGGTGTCCTATGTGGTTCGGTGTCAAATTTTGTTTGATAATGCTCCTGTGAAGCGCCTTGGGATGTTTTTACTACGTTAAAGGTGCTATCTAAATGCAAGTTGTTGTTGACTCTACCAAACCCATTGAATCATCTGAGGGAAAGTTCTTTTTGAATGCTCCCTGAACCCTTGAGGGTAATCCTGCAGAACTCCAGCATATTCATTATCTTCACCTTGCCACCATTTCAACACTACCTTGCTTCCTTCCTAGACGGTATTCCATAACCCCACTCCAACCCAGCACCAGTGAACCATCTTGTTTTATGAAGTACAGTCCCCACTGCTTACCTTGGGCGCATTAGTGTCAACGCGATTTGTTCGCTGTATGTGGTGGCAGGTGTAACAAACACATGATGGTGAGGTGGTGGAGGCCGGTGTTCTGCTCAGCACTTGCAGAGGGTGATTCAAAAGGCTGTACTGACAACTGCTGAATGTCAACTTTGCTGCGATTAAAGCCCCAGAACCGTCAGCTGCCTGTAGGAAGGTAAGTTAAAGGGGCCAGGTGCGGCGCTCAACTTAAAATGGAGCTGGAATGTGTCACCTCAATTCTTTATTTTAAAAAATTGGATCATACTTAACTGCAATTTTTTTCATTTTGAGGGGAAAAAAATTGGCCTTTGTAACCTCTTTTTCCAAAATTTAAAATGGAGCCGGGAGGTGTCCAGCTTAACAAGCCGGCAAGAAGAGCTCGTAGCAGTGGCAGCAGTTCAAGAGGCCACGGTGGGGGTAGAGATTAGGACTTAATGACAACTAATATGGCTTTAACTGACCGAAATAGCCGACCCGCTTAATACGATTTAAGTGGAGCCTTTGTAATTGACGTCTATGGCAAATGGTCAACTCCGATATAGGCGGCTGTCTGGGATAAGCAGGAACTGAGAGATCATTTCAGCATAGGAACGCCATTTTATAAGATTTGGGTGAGGTCCGTTGTTTGTAACCACACGTGAGAAATGATTATTTTACTTACTTGGGGTGGCGGTTTGCTTCAGCTCTTAAGGGGAAAAATTCAGTTGGTTAGCACCTCGGGGTCGCTAACGACTTAACGCCTGATCACGGCAATTTTCGCGCCGCCCACAAAATTGACCTGCCGGTTTGTGGTGGCGCTAAACACTACCGCCATGATCTCTTGCGCCCGAAGATCGTGACGTCATCGTAGCGTGCAATGCCCCGGTAGCGCCCTGGACCGCAAATTGATTCTTGACCCCTGCCTATGCGCCTGCTGACAGGTGGAGGGAGACGTTTTGCAATTGGCTGGGAGCTGGGGGAGCGCTATTTAAAGGCGTGCGCTTCCTGCTTTTTTCTGTCTGTAAAATATTCTGCATACACAGGTTGAGAGGGAGAGAGGCGTCTAGAGACATTTAACGCTGTCCTACAAGGAGTTTTGTTCCTCACCAACACTTTTCGGGTTCCCATTTCTGTTCGCTTTATTACTACCATATTTAGAAGATTAAATGGGGGCTGTACTAACATGGGGCGTCGTTCTCCAGCTTCATCTTCAGAGGCAGCAGAGAGAGAGTGGCAAACGTGGCCAGAGGTAGGAGGACCAACAGGGCGCTGCACCTTACCCTCCCAGGGTATTCCGGGAGCAATTCTCCTACATTCATTTGCCCGAGGAGCAGTGTTTTAGAAGGCCCCGCTTCAGCAAGGAGGTGGTCACAGAGCTCTGCCACCTCCTGCAGCCAGAGCTGCAGCCTCAGCTCAGGACCAGGACGTCCCTATTGATGGCAGTGAAGGTGACGGTGGCTCTCAATTTCTATGCCAGCGGCTCCTTCCAGGCTTCAGCTGGGGATATTGTGAAGATCTCCCAGTTTGCCGTCCATTGTTGCATCCGGGAGGTCACAAATGCTCTACACCAAAGGAGAAGGGAGTACATCTCTTTCCCCGTGAGCAGAGACAAACAGCGTGAACGCGCATGTGGCTTTGCTAGGATAGCGGGCTTCCCCATGGCTCAGGACGCCATTAACTGCATGCATGTGGCATTGTGGGAAACAGCACTGCCCATCGGCGTTCCACAGAGCCACAATGCCTGGTTGCTAAACCAGCTAGAGCTCTCTGTGTAGCCATCATGAATCTTTGCTGAAGATTTTTACTTGTAACCCTGTTTGCCTGTGGAATTCCTGACATTAGGATATATTTCTTGGTCCTTCCCTCCCTCTACTTGCCTATCGTTGTCTGGTCAATTCTCTTATTGTTTTCCCTTCCCCTTTGTCTCTTCCTCCGGCGCGCTCTCTCTACTTCCCTTTCCACCAGTGTCTCAATAGATTGTAATGAAGGATATTAGCTCTGATGATGTGGAATCTGTATGGGTAGAATTGAGAAATACTAAGGGGAAAAAAACATTAGTGGGAGTGGTATATAGACCTCCAAACAGTAAGGCGGAGGTTGGGGATGGCATTAAAAGGGAAATTAGAGACGCGTGCAATAAGGGCACAGCAGTCATCATGGGTGACTTTAATCTACATATAGATTAGGCTAACCAAATTAGTAACAATACTGTGGAGGAGGAATTCCTGGAGTGTTTACGGGATGGTTTCCTGGACCAGTATGTCAAGGAACCAACCAGTGATCAGGCCATCTTAGACTGGGTATTATGTAACGAGAAAGGATTAATTAGCAATCTTGTTGTACGAGGCCCCTTGGGTCGGAGCGATCATAATATGATCGAATTCTTCATTAAGATGGAGAATGAAGTAGTTGACTCAGGAAACAAGGGTCCTCAATTTAAATAAAGGAAACTACGATGGTCTGAGGAGCGAGTTGGGTAGGATTGATTGGGGAATGGCACTCAAAGGGTTGACGGTGGATAGGCAATGGCAAACATTCAAAGACCGAATGGATGAACTACAGAATTTGTTCATCCCAGTTTGGCATAAAAATAAAATAAAAAAGGTGACTCAACCGTGGGTAACAAGGGAAATTAGGGATCGCATAAGATCCAAGGAGAGGACATACAAATTGGCCAGAAAAAGCAATAATCCTGAGGATTGGGAGCAGTTCAGGATTCAACAAAGGAGGACAAAGGGATTAATTAAGAAAGGGAAAATAGAATGAGAGTAAGCTTGCAGGGAACATAAAAACTGACTGTAAAAGCTTTTATAGATATGTGAAGATAAAAAGATTGGTGAAGTCAAGCGTAGGTCCCTTGCAGTCAGAATCGGGGGAATTTATAATGGGGAACAAGGAAATGGCAGACCAACTAAATACATATTTTGGTTCTGTCTTCACAAATGAGGACACAAATAACCTCCCAGAAATACCGGGGAACATAGGGTCTGATGAAAGGGTGGAACTGAAAGAAATCAGTATTTGTAGGGAAATGGTGTTAGGAAAATTGATGGGACTGAAGGCCGATAAATCCCCAGGGCCTGATAATCTACATCCCAGGGTACTTAAGGAAGTGGCCCTAGAAATAGTAGATGTATTGCTGGTCATCTTCCAGAACTCGATAGACTCTGGAATAGTACCCATGGATTGGAGGGTAGCTAATGTTACCCCACTATTCAAAAAAGGTGGCAGAGAAAAAGCGGGGAATTATAGACCGGTAAGCCTGACATCGGTAGTGGGGAAAATGCTAGAGTCCATTATAAAAGATGTAATAGCAGAGCACTTGGAAAGCAGTGACAGGATCGGACAAAGTCAACATGGATTTACAAAAGGTAAATCATGCTTGACTAAGCTACTGGAATTTTTTGAGGATGTAACTGGTAAAATAGATAAGGGAGAACCAGTGGATGTGGTGTATTTGGACTTTCAGAAGGCTTTCGATAAGGTCCCGCCTAAGAGATTAGCGTGCAAAATTAAGGCACATGGGATTGGGGGCAAGGTATTGACTTGGACAGAGAACTGGTTGGCGGACAGAAAGCAAAGAGTTGGAATAAACGGGTCATTTTCCGAGTGGCAGGCAGTGACTAGTGGGGTACCGCAAGGATCGGTCCTAGGACCCCAGCTGGTCACAATATATATTAATGATCTGGACGAGGGAATTGTATGTAATATCGCCAAATTTGCAGACGACACAAAGCTGGGTGGGAGGGTATACTGCGAGGAGGATGTCATGAAACTCCAGTGCGATTTGGACAGGTTAGGTGATTGGGCAGAAACATGGCAAATGCACTATAATGTGGATAAATGTGAGGTTATCCACTTTGGTGGCAAAAACAGGAAGGCAGATTATTATTTGAATGGCAATAGATTGGGAGAAGGGGAAGTGCAGAGAGACCTGGGTGTTCTTGTGCACCAGTCGCTGAAGGTAAGCATGCAGGTGCAGCAGGCTGTTAAGAAGGCAAATGGTATGTTGGCCTTCGTAGCAAGAGGGTTCGAGTACAGGAACAAGGATGTCTTGCTACAGTTGTACAGGGCCTTGGTGAGACCGCACCTTGAGTATTGTGTGCAGTTTTGGTCGCCTTATCTGAGGAAGGACGTTCTTGCCATGGAAGGAGTGCAGCGAAGATTCACCAGGCTGATGCCTGGGATGGCAGGAATGACCTATGAGGAGATATTGTGTCGATTGGGCTTATACTCACTGGAGTTTAGAAGATTGAGAGGGGATCTCATCAAAACCTATAAAATTCTGTCAGGCCTGGACAGACTAGATGCTGGAAGGATGTTCCCGATGGTCGGGGAGTCCAGAACCAGGGGTCATAGTCTAAGGATAAGGGGTAAGCCATTTAGGACAGAGATGAGGAGGAATTTCTTCACCCAGAGAGTGGTGAACCTGTGGAATTCTCTGCCACAGAGGGCGGTGGAGGCCCGTTCATTAAATATATTCAAGAAGGAGTTGGATATATTTCTTACGGCTAAAGGGATCAAGGGATATGGGGAGAAGGCAGGGACAGGGTACTTAATTTGAATGATCAGCCATGATCTCATTGAATGGTGCAGCAGGCTCGAAGGGCCGAATGGCCTACTCCTGCTCCTATCTTCTATGTTTCTATGTTTAGAGGAGGGGGAAGGGGTAAATTCTCTGCTTCGGAAGAGGTGTAGAAATTTTGTGACCACTTCACAACCAAAGACACTTTCCCCTCATGCCCCTAAAGTGGTGACACTTGTGAAGCACGGGTCCATACATACTGACCACCCCCTGATGCGCTGGTCATTTTTCAGCTGTCAGCAAGCTATTCAACATGAGGGGCATCACACTCTGGCCTCCTGCTGTCCTCACCTAATGTCTGCACACAGGCGTACTTTGGAGCGTGATCAGGAGCTGAACTCTGACTGATTTAGTTGGACTGGGGAGGGGGGGGAAAATTAGCAGTGGGACACTGTCTCGACTGATTCTGACCTTTTATCACTTGGGATGCTGAAATCTTTGTGAAGTATCGCAACGACAAAAACAAAACTTGTGTTGACATTTTGATGTGTGCATTAATAATAGACACCATAATGGAAGTGCAAAAGACCACCTATTACAACAGAATATGTTTTACATTTTTTTTTGGATGGGGTAGGGGGATTGTTAAATTTGTCGTCTTATACTAAAAATGAGACCTATTAGATTCCTTTCTGAATCCAGAATTCTGGCACACTGCAACTAGCATTTCTCAGCAGTATGGTCTTTTTTTAAACAACTTTCTAAATCCTAATTTTTCATTCAGAATATACATTTGGTGCTCTATAATGCCTGCAAGAATAATCTAGCTGCCTGGAGATTTGAATATGACTCTGAAATGGTTGCCTTAACAATGTAACAGAATAATGATGTGTTGGCATATATAACTGTCAGCATCCCTGATGACCGGAGTCCTTTTCAAAGATTCAGACTACCTGGTTTCCTGAAAGGAGAGGGAAGGAGCGAGAGAGCTTTCATCACTGAATTCTCTAGATACAAGTCCTTGGCTCTAATCAATCTGTACAAACGTCTTGCAATCCTCCGCAGATTGACCTTACCATTAAATGAGCCCACGCAGCATCAGGTAACGAACCCCACAGAACCCGGGTACTGATCTACAAGGAACATTACGTGGATCACTGATGAGTACAAACAGGAGGGGACATCTCGTATGAAAATTAGTACATTGTTAATTAACACCCCGAGTCTGTAATGATGTGAGAATGAAACTTAAAATAAACTGAATCATGTTTACAATCTCGGTACAGAACATCTAGTACAGTGGCAAAGGTTTACTTTGTGAATTAATCATCATTTTATGTTCTGACAAAGCAGAGAATTTTTCAATTCATTCTCAGGATGTGGGTGTCGTTGGTGAGGGTGGCATTAATTGCCCATCCCTCGTTGCCCTCAGAAAGGTGGTAGTGCACCCGACGTAGCAGTTTTGATGCAACTGAGTATCTTGCTAGGTCACTTCAGAGGGCAGTTAAGAGTCAACCATGTTTCTATAGGACTGGAGTCGCATACAGGCCAGACCAGGTAAGGGCGGAAGGTTTCCTTCGCTAAAGTACATTAAGTGAAACAATTTGGTTTTGCAGATTTTGTGATAGCATACAGTTGCCGACTAAACCATCTAGATCGGGGTTCTCAACCTTTTTGCTTCAGAGGCCCCCTCCCGTGTTATAAAAATTCCAAGGACCCCCATAACACAACACGAGTATTTTTTCATTATCAAAATTCTCTCGGCGCCGCTCCCACTCACCATGTTACTGCTGCTGCTATCCCGGCACTGCAGATAATACTGGTCCCCACGCCCATCCCACTCTCTCTTTCCCTCCCCATGAGCCCCAATCACCTGACCCCAGCCTCCCTCTTTCCACTGCAACCCCCGACTCCCTCACCAACTGTTCCCGGCACACCAGCCGGTCTCGGTTCTCTGCTTGATTGTCAAACAGCCTTTTTCCCCCATTTCCAATAATTCTGTAACTAATAAACAAAAGTGTACAATGAAAATGAAAAAAACATTTTTTTAAGCCCTGTATGATTTTTCTCCCAAATTGCTCGCAGCAGTGTTCAGATTAATGTTTTATTCCTGGCGACTCCAGAACAATCCTGGAAGGTTGAAATCCTAGCTGGAGGCCAACATAGTGTGTGAGCAACAGAAAATGCTAAGAACACTCAGCAGGTCAGGCAACATCGTGGAGAGAGAAACAGAGTTAACGTTTCAGGCCGATGACCCTTCTTCAGAACTGGAAAACGTTGGAGATGTAACGGGTTTTAAGCAAGTGTACGGGCAGAGAAAGGGAGGAAAGAACAAAGGGAAGGTCTGTGATAGGCTGGAAGGCAGGAGAGATTAAAAAACAAAAGGGTGCAAGGCAAAAAGAGATGGTAATGGAACAAGTTAAGAAACAAAAGATGACTCTAGATGAGGTGTAAATGGCAATGGCAGAAACATCAACTGCCATGTGAGAGAAAAGGGAAAAAAATTTTTTTTAAATAAGGGCCGAGGTTATAGTCTGAAATTGTTGAACTCGATGTTGAGTCCAGAAGGCTATAAAGTGCCTAATCGAAAGATGAGGTGCTGTTCCTCGAGCTTACGTTGAGCTTCGCAGGAACAGTGTAAGAGGCACGGTCGAGGGCCATGTCAACTACAATAGAGGGGAATCCTCGGTTGCGGAAAAAGGAACACATATCAAAAGCACTAGTCTGGAAGGCGGCATCGTCAGAACAGATGCGGCGGAGACTGAGAAACTGGTAGAATGGAATAGAGTCCTTACAGGAAGCGGAGTGGGAGGAAGTGTAGTCCAGGTAGCTGTGGGAGCCAGTGGGCTTATAGTGGATGTTTGTCAATAGCCTATCCTCAGAAATGGAGACAGAAGTTGAGGAAGGGACGGGGGGAGTCGGAGATGGATCATGTGAAGATATGGGAAGGGTGGAAATTGGAAGCAAAGTGAATTAAATTTTCTAGTTCAGGGCGAGAGCAGGAAACTGCACCAATACAGTCATCAATGTACCGGAAAAAGAGGTGAGGGAGGGGACCCGAGTAGGTTTCTCTCTCCACGATGCTGCCTGACCTGCTGAGTGTTTCCAGCATTTTCTGTTATTTCAGGTTTCCAGCATCCGCAGTATTTTGCTATTGTGATAGTGTGCACACAATCGGGTCTGCCTTTGATGCCCTCCTTGGTAGAGCACAAGGTATAGGCTCACAGGTGAAGAATGAATGAGGTTAGTCAGCATCCTTGTAACTTTACTACAGTGTGAATCAACAATCTTGCTAAAATCTATCGGCTATCCGGGAGTTTCCGATATTGCGCAGAATAAGTTAAGGGTGTAGTCGGCCGCTTTTGGTCGCGAGTCTAGATGTCAGATCAGTTGGACATGTAGATGGTTCCAGCGGCGCTTTTCCAGTAGTACATAGATTCAGGGTAAGGGGCAGGAGATTTAGAGGGGATTTGAGGAGGAACTTTTTCACCCAGAGGGTGGTTGGAATCTGGAACTCACTGCCTGAAAGGGTGGTAGAGGCAGGAACCCTCACAACATTCAAGAAGCATTTGGATGAGCACTTGAAATGCCATTGCATACAAGGCTATGGACCAAATGCTGGAAAATGGGATTAGACTGGACAGGGATGGATGGGCGGCGCAGACACGATGGGCCGAAGGGCCTCTTTCTGTGCTGTAAAACTCTATGACTACTGCAACTGTTCGGACAGCAGGACCTAGCAAGAGCAGAGCGGAGGAGGGAGAGCTTGAGCCGAGGGATCTGCGCTCAGCAACCGCGGTCTCTCTCTCTCAGCGAGCGGGGGCCTGGATTCAGATATTTGGGTGGGGGGGAAACAGAGGTCCCTGTCTGGGCCAGAGCCGCCAGTTTGCTCAGCTCGATTCCACCTTTGCGTGACTGTGTATTTTTTAAAATCCTGGAGGACATTTATGGCTGATCCCCTGAAACCTACTTGGGCGCCATAGACTCCCAGTTGAGAACCCCTGATCTAGCCAGTTGCACTGGATAGTGATGAGGGGTGAGTGATCGTTGATTTCTCTTTAGCTCAAAGAGGCAATTGGCCAGTAGCTCAGAGCAGGGCTCAAACCTGCAACCTTTTGGTCTGTGGTTCTGAACTTACTTTAAACACCATTATAGTCGATTTCATTTATAGGAACAGGAGGAGGCCATTTAGCCCCTTGAGCCTGTTCTGCCATTCAATGAGCTCCTGGCTGATCTGTAACCCAATTCCATATACCCGCCTTTGCACCATATCCTTTAATACCTTTGGTTAACAGAAAGCTATCAATTTCCAATTTAAAATTAATAATTGATCTAGCATTAATTGCCGTTTACGGAAGAGAGTTCCCAACTTCTACCATCCATTGTGTGTAGAAGTGTTTCCTAATTTTACTGCTGAAAGATCTGGCTCTAATTTTTGGACTGTACCCTCTAGCCCTAGAATCCCGAACCAGCGGAAATAGTTTCTCTCTCCTATCTGTTCCCCTTAATAGCTTGAAAACTTCTATCAGATCACCCCTTAACCTTCTAAATTCTAGGGAATACAACCCTAATTTGTGTAATCTTTCCTCATAATTTAACCCTTGAAGCCCGGGTATCATTCTGGTAAACCTACGCTGCACTCCCTCCAAGGCCAATATATCCTTCCTAAGGTATGGTATCCAGAACTGCTCACAGTACTCGAGGTGTGGTCCAACCAGGGTTTTGTATAGCTGCAGTATAACTTCTACCCCCTTGTATTCTAGTCCTCTAGGTATAAAGGCCAACATTATATTAGCCTTTTGATTATTTTCTGTACCTGTTGATGACATTTTAATGATCAATGTACCTGCCCCCCCCCCAAGTCTCTTTGAGCCTCCACTGTTTTTAGCTTTTCACCATTTAGAAAGTACCCTGTTCTATCCTTTTCAGGTCCAAAGTGGATGACCTCACATTTGCCGACATTGAAATCCATTTGCCACAGTTTTGCCCATTCACTTAATCTGCCGATATCCCTTTGTAATTTTATGCTTCCATCTACACTGCCGCCTATCTTTGTGTCATTGGCAGATTTGGATATATGACTTTCTATGCCATCATCTAAGTCGTTAATAAATACTGTGAATAGTTGAGGCCCCAAAATGGATCCCAGCAGGACACCACTTGTCACATCCTGCCAATTAGAGTACCGACCCATTATCCCTACTCTCTGTCTCCTGCCGCTCAGCCAATTTCCTAACCAGGTCAATAATTTGCCCTCAATTCTGTGGGCTTCCACCTTAGTTAACAGTCTCTTATGTGGGACTTTATCAAATGCCTTCTGGAAGTCCATATAAATAACATCCATAGACATTCCCCTTTAGTCACTTCCTCAAAAAATTCAATCAGGTTTGTCAGGCATGACCTACCTTTCACAACTCCATGCTGGCTCTCTCTGATCAGCTGAACATTTTTGAGATGTTCAGTCACCCTGTCCTTAATTATAGACTCGAGCAATTTCCCGACAACAGATGTTAGGCTAACTGATCTATAATTCCCTGGTTTCCCTCTCTTGCCATTCTTAAATAGCGGAGTGGCATGCGCAATTTTCCAATCTAAAGGAACAGTTCCTGGAAACCATCTGATGTTGGGGATTTGTCACTCTTTTGTGCCATTATTTTCTTCATTGCTGTTATAATTCTTACATTAATTTTATTGTGTCCCTGTCCCTGATTCAATATTAGTTTCCTTGGGATTTCTGGCATGCTATCCTCTTCCTCTACTGTAAATACTGACCCAAAGTAATTATGCAACATGTCCGCCATTTCCTTATTATCAGTGACAATATCACCGCTTTCAGTTTTTAAGAGGCCCACATTGCTCCTGACTGCCCTCTTTTTCCTAATATAATTGTAAAAATTCATTGTGTTGATTTTGATATCTCTTGCAAATTTCATTTCATACTCCCTTTTTGTAGCTCTTACTATCTGTTTTGTGATCCTTTGTTGTTCTTTGTATCTTTCCCATTTGCCAGGATTTGTGCTATTTTTTGCATTTTTGTCTGCTTTTTCTTTTAGTTTTATGCTGTCTCTTACCTCTTTAGTCATCCGTGGCTGGTTTTGTTTGGGCAAGTAGGGCTCTTGCCCCTTGGGCATAAACTGGCTCTGTATCACCTTACATTTTTTTTAAACACCTCCCACTGTGGAAGCTGCAACATTAAATAAATTTAGAATGGAGATAGACAGTTTCCTAGCAGATAAGGGAATTAGGGGTTACGGGGAGAGGGCAGGGAAGTGGACGTGAGTCTAGATTCGGATCAGCCATGATCCTATTGAATGGCGGAGCAGACCCGAGGGGCCGTATGGCCTACTCCTGCTCCTACTTCTTATGTTCTTATGATGATCTGTCATTTTACCCATTAACAGATTTGCCAGTTTACTGTGGACAGTCTCGGTCTCATCCCGATGAAGTCGGCCTTACCCAAATCTAGAATCTTAGTACAGTACATCCTGGCCACCAATTCTGTTGTCAGTTTTCTTCTTCCTCGCAAGCTAAATCTGTTTCCTTTCTAATTCATTATTTTTTACTTCTATTATTCATCAATCGCATGGCGCAAAATCCTGCTCCCCAATTTCAATTTTGTCCAAAATCAGATTCCAGCAAAAATAAATTCTGTCACAGCCACCATGACAGTTTCTCACCGACCCGCTCCCCAACGAAGACAACAAATGTCTCAAACTTACCTTGTACACTTGTATCAAACCTCCCCTTTCCCCTCCTCTGGGCTCCTGTATTTCACCACACTATCCTGCCAGCTGAATGCTCACATTCAGGCATCCAAAGTAACAGTCTTGATGTTGAGCAGAGGGGGAAGAGAAGAGGGACGGGCAGTGAGAAGCCCTGCGCTGGAGGAGGGGTTGTGAGGGGCACCCTTTGACTCTGCTGGAAGTAAAGTTCAGCTACTGTTAGGCCCATGTGAAAAAACATATATCCTTCACCTCAGCTTGAGCAGCAGCATAAGAGAGCTACTAAAATTTTATTAAATATTTGAACTGTGTAAGCATTTTCAAGAAAGCCTACAAAATCGTTGAGCTAAAATTGGCTTGTTTGCAACAGGAGCCAGTATTGTGAATTAATCTTTAGTACAAACCTCAGATGTTTTGATGAACATATCAACTTTGCAAAGGTTTGTTTTGCTTGGATCAGGATTACTATAATCTCCAGATAAGAACAACCAATTTGAAATCTCTACATCCCATCTAAAAATTTAACCTTTCAGCAATTCGGTAAAAGAAAGCACTAACGTGTACAGGTGAGGGGTTTTCAATGTCCTAATGGGCCAGAAATTCCAGGCCAGAAGCATGAGTACGGTCGGGTTACTCACGCATCTGGCCGTTGGAAATGCCGGCGTTCAGCAGGAACAGCGCATGCGGGGAACGCCGGCATTTCCAGACCCGAGGTCTATTCACAGCGCGTGCGACTGCACAGGCAGCGCTTGCGCAGTGAACTTTGTAGATTTCACTGATGGATTCAGTGAGGGTAAGTCCCTAGAACTTGCACTTAAAAAAAGCAAGTGTAAAGTTGTTCATTGGCTGGGGAAGGAGATATATTTTATGGAGGAGCTTATGAAATGCAATATTTAGGTTTGGGAAAGGGAGGGAAGTTATTTTAAGAAATTTTAACTAATTTTTAAACTTTAATTTTTTTTTTTTTAAACGGGTTTTCAGAAGGGTAGGTAGAAGGAGCAATTGTGGCTGTGTGAATGGAATGTGAGAATGAGTTATGTATGTATGTCCACATATATTCCTTTACGTATATGTATGTATGTTTTATATTCCTTTACTAATGTGTATGAATGTATATTTTTAATTATGATTTTCCAATAAGTTACTTTCTCTGAAAGTCATAATTAAATAATACATTCATACACATAAGTAAAGGAATATATACATAACACGCAAAGGAATATATACAGACATACATACTTTCAGAAGCTCCACGATAAGAAATATCTTCCTCCGCAGCCTCTGGAGCAACTGTACCCATGCTTTTTTCATGTGTAAGTTGTAATGACTGGACCTCACTGAAAGCATTAATGAAAGCGGCGAATTATACTGCGCACGCGCTGCCTGTGCAGTCGCACGCGTTCTGCCTCTGAACCCCTTCGTTCAGAGGACAGGAAATGCCGGTTTTCCCCACATGCACTGTGCATGCTGAAAACCGGCATTTCATCCGGCCAGATGCGTAAGTACCCCGACCGTACTAGCGCATTTGGAAGGGAATTACTGGGCCAACATTTTACATGTCAATAAAATAAAAAATTTAACAATTGCACAACTTGCCCCCTCGCATCTGCGACTGAGGGTCCAAGGAGGTGCATTGCGCAAGAGGTCATCATCGTACGTATCCTCACACTGTTCCCTTTGGGGAACTGTATGAAGTGGTGGAAGGATTTATGGCCGTGATTAACGCTCATTCCATGACCGTAACCATCTTTGAACCAGCCATTAGGGTGGTTAGTCCTATGGCGGGCGGGTTTTACGGGCTCCCACAACCCATCTGAGGGGGGGGGGCCACCAACACCCACGGACGCAAGCATCCCGCTGGATGTCCACCCAGAATTTAAAGTTGGAGCTCCGACTCCACTTGCCGGGACTGTCTGGAGTGGGGTTCAAAACCCTACTCCTTCTGGCCCAGTGGCGGGGATGCTTACTGCTACGCGAAAGGCCCACTCCGCACAAAAGGTGACACCCATACGTTTCCTGCGCCTTTTCCCTCCCCGTGACTGGAGCCCTATGCTGCCATTTCACGTTGCTAATCGGATTGGGCCTTTGTCATAGCGGTAGGATCCCCGCCGCTGGGCCAGATCAGGGTAGGGTTTCGAACCCCGCTCCAGACAGTCCCGGCAAGTGGAGTCGGAGCTCCGGCTCTAAATTCTGGGTTGACATCCAGTGGGATATTTGCGTCCGTGGGTGTGGGTGGCCCCCCCTCCTTGTATAGCTTGTGGGAGCCCGTAAAACCCTCCCGCCATAGGACTAACCGCCCTAATGGCTGGTTCAAAGATGGTTACGGTCACGGAATGAGCGTTAATCATGGCCATAAATCCTTCCACCACTTCATACAGTTCCCCAAAGGGAACAGTGTGAAGACACGTATGACGACGACATTGCTAAATAAATAAATGGAATTTAAAAAATTCTTTTAGGGCTTTTAAAAGTCTTTAAATTGCTTTAATTCTCTTTAAAACTACTTCAGATTACTCAAAATAATGTAAACATTTTAAAAAGTTTATGAAAGTTACCAAAATCTTCAAAAAACTTCCAAAAACCTATTTAAACTGCTGCTTTGCATGTAAAAATGGTTAGCAGCTTGACAGAAACATGGGGGCGTGTCCAGTGAAACTGAGACCTCAAGGGGCGAGTCTCACTTGCACTGCACACTCCTGACTTCGCGCTGGCTGCACTCCTGGGCGGCGTGACGTCATACGCTGCCCGGGATTCTTCTTCTGGAAACACCAATTCCAGGCGTCCCTGGAGCTGATCGGCAGTAGCGCGGGGTAAGTGTAAATACGGGGCTTGCACGCGCTGCAAGCCCCGTTCTGGAATTTCTGGGCCATTGTGTTTCTGTGAAGCTCGTGTCTGGACTATTTAAACACAAGAATGAAATACTTTTTTTTTACTTGACATTAGGAATGCTATAATGGGGATAAATAGAAAGAGTTAATCTATTGGGATTCTATACAATGGGGTAAATGGAAAGAGTTTGTCTATTGGGATTCTATAGTGGGGTAAATGGAAGGAGTTTGATCTACAAGGAGGGGAGCATTTTAAAAACCTAATCCCTTTGGTAGGCTTGAATTTTGTTTTGAGTGAAATTGCTGAATGATTTGCAAATATGCTGTTTAATTTTCAGTTTATGGAAGTCCTGATTCAAACATAGCCCTAGTTTATACACCTCCGTTCAGCCCGTAAGGGGGACCCTGAGCTTCCGATTGCCTGTCACTTTAATTCTCCGCTCCACTCCCACTCAGACCTCGCTGTCCTCGGCCTCTTGCATTGTTCCACGGAAGCTCAGCGTAAGCTGAAGGAGCAGCACCTCATCTTTTGATTAGGCACATTACAGCCCTCTGGACTCAACATAGAGTTCAACAATTTCAGATCATAACCTCGGCCCCTATCACATTTTTTATCCACACTTTTTGTCTGTCTTTTTTTTCTTCTCTCCCACAGGGCAGCTGTCTTTCATTCTGCCAGCGCAATTCACACTTCATCTAGAGCCATCCTTTGTTTCTTAACCTGTCCCATTACCATCTCCTTTTGCCTTGAATATCTCTTAATGTCTCTTAACCTCTCCTGCCTTCTATTCTATCACAGACCTTCCCTTTTGTTCTTTCATCCCCTCCCCCCCTTTCCCAGCCCTTACACTTGCTTAAAAATCTGTTCCATTTCCTGCTTTTTTCCAGTTCTGACGAAAGGTCATCGACCTGAAACGTTAACTCTGTTTCTCTCTTCACAGATGCTGCCTGACCTGCTGAGTATCTCCAGCATTTTCTGTTTTTATTTCAGATTTCCAGCATCTGCAGTATTTTCTTTTTGTATTAGTTTAACCAAAACCTGACTGAATTTTACCAGCCTATCCGCAGTCTAGGCGGTGAGAGCAGCTGAGGCGGGCAGGCTGGCCGCTCGTTTTAGCTCCCTGGGAGCTGTCGTCTGCTTTCAGCAGCGCGCAGGACGGTAGTTAACACATCTTCTGTTTAATTACCAGCATAATCCTGTTTTATGGAATCAATTTTTTTTAAAAAGAGGAGCCTATGTTTGTATTGTCGTTTCCCTATGTTCTTTAGCCAACCGCAGCAAGTGGTGTGACATCACCATCTGCTACCTCACATTAAATGGAAAACACTTGCTTTGAAATTTCTTCATCTGAAATGATAAAAAAAAACTGAAGGTTAATGCTCAGAGCTAGATGCTCAAAGACACTGAATATTCATAGTTAGGCTCCCTATTGGCTAGAGGCACCGTCTGGTGTAGTACTATGCAACACTAACGAGAAGGTGGCATGTTCATTTCCTGGTCTGTACTGAGTTAGTGGGTGGCAGATGGGGCTCTACAGTTGGCCTCAGCAGGCCTGGGCTAAGGAGGTGGAAAAGAAATCAGCCGTTATTCACGTTTCTGCTTACTATCCAGCAACTTCTGCTGTGGAAAGAATGCATACATGTTTTGAAAATTTCTTTTGCTGCCTCCTGTGGGCACACGACCCACCAACATACCCAAGAATGGCCACTTGGGTGAGGGTTCTGCTCTGTGAGAAACTGTCCTAGAAATAGACCATGGGCAGACTTTTGACTTTGTGTGATAGTATAAAATGGGTCGTAGCAAATCGGCAACCCATTTAACAACTCTCCCCATTTAATTTAACAGAACTAAAAATCGAGGGAGATGTGAAATGGGCTGCCAATTCCCTGTCGCCTGTTTTACACAATCGCACAAAGTCAAAATTACCCCCATGACTGAAGAGGAGTAGAAGTTGAACAGAAATTTTTAATTAAAAAAAAAACTGACATGGTTATGATGGCTGTTGAGGGTTCTGCAATTTGTACTACCCAATAGTGGTGTGTTTGAACTCTCTTCTGAGCAGTTTGTTTGCAACTTGGAGTTTGCCCTTTCAGATCAGTCTAGCAAATGGTCTTTCAAAGGGTTAATTTTTTTTCCCATTCTCTAATTTTCTTCCCTCCTATGGTAACTCGTGCTATAGTATCTCCTCTATAAGGCCAATCTTCATGCATGAGTCAGGACAGTGAATGTCGGGCAGGCTGTTCATGCAGGAGTCGCAGCCAAGCTGAGTCTGAATCTGTTCTTGCCCAACATAGACACACAATGCACTTTCCGTACAGAGTGCAGCATCGTTTGAGGAGCTGTGCTTCTGACAAACCCAAGGCGCTCTCTGCCTATTCCAGTGGTTTAGGTGGATGCTATAAATCCCATGCCACTATTTGGGAAAAACTGGCCACTCATTTCATTGCTGTTTGTGGTATTTTGTAATGTGCAAAATGAATGTTGTGTCTCCCTATATAAGTCGTTGCCAATTCAAAGTAAATAATTTTATAGTAAGTGTGATGAAGTGCTTTCATATTTCCATCTCCCTTCCCCTTACCTTTCTCTCGCTGTTGCATCCTCCTGAATGACTGACTGATTCTTTATTGTTAGGTTTTACCGCCCCCACCCAAACAATCCAGGGTCCCTCAAATCCTATTTTAATGCCATCTCCACTCTACCTCAGCTGATCTAATGCATCTCAAACCAAAGACCCTTGCAGTCTTTATAGCTTTGTAAGAAAACATGTGGAGCATTAACCAAATTGAAGCACTGAGGGAGTGTTGATATTCCTCTTTATAAGAGAATTAAAATAAATCATTGTGTAGACTACTACATTGCAGTTTGTGTACAAAATGAATCGGCTGAAACCCTGCCATATAATATGAGGAATCAGCAATTCAGTGCGTCGCAGAGCACAACACTTTGAGATGCTCATTGAAAAAAATTCACAATAGCTGGAGGATGTTTTCTGGCAGTGGGGTGGCGGAGTGAAATTACTAGGATGATATCAGGTATTAAAGTGTCTGGTTTTAATCATGAGACTTTTATGTATAAAAAAACAACTAGAGATGTAATCTAAATTCAGAATTTGTACTAGAAGAATAAAGGGAGAGGTTTGGAAGACATTTTTTCACAAAGGATTACAATAATAGAATATGGAATATGTTATCGCGGGTGACTTGTAGTCAAGTCAATCATGACATTTGAGTGAATTAGATAAACGCCAAGAAAAATATTAAAAGGTGTATGGAAATGAGATTGGAGGAGATGGCTATGATGGGGAGTTAGCATGGACATGGGTCAAAAGGCTTTCTGTGCTGAAATTTCTGAGAATTACAGTATAGCGAAAGACCAGGAGTTGTGAAAATTTAACATTCAGGAATGGCACATGATTCAGGGTTTTGTTTGCTCGCGGTGGAAATAATGCTGTTTACAAAGCGGCTCCTCATTTCAGCTGAGCAGATAGACTAGGATGATTGAGGGCGAGATTGTTCTCTTGTAGTGTGCCCATTCCTGTATCTTTGATGTCAGTGAAATTGCTGTGCAGATCATTTGACTACAGTTTTCCTTTGAGCTTATCTGTCTATTCTTTTAAGTACTCTTTTCATCTTGGCGTTCCTTGCAATGCAGTCCTGCAACGATGCACCTGGATTAGTAGCCTTAATCTTGCGCATGATACAGAATTTTGCAATTGGAACCTTCAACTCAGCCCCTACATATAGCTCCTTTTATGAAGCTATCCATCTATTCCAACTGTGTTCTACAGACGCAAAACAAACATTTATTAAAATCATTCCTGACCCCTAGGGAGATGCCCTCGATTATTTACACAGGCGCTTTCATTAGAAGCAGGTGCTTAGAGAATATTCCACACTGCACGCACACAAAACAGATGGTTAGTCGAGAGGTCAGCGTTCATGTAGTGGTTAACTTCACATTTCAGCAAAACGTCCCACTTGTGCCCTTTCCATACATGGCTTATCTGTGACTTTATTCCGACCATCACCATCAAATACAAATCCCTTCACCCCGAATGTAGAGAGTTTACCTGCAGAAGTTGTCAACTTGCGGTTCCTGGCAGTAAAATGCTCTAGAAATCTTCATTGTTGCTTAAGGTGATATTGAATTCTAGTCGGCTCTTATTTCCACTTTTCATATACAAAAGCAAAATACTGCAGATGCTGGAAATCTGAAATAAAAACAGAAAATGCTGGAAATACTCAGCAGGTCAGACAGCATTTGTGGAGAGAGAAACAGAGTTAATGTTTCAGGTCGATGACCTTTCGTCCAAACTCTCTCTCTTTCCACGGATGCTGCCTGACCTGAGTATTTCCAGCATTTTCTGTTTTTATTCTGCTTTTCATATGTTTGTCTTGTATCAGATTTTGATGACAATAACATGAGAAACTCCAGCCCATGCACGATGATTCTATCGTGTACTCCCCTGGAATAAAATCGAGCCGTGTTGTTAATATCACTCTAGCCCTTCTCGCACACTGTCCCCGGCCACTTATCGATGGATTTGACCCAGCTCAAAGGTGTCAGTTGTCCCTGAATCAAGTCCGTTCTCGGATTAAAACAGGACCTGTGGCGAGAGAAACAGTTAATGTTTCAGATCGATGACCTTTCAGCAGAACTCCCCTTCTCTGGGAGTTTGTTCGATATATCCATTGTTCAGTGATGAAGTTTTTCTTCGCATTTTTTTGAGGCTGGTGAATTTTGTGTCCCCTGGTTGTATGCTCAGTTGTCCAAGTTTAAATAGCTTGTTTACTTCATTATTTACTTTCATTATTTTGAAGACTTGTATCACATCTCCCATCAGTTTTATCGATGAAAATGTTTAGTTGCTTCAGCCTTTCTTTTCTTTGATTTATTCATTCTTGGGATGTGGGCGTTATTGCCCATCCCTAGTTGCCCTTGAGAAGGTGGCGATGAGCTGCCTTCTTGAACCGCTGCAGTCCGTGTGGTGAGGGTACTCCCACAGTGCTGTTAGGGAGGGAGTTCCAGGATTTTGATCTACTGACGAACGAACGGCGATATAGTTCCAAGTCAGGATGGTGTGTGACTTGGAGGGGAACTTGGAGGTGGTGGTGTTCCCATGGGCCTGCTGCCCTTGTCCAAGTAGATGGTGGAGATTGTGGGTTTGGGAGATGCTGTCAAAGAAGCCTTGGCGAGTTGCTGCAGTGCATCTTGTAGATGGTACACACTGCAGACATAGTGCGCAGGTAGTGGAGGGAGTGAATGTTTAAGGTGGTGGATGGGGTATTGATAAAACAGACTGCTTTCTCCTGGCTGTTTCTCCGTAACTTACTCCCTTAAAGCCTGGAATCATTCTCATTTTTTTTGAGTAGGCTGTGTAACTGTTGATAAATTTGCCAGTTGAGGTCATTTGGTATGTAGTGATTTCTAATTTATATTCATATGAGCCATCATGAGTGCTGCTACTGTGTCTTGACATGATGCCACATGTTGGTGCCAGAACATCTCGGGCCTCCTTATTCCATCGAGAAACCTTTGGGTGGCTATTTGAGATTTTACTGGTGTTTGCTACCTGAGACCTAATTTATTGCTGTCAGCAAGACAAAAAACATGAAAAAGCTCTAAATGGGCTTCCCTCGATAACACAAGCATAGTAATGAAAGCGCATAGTAATGAAAGCACATAGATCTGAATCCTCGAGTTTGACCTGTCTGTAATAACTGGACTGATCTTCACGTGGCCACCAGTTCATGCAAGAGGCCAACAGGCTCATCTAGCTTCTCCTTCCATAGAGGGCTATGGTTTCAACATCACATCATCCAGACACCTCTACAGAGTTTCAATGCTAAAACTGGCCTCAGTGTCTTGGGGCTAGGGAGGAGAAAAATCAGCCAGAGATCTTGTTCCTCATTACTGTCCAGTGACTCCTACAAGAAAGTACTCACATATGGGTGAGGTACCAAAGAACAGCTGATGCCTGTAGAAATGTACCTCGATTGGAGCTGTTGCCTTTTCGGAGAAGGAACACCGAGACTTTGGGGGCAGGGGGGAATTGCAGTTTTGTATGATTTCTCCCTCCCTCTATGTTTGAGATTTGGGGCTTTGCTGCAGTGACCGGCTGACCTGTTTTAAAACTGCTGTTTGATTTCAGATTTTATCTACAAGAAAGGCAATTGCATAGTAGTGTCCAAAGAGAGAGAAGACAGGTTAACATTTCAGGTAGAGACCCCTCAGAACTTCAAGATGGATAGCCAGGCGAGACGCTTTATGGGTCCGACCAAAACAGAGGTCAATGGGTGAAGGCTGCAAGGTCAAATATGTTAAATACCAGTAGAGAGCAGCACTGAGGTTTAATGGCCTGTGAATGGGATTTTACTTTTGAAAACTGGGGAAGGAATGAAAGGATGATGGCCAAAAATAATCATCTATGGCTGTGAAAAGGCACTGGACAGACTGCTGAACAGAATGGAGAAAAACTGGCAGAACAATAGAGGTGGGGGGGGGGGGTGGGGGAGATGGCTACCATCAGTAGTTGCTGATGTCATTGTTCAGACCAGGAGGAAGACTACATACAGTTACTGATGTTTGCGGTGAGCTTGTTGTGAAGAGTGTAAGGAGGCTGGTCAGAGTGGGAAGGGGCAGGAAGGTCAGGACCATGCCTGTGGATGGAGTGAAAATATTCAGCAAAGCAGTTGCCAATCGCAAACACTTTAGATTTATCAGTGTTAAGTACTGTATACTCGCTGAGAAAATTCTCATTTGGATGATTCTGGACTGGGTGGGTGGCCTCACTTTTCCCAGACAAGAGAGGGAAAACATCAGCCAGTGTTTCCAATATTGATCTCCATCCAGCCATTTCTGCTTAAAATTGAGTGCATGGATGTTAGGTGAGGATGAGATTGGGTTGAGCTGTGATGCCTTCCACAGTTGAATTGCCTGACAACACTGTCTCGTCGCATATGCAAATTAGTTGCGTGGGCAAGGTTGCCTGTGCCAGCATGAGTCTCTGCTTTGAGGGGAGATGCTGGGGGATGAAAGAAGAGAGTTTGTAGTACCCAATGTGACTGTTGAAAAGTGGCATCACAACGCAAGTCACATCTCTTCACAATGAGAGAAAGTACTAAGGTACTCGGAGCCCTAAAGGCTGGCTGTCAGATCTGCCCTGCAGTAAGTGAGTACATGTTTTCCCAAGAGTGCTTTTAGGGAGTCAGTCTTGCAATATGTCCCATAGCTTCACATATCAAATTTGCTCTGCAATGCAAGTGCAACAAGAATTCCACACGGATGTTTGTGGTGATTTTCTTTTGCCGTTTTAGTACTGGGCTTTGTTGCATGTCAGAGTGTTACATGAATGGCGAACTCCATTTCCATCTAACCACTTAGTGCAATAAGATGGGAGGAAAAAGCTGCAAGCATAGCCACAAGGTTAGTTGGTCTATGCCTATATAAGAACAATGACTACACTTCAAAATGAACTAATTGTTTGTGAAGTGCTTTGAGGCATCCTGAGGATGTGAAATTCATGTTGACTAGTTATGGTCCATTTCCCCCCATAGATGACCAGTGATCACATTCTGCATCATAAACTTAATTCTGCCCCCATGCAGATGTTCAGTTAACTGGTCTGCATTTCAGGTACACATCTGCCTTCCCACACCTCCCCTTCAGAATCTCCTCAAAACCTCCACTTTTTTTTGACTACAATCACCTTTCTAGCTCCCTCTTGTGCCTGATGACCACTGATTCCCACTATATAGAGTTCTTTGAAATGTTTTATTGTGTGAAAGTGTTATGCAAATGCAACTTGGTACAGTTGGCTAAATCTCTAGAACATATTGGCCTAGAAATTCAGTTGTTAGCGCCAGCCGCTAGCGCCTTAGGAGGAGAAGTGGGGCGCTAAGCGGCTAGCGCCCGGGCACGGCGCGATCTGCGCCTCTCGCGAACTTCACTCAAGATTTAGCGGCGGCGCAAAACCGCAGCGCCCGCTCAGCTGCGTGCGCAGATCCTGACGTCATTTCATGGTGCAACGCCCTTGGTGCGCCCCGAACCGAAACTTCAGTGGCGCCGCCCTTCTGTGCGCCTGGCGCCCCCAGTGACTGGTAATGGGGAACGGGGCGCCGGGGGGGGGGGGGCGCTATTTAAAGGGGACTCCTCCTGCATTATAAGTGGCAGCCATTTTGTGAGAGATGGATATTTGGAGAGAGACAAAGGGAGAGAGCTTTCTGGTTTGACTCCGCACTCGCAGAGGTGCTTCAGGCCAGAGCTTTGCACTTGGATTTAACTTGAGTCGCCACATATAATGGGGGCTGCAGTGGGTGGAAACGTTGGCTTACTGCATTGCATTCAAAGGGCTCAGACGCCGTGAGAGAGTGCCAGTCATGGCCAGACGGAGAAGGGCCAACAGGCGTCAGCACAGGAGGCCTTACCCACCCAGGGTATACCGCCAGCAGTTCTCATATCTGAACATGTCTGAGGAGCAGTGTGTTCGGAGGCTGCGATTCAGAAGGGAGGTGGTCACTGAGATCTGCCACCTGCTTCGCAGAGATCTGCAGCCACAGCTGAGGAGCAGGACGTCTCTGTCGGTGGCAGTGAAGGTGGCGGTGGCTCTCAACTTCTACGCCACCAGCTCCTTCCAATCCGCTACTGGGGACATTGCCAGCATCTCCCAGTTCGCGGTACATTGCTGCATCCGCCAGGTGACCAATGCCCTTTTCAGAAGGAGACGTTAGTACATCTCCTTCCCCATGACCCTGGACAAGCAGCAAGAGCGTGCAATGGGATTTGGAGGAATAGTGGGCTTCCCCATGGTCCAGGGTGCCATTGACTGCACGCATGTGGCTTTGCGGGCACCTCTACAGAATGCCGAGGATTACCGCAACCGGAAGGGCTACCATTCGCTCAACGTCCAGTTGGTGTGTGACCACAGGCAGCTCATACTAGCTGTCAATGCCCGCTTTCCAGGCAGCAGCCACGATGCCTTCATTCTGTGGCAGACATTTTCGAAGCCCAGGCTCACCCACGAGGATGGCTTCTTTGGGACAAAGGCTATCCTTTGTGCACCTGGCTGATGACCCCGCTCCGTGCGCCCAGCACCCCTGCTGAAAAGCGATACAATGACAGCCATCAAGCTACCAGGAACATCATTGAGCACACAATCAGCGTGCTCAAGCAACGGTTCCGCTGTCTGGATCGTTCCGGAGGAGCCCTACAGTACTCGCCTGAGCGAGTCTCCCATTTCGTTGTAGTGTGCTGCATGCTGCACAACCTGGCTATCGTCAGGACTCAGCCACTGCCAGCAGACATTGGAGGACCACCAGAAGAGGAGGAGGAGCACCAAGACGGGAGGGAGGCACAAAGTGCAAGGGCCGTCCGTCGGTGGCTTATTGCAACTTGGTTCTAGGCCCCCTCTCA
The DNA here is from genome assembly GCF_052327205.1 of Somniosus microcephalus. Lineage (NCBI taxonomy): Eukaryota > Metazoa > Chordata > Chondrichthyes > Squaliformes > Somniosidae > Somniosus > Somniosus microcephalus. Next base: position 67,980,861 of record NC_141003.1, on the reverse strand, counting down.
GGGAATGGCTTGTGCCATTGAAAGAACATGAATGGAGCCACTCCGCAAGCCCTCAGCCGGTCAAGGCAACAAATAGTTCAAAGTGCAAACATGGACAATGTGATTGAAGAAACTTTTTTACTGTGCAAACTCTGTGCCCTTCCCGCATGACAAACTCATTCAGATAAACCTCCCCAAAAAACAGTCAGACATAACTGGCTCTCTCAACCTTCAGAAAATGAAAAAAACAGTTAAACAAAAATGACCATGATCCTCGGCCTTCATATAAAAAACAAACACAACAGTCTCGGCCTTCATAAAAAACAAACACAACAGTCTCGGCCTTCATATATTAAAAAAAACCTTCTCGGCCTTCATATATAAAAAAAAACATTTGGCCACACTGTGTACTTTTTCCCCAGCGAGGGTGATCCGCCTCGCTTCCGCGAGTGGCCCCTTCCCGCCCTGCAGCTCCTCCTCAATGGGACCCCAGTGGCTGCAGCAAGGCTGGGGGAAGGCTGCTGAGGGTGAGACGGCAGATGCCCTTGGGGGACGGCCTGGAGGGCCCGGCTGCTGACTGCTCCAACTCTGCTTGGGCGGCAGCAGTCTGTCCTGCGGGTGGTGGCAGCTGCAGTGGAGGAGTGACAGTGTTGGCTGCAGGAATGCTGCCAACCTGACAGAGCACAGGCACTCCCTGGTCGGCTGATACACTGGCACTCGCACGGGCCAGCACTGCAGCATACGCAGCAATCTGCTGAAGCACAGACTGCTGGGCTGCTGCGGCGCGGCGAGGGCCCTGGCGATGCCTGGCCGACCCAGCGAGGGTGGCAGCAGTTAGTGCCCGTGTGGCCCTGATTTGTGTCTGCATCAGACCAGCCAGTGAATGCATGGCACGACTGAGCACTTGGCTGTCGCGAAGTCCTGCAGACTCCTTGCCTGTGCTGCATTGAATTCTTGCAGACTCCTGGCCTGTGCTGCCCCGAATTCCTGAGCACTCCTTGCCAGTGACTCTATGGGGTCAGGCATCCTTGCCACTGCAGCCATGAGCTCAGTGTGCCTGCGCTCAGCCTGAGCGCCCATTTCACCAAGGAGCCGCACCTCCTCTACGCTCACTGTAGCAGGACTGGAGGCTGCACTCACCCTCCGGGGAGAAGGCCGCCGAGCTTCCTGCGTTGCTGCAGCCCGCTGGGCCCCGGAGCTTCACTCTCCTCAGACCCTTCCCCCCTGCTCCCTTCCAGGGAAGACATGTCCCCATCATGGCCATGGGCTGCCTCGGCTGAGGGTGGCACTGATGGGCCAGCTTCCTCTTCCCCTCGAATTCAGAATCACTGACAGTGGCAGCTTGAGGGCCCGCCTCCTCACCTGGCGATTCAGCATCTGAAAGCAGGGAGGCACAAGAGTTGCTTTAGAGTGAGGACAGGACGGCAGCGAGGGAGGCATAAGTGCTGCTATGCACTGCATTGGTACGATAGTGGCAAAGGATGCTGGTGTGAGGCACAAGTGGAAAGAGAGAGGTCAAAAAGGTGATGACCTTACCATTGCTGTCCAGAACAGGGTCGGCATCTCCACTGGCGACGGGGCCAATCAGCTGGCCTGCCATAATGCGCTCCACACGCTGCTCCAGGTCGCTGAGCTCTTTGAGGTCAGGACGGCCTCCCCGGTCCGTCGCTGCTGCCTGCGATTGTGGGCCAGCTTGCCCTGCAAGAGAAAGGATGGCCTCTCAGTACAGTGTCAAGCCCTGATCTGGCCTGCACTGCCTCCCATGGTGGAATAGCCCTGACAGTGTCAAGCCCTGATCTTGCCTGCACTGCCTCCCATGGTGGAATAGCCCTGACAGTGTCAAGCCCTGATCTTGCCTGCACTGCCTCCCATGGTGGAATAGCCCTGACAGTGTGTAAAGTGCTGAATGTGCAAGTGATTTTCATGAGAGTCCCATAGCTGTTGGATGAGGGCTGGGCATTGGGGCTTTCAGGTCCCTTTGGCCATAAAGTGAGGTGCATATGCAGGGATGAGGAGGATACTGGAAAGGATACTCACCCTGACAACCCGAGTGAGGTCGTTGAACTTTTTTCTGCATTGCACAGGAGTCCTGGCAACCATGCTGTTGGAGGTCACCCTGTTTGCCACTTCCCTCCAGGCTTTTCTATACTTGCTGGGCAGCGGCCTCCTGCCACTATCAGGGAAGAGGACAAGTCGCCTGCGCTCCACTGCGCCAACCAGTACCTTCAGGGCACCCTCGCTGAAGTGCTGCGCTCGCTCCCTAGCCTTCTCCATAGTCGTGGGCGTTGAACTGTTGAAGCAGCTATGTTCAGGCCTTGATTCAGGGCTGCAGTGTGCAGGGCGTGGCAGCCAAACAAGTCCACCCTCCCCCTTTAAGAGCTGACCGGCGCCAGCGTGTCTGCCTTCAATCAGCAACTCGCCGCACCTGCGCTACGCCCGTCCTCGGTGTTGGCGCCTCGGCACGCCGGCTTAGCGCCTTATGATAGTCGTGCATTGCCTGCTTTAGCGCAGCAGCAACCTCTTGGGGCGATGCAACTGAATATCAGCGAAGGTGGCGCTAAGTTGCGCCGGGCGCTAAATTTAGCGAACGCCCGGCTGTAGCGCCCCAAACATGGCTATACTGAATTTCTAGGCCATTGAGCCTTGTAAAATGTTTTGTGTTTTACTCTGAGCCCTTCCTGCCTTCCATCTTCCCCTCTCTCCCCAAAACTGACTTTATTCATTTGTAGTCAGCCTCACATATAAGGGGTCACAACTGGTATTTGACATGGAAATGTTATCTGGTTTGCTGAAATGAAGCACAATAAAAAAAAATGCCATATTTTATGAGCAGATGTTCAGTAACCCTGTGTATTGCAATGGGAATCTGTTCTGTCACAGTGGTGCAGTAACATTTGCCAAATCCACAGCTTATCTTTGGGAGTGAGAGGAAGAGAGCTCCTGAATTGCCATTGTTCCTGTGGCATTTTCTTCTATTAACGGAATGCTTATTGCTGTATAATAGTTACTCAGGACTGTCCGGAGAGGGGAAATTTGTTTGAAGCTGAGTAGGCGGCTTTGCACAGATGAAGGTAATTGCAACATTTTTCACCATCACAAACCTCATCTGGAAAGTTAAATGACTTGGTGCAGTGGCTGAGAGGAGGAGAGCAGTTCCTTTGACGTGCCTGATTATTACCGAAGTGAGTGAAAGATGAAGGGCACTGCATCGACTGTGTAGCCCTTTGTAGTAGGGCGTTCCAGGGCTACAACACTTCAGAGAGCTTTAACCCTCCAAGAGCTGCATCAATGTCTAGTTCAAGACAGAACCAAGCTTACGTCCTAATTGTTCAAGTGTATTCAGAGAAGACCGTTACTAAAATAACACGATTTGTGTTCGTTTGATTAATGGAACATCCAAGAGTGAGTTGCAGGCTGAAATCTAATCAAGGGGTTTGGAATTATTAAGCACTCCTGCTTTACACTCAAGGTACCTGGTGATATTTGAAGCCCGCAATTAGATTGTAGCCTGTAGCTCACTCCCAGGATTATCTTTACCTCCTAATATTCTGTAATACAAAGTTACTTCACTCAAACTGAACAGGGGTTTCTAATCAGCATGGCTCTTGGTGAGCTTGTTTCATGTACAAATTTTAATGGCATTTATTTCAGTGGGACCAGATTCCTGCTGTGAGCTAGCTGTTCTTCATAGCAAGTGTAGCAACATTGGTATAATTAGAAACAGATAGGCAGGCACTGGGGAAACATTAGCGAAAGTAGCACAACGGTAACCTGTCTGACTCGAGATCCGTAGGCTGCACATTGTAATCGCATCTGGGCAAAAGCCTATCTGCATGTGGCTGCGCTACTCTGCAAATGTCCAATCTCAAAAGCTCAACAAGATCAGGCCTGGTTAACACTTAAATGAGAGGCAACCTGGTAACACCAGATAATATAGTTTTGGGGGGGGGGAAGGGGAGATGGTTAGGTTTCCCTGGATGGCTCAGTGATCATTTTGATTTGTGTGCTGTCTACCTAAAGAGTGAGAAAAGCAAAATTCAATCTCAAGTCTGTCCACAATTAGTACCCACTTAGAAAACCAACTGAAGGCTTTAATTAGAGGATTGGATAGAACCAGTTCTAAATTGCAATGGCCCTGAAATTAGGATCGGGAGCTTGCCGCGCGTGCAAGCCCCCGATCTGCACTCACCCTGCGCGCCGACATCTGAAGCCTGGGCCTGCTCGCATTTCCTGTCACTGGCCCGGTTCAGATGTCGGCGCGATGTGCTTACCTGATCCAGCGGCGTAGTTAGTGCGATGTGCCGGCTGGGATCAGGTGAGCACTGTGCAGCCAATCAGGGGAGGGGAAACTCATTCATGAGTTTGACAGTAAGAGCTGTCAAACTCATGAAAAGTATGGGCTGCCAAAACACTACTTTAACTTTAAATAAAATTTTAAAAAACATCCCACTGATTATATTAACTATAAATAAGTTTTTAAAAATGTTTTAAACAATTAATCAATTTTTTGTAAAAAATAAAATTTTTAAAAATAGGGTCTAAAACTAAACTTACCTTACTGTAAATTCTTTAAAAATAACAAACCTGTGGAAAAAAAAATTCTACATTGTACTAAAAGCCCACTTACCTGTAAAACTAAATACTTACGTTTGGTTTTTCCACGCGTAAAGACTGGAGGCCTTTACACTCTGACAACTGTGGGGGGGAAAAAAGGAATTTCACTGCGCACGCACTGCCTGTGCAGTCGCACGCGTACTGCCTCTTAACCCCTTGGGTCAGAGGACAGGAAATGCCGGTTTTCAGCGCATGCGCTGTGCAAGCTGAAAACCAGCAATTCCTCCGGGCACACGCGTGGGTACCCCGTCCTTACTCACGCGTTGTGCCCGGAATTACTGGGCCATTGTTTTAAGTTGTGTGTTTCATTTGGAAAGAGACTCCCAAACAAAGAAAGTGTATGCTGTTGGTAAGAGAGATGATTACAGCAGGTGTTCTTCAGATCATTGCAAAAATCTTGATGAAAAGGAAACTATTGCAGTCTAACTCAAAAACTTAACTGGAAACAAATCTATTTTTCTGTGGCTGTTAGCAAGTTACTTTGAGCTTTTATAGGTTCCTTCTGTGATGGCTTAATGGAGAAAAGCATCGGTTGGTATATCAAGCCCTAAAGGCCAGGAAAATCTCTGCCTCAGTCGCTGCTCTGTGCTCAGTTAGCTGATTTCGAGTAGGGCAACTGAAGGGTGCTACAAATTGGCAGCCTAGACTTGGGAGAGAGTGTGTGGAAGTAAAGTGAGGACAAGATCCAGTTTGTCTGTGAAATGTTAAAGGCTGTGAAAGGTTAAATAATCTTCGCACATTCACTGTCTACGTGCACGCATGCAGAATGGCCACTTAAGGCACAGGAAGGCAGATGGTGCCTGTGGAACCAGTACACATCAGTACCTTCAGAAAAGGGGAGAGAAAGAAGAAAACTTAGGAGCAGGAACCCTATGACTTTTGAAGCAATTTATTCTCATTTATCAGGTCCTGAATTAGTTTGTAATAGATGAGATGCCACAACACTAGTGAGTACCATGGAATGGTAGACTGCAATGCTCGGCTCTTAATTGCAGATATTGTGTGGGGCGGGGATGGGGGAATATAATGTCATTATTTCTGGAGGGCTACAAGTAAAAGAAAGAAAGACTTGCATTTATATAGCGCCTTTCACGATCACTGGATGTCCCAAAGCGCTTTACAGCCAATGAAGTACTTTTTTGAAGTGTAATCACTGTTGAAATGTAGGAAACGAAAGAGAAGAAGAAAATACCTGTGAAGAGGAAGTCCAGATCTCAGTACAAACATCCTGCCACGAGGCAAGCTGAATCCCATATGAACTTAACTTGCTCCTGACACCAATTGTCAGTTGCTGTTTAGTATAGAGTCAGAAACACTGTTGATGGATAAATATCACAGTAAATGGATGTGCCACAGCGAAGTATTGATTTAGTAGCTTTGAAGAAGCTCCATTATTTCACAACCTCCATTATCAAATTGTTAGTGCTGGGAATAGAACACTTTCCATTTCAGGTACCCAGTGGCAGCAGTAAGATGCACACTAAAACTTTCTACTACTCTTAACTGCACAACATCATGCCTCGCCTAACTTCAGAAGAGCACTTCTGCACATAAATAGGCTTGCAAAGTGGGCAGGTAAAGGGCAAATGAAATTCAATATGGTGAAGTGTGAGGTGGTTCATTTTGGTGGGACGAATAGGGGGGCCACTTATTCCTTGGAAGGGAAGAAATTAAATGGGGTAAAGAAGCAGAGAGATCTAAGAATATAGAAACATAAATCACTAAAAGTAGCAACAGCATAAAGAGTGCATGCAAAGTACTGGGGTTCATTTCTGGGGGAATAGTTTACAAAAGCAGGAAGGTAATGTTAAATTTATATCGAACCTTGGTTAGACTTCACTTGGAGCAGTGTGTGTGGTGCTGGCCTCCATACTACATAAAGGAATGCCAACAGCAAATGCTGGAAACACTCAGCAGCGCAGGCAGCATCTGTGGAGAGAGAAACAGAGGGCTGAATTTTGCAGGCGCTCAGAGTGCGGGTTTGGAGGCGGGTCTGCTGTCAAAATCGAAATGATTGACAGCGGGTTGGGAACCCGCTCCGAACCCGCCTCCATGTAAGTTTCCAAAGTGTCGAGTCTGCGATTTCAGAACAGACCTGATACCAAGCGGCGGGGTAGGCATTTAAGATGGTTAAAAGCTTGTTAACTACTATTTTGCCAGCCTATTTCTATTTTACCACTTTTTTTTTAACAAGCTTCCCGTCACTCGGGAATTATGTCAGGTAAGTAGCTCGGGCTCTCTCTGTCTACCCATTGCTGTGAATAGGTGACAGCTGCAAAAGTGGTATGAAAGCTACCATTTCACAGCTGGTCACTTTCCAATGTCAGAAGCTTGAGCTTTCAGAACTTGGATGATGCCTTTGAGCTGTATGCAGTTTGGAAGTGCTTGGAGCAAACTCTCTATCCACTGTCACCTCCTTGGAGCAAGCTCTCTCATCATTGACAGATCGCTTCTGTCATCTCAACTTCAGCTGCCATCTATTCCAGCAACATCGGTGCCCTTGAAAAAATCTCACCTTGGTCCTCTGAATCCCTCCACGATCAGCCCCAGCACGAACATCACCAGGCATACCAACAGCAACACCAACCTTCTCCGCAATCACCTGATGTTGCACAGGGCATCAGCACCCAACAACATTGCTGCCCGGGAGGCCAGCGATGGCATCACCATGGCCAGATTTACTTCACTTGACACTGTACACCCTGGCTGCCACATGATGCACCAGGTTGACACCACCCCACACCAGCACCATAAAGCATCCCTATAATGTCCAAGCCATTCCTGTCATACATCACAATTGGTGGGGGGGGGAGTTATGTCTCAGCATTCACTGGAACTCACTAAGACACTTCTAAAGGTGTGCACAGATCTGTCCAATAAGGTAAAGTGTTGAAAGTATAGATTTCAATATTTGACAAAACATTAACAGAAACTTCATGAACATTGGCTAAACCACTCCAGTGCGTACCCTTGTTTGTTAGTTGGTATGCTTGCAGTAGGATGAGGGTGAGTGTGAGGAGTGGCTAGTGAGATGGGGAAGTGATGATGTAGATAGAGGGGGATGAGTGGAAGTGCCAGGTAAGTTGGTGTGAGTAAAGATCTGCAGGAGTAGGGCAGGCAGAGTGATGTGGATGTGATGAGTGGCACAGCAGGATGAGGTTGAGTGTGGCTTGGCAGTAACGTTTCGTGATCTGCTCAGATCATTGAAGGGTTTGCGCCACTGCAGCCTGGTCCTCCTGACGACATTCCTGCTGTGTCCTCCTGTGCATTGTGCAACCAGACTGCTTGGATCTCCTGGCGAGGTCTCTTACGCCCATGGGAAGGGAAGAGAAACCTCCCTGCGTGCGGTGACTCCCTCCATAAACATATGGAGGGAGTCATACGAGAGCCTGGGTGCAGCCGTGCAATGCTGGTCAGTGTTTGCAGCACCTCAATGCTGCAGAACAACTGTCAAAATGAATGTGGACATGGCCCCTTTAAGGCTGACGACATGTCATCAAATGATGTCATCAGACCCGCTTCCTTTTAATTGGCAGAGAAATGCACAGGGCGGGCTTAACAGGCCCAATCTACATAAAATCACTTGGAGAGAGCAGGCTGGAGCCGGGAACGGGACCGGGACCCGCCACCCAGCTCTCTCGCTGCGATCCCGCCTCTGCTGGTGAAATCGCGGCCAGAGTTAATGTTTCAGGTCGATGACTTTTCATCAGAACTTTTCCGACTTTTTCCAGTTGTGATGAAAGGTCATTGATTGACCTGAAAGGTTAATTCTGTTTCTCTCTCCACAGATGCTGCCTGGCCTGCTGAGTATTTCCAACATTTTCTGTTTTTATTTCCGGTTTCCAGCATCTGCAGTATTTTGCTTTTGTACTACATGCAGGATATTGAACCACTGGAGAAGAGTTAATGTTTCAGGACGATGACCTTTTGTCAGAACCAGGAGGTGTTACAGCTGAACAGCTCATAAGAAGGAACAGAACCAGGGAAAAGGGGATGGGGAGCAAAAAAAAGGATGTTCTGTAATTAAATGGAGATCTGGGAACTACGAAATGACAGAAGTGATAATGGTGCAAGACAAAAGAAGACAATAATGAGCAAAATTAGAGAAACAAAAGATGTATGGGAGACCCAGAGGATGTGTGAATGGTTACAACAGATTAGCAGAGGAGGAGGGGGAGCATAGAAAACCTGGCAACGCTGAGAAGGTTCCAGTGACCTGGGAGTGGGGTGGAAGAAAAAGGCAAGTGACACCAGGGATGCAGGCCACCCCGCTGGCTGTGTAGTGATCGAAGCACCAGCCCACTCCCTCCCCCAATCCTTGAAGTGCTGCTGCGCCCATCCTACATTACCAGCACCTGCTGGCCAAGGGAAGCTGTGGTTAAGGTCTGAACCTCGTAAAGTCAATGTTAAGGCCAGAGGGCTGTAAGGTGCCTGGTAGAAAGATGAGGTGCTGTTTCTAGAGGTTGTGTCTTCATTGGAACAGTGTACAAGGCCGACAGTGAGGTCAGAGAGGGAGTGGGATGGAGAATTGAACTGGAAAACAACCTGAAGCTCAGGGTCGCACTTGTAGATGGAGGCGAGGCGTTCAGCAAAGCGATCTCACAATCTGCATTTGGTCTTGCGAATGTAGAGAGCATTATGAGCAGCGAATACAACATAAATATACAATAGCCACTAACTGATCAAATCAAGAATTTAGGAGGAATTTCTTTGCACAAAGAGTGGAGAGAATGTGGAACTCGCTGCCATATGGAGACATTGAAGCCATTAAAGAAAGAGAACGAACTTGCATTTATATAGCGCCTTTCACAATCTCAGGGTATCCCAAGACGCTTTACAGTCAATGAAGTACTTTCTGAAGTGTAGTCACTGTGGTAATGTAGGAAATGTGGCAGCCATTTTGGGCATAACAAGGTCCCAAAGGGCCTATTCCTGTGCTGTAGATTCTGTGTAAGTTGACCATCCTACTGCCATTGGAAATGGGATTGCTACAAACCAAACTGCAGCATTCTTTAGTCAGCAGACAGAAGAGAGTGTCATCCCAGAGGAAAAACTCCATAATCCAACCCACTGTGCCTAGTGCCCAGGATGAAATGTGTACATAAGTCTGTCTTGTAAGGAATGGTATACCCAAAGTCCCAAATCAAAAGGCAAAGCAATCTTTTTGATGCAACCTTTTTACTTTTTTATTCCCTCTCCGTTTTCTTTTCTCCTCTCCTGAAGGTGCAGCCTCCTGCTGGCATACCATTACATGGTCACTGCCAGCTTTCTGCTACTTTGCCCATTCTTCATGTACGCTCAAACACTGAGTGTCAACGGGCTATCCAACTGCAAGACACACACTTGCACTCCAGCAGCATATGGCGAATACAGTCAGGAGTAGGAACCATGAAGGGCTGATTCAAATTGTAGGCAGGCCCACTCCTAACGTGACTCAGACCAGCTGAGTCAGCACTTACTGGGAATCAAACCTGGGTCCTTTTGGTCGATGCTGCACCATGGTGATACTTTCACCCATTAGGTCACCCTAGTTTCTGACTTCATTAAGTTACTGCCCAGTAATCACTCCAATGTATTGGTCTTCCATTGGAGCTCTGAATAACTGCAGATCCTGATGTTCCAGAGTAACCCAGTGCTCTAGTGCATGGACTAGCTGGTGCAAGGTCTATTCTTTCGCCAGTTGTCCGTCCCGTCCCCATCTGAAAATATCAATATTTAAGAAACTCTGCTCAGCACAATAACCCAGCTAAGTTGAGATATTTTTATAATAAAAGTAAATGTCTTTGCTTCTGTTGACGATGCGTGTTCCTTTTTAAGTAATATTATGTCTACATTCTTATGAATAATGAATTTGACTCTCCAGCGCCTCTGGTTTTTCCACTCGCGAGCCTTGCTTATTAAATTGGGGGAATGATTCGATGTGAATTATTCAGCAGTTGTGACATTTTGCTTAAATTACTGAAGTTGCAGAATCACTGAAAGAGCATGCATCAGTGTATATACATAGAGATATCTCTAATTATGTGTACTATAAATTCATGCATAGTCCTTTTCATTCCCCCATATCTCTCTTTCCTCCCACCACCCCCACACACACACATTTTTTCCCCTGCCCTCCTCTCCAGTAGCAGGGTTCTGGTTCCACAGCCAGTGGTCACTCTCAGGTGCCCAAGTGGCCATTTTGCATATGTGACTTGGGTATTGAGTGCTGCAGCCTACTTAATTATGGAGGGCATGGCACCAAGCCTGATTCTGTTCTGAGCAGCTTTTATAGCACCCAGACTACTGTCTCAGCTGAGATGACCTAACTCAGCACCGGGCGGAAGTCAAACTCAGGATCTTGTTGGTCTCCTTACCTCAAATCACATTGAAGGTTGCATTTACCAACTGAGCCATCCGGAGTGCGTAATTATCCTCAATGATACGTTTTGTGTTCGCGAGTTCTAGAAAGTCTTGCACAATTCTGGCATCTCTTGTCATCCAACCCTTGAGATGAGTGCTTGGAGTGAGATTTAGAATGAACGTTCAATTGGGATCCATGATTGTATGCTGCTTTTAGTAGAAGGTTTGTTGGGTGTGGTTGTCATGGTCAGTGCAAGGTTATCAGATGATGATTGGGAAATGAGATAAACAATGCCTAGATATTGTATACCAGTAACCCTGCATGTGTTCTAATACCTTGGGTGGAAATTTGCATTTATAGTCCAGTATCTGCACACACTTACCAGATGCCTGTCTTGGCAGCTATTAAACATCTTTATGCGGGGACCTTGTTTTAGGTAGTTCTAGCCTCACGGCATACTTCGCTGCTAAAGACCCAACTCTCCTATTCAGCTGTTCTACGCAGTCTCCAGTACAACATACCGTTAAGGGAAATGGTTAGTCCCTGTAGCACACTACCTACTGACTGTATTTGTGAATACTGGTTAAAAGTTGGGAGAAATCTAATTGCTTTTTGAATTACCTGAATGCTTTTGCTTCTGTTCCTTTTTGCTTGGTAGATTTTTTCCAACAATTAATTACGTTTTGAATGAAGATGTTTCTCCTGCTATCAACTCTAAATGTTGTTTTTACTGAGTGTCCTTTATATCCTCTAGCCTTACTTTCTTGGCTGGCTTGAAAGTAATACCTCATCGATCCCATTTTAAATAGTTTGATGTTCTTCCCCCCAACCACCCACTTTACCTCAATCAAAACAAAACCGCAGAATCCATAACTTTAACATCGCAGTCCCAGTGTTCTGTTCCATAGGTACTCAAAGTGTAAAGTTTCAGCTAACTAAGAAATATAGAAGACCTAGACAGACATATTGGAACATCCCCCCCACCCAGCCCTCCCTCCAAAAATTGGATATTTTTGTGAGGAGTGTGGTTGCTGCAATCCACCATTTGCTAAAACAGCAATGTGCTTGTGTGTTTGCTGCAGTTGTGAAGTTCAAATTAATAACAACCAAAGTAGCAGCCGTGCTCAGTTGGTAGCACTTTTGTCTCTGAGTCAGAAGGTTGTGGGTTCAATTCCCACTCCAGAGACTTGAGCACAAAAATATAGGCTGACACTCCACTACAGTACTGAGGGAGTGCTGCACTGTCGGAAGTGCCGTCTTTTGGAGGAGACGTTAAACCGAGAGCCCGTCTGCTCTCTCAGGTGGGCATAAAAGATCCCATGGCACTATTTTGAAGAAGAACAGGGGAGCTATCCCTGGTATCCGGGCCAATATTTATCCCTCAAGCAACATCACTTTAAAAAAATAAAAAATAAATTATCTGGTCATGATCATATTGCTGAATGTGGGAGCTTGCAGTGCGCAAAAGGCTGCCGCATTTCCTACATTACAACAATGAATACACTTCAAAAGTACTTTATTGGCTGTAAAGCGCTTTGGGACGTCCTGAGGTTGTGAAAGACGATATATAAAAAGTCCCTTTTTCTGTAATGCACATGTATAATTTTTAATATCCTCTTCCCTTCTCTGCCGTCCTGTTTGATCCACTGTGGCCTGTTTCAGCTCTCCTCTACTTCATTGACAGTCTCTATATTGATCGCAATTGCTGCTTTGTTCTGTTTCAGGATTTATTTCCAGTGTTTAAAGTTCAAATAACATTTCCTGGAAAATGTAGAAGCTTAATTTGGGTGATTGATAAAAAAAAAAAATCACTGGATGTGTATAAACCCTGTTTTTGCCTGTCATTATCCACAATTTCTGTCTGTTTACATTTGATTTGATTACCTCTGTTGCAGCATGCGTGGGTGAGACTGCTCCCTAGCCTCTACTCTTGCACTAGTTCAGACTACTCAGTGTGATATTATCGGGTGCCTGGCAATCACAAGCACAGTAAATTGATGCTATGAATGCTGCACAATAATTTCTAATCTCTTTCTTAATTTTTGAATGTATTTAACATTTTCATCCAGGCAGAAGAGAGGGTACATGTCAGTTTATTGCAGGATGGTTAATGTCGGTATTCCATGCCTGTGTCCTCTTGACTGCTTTCGATACTAGAATAATGCAATATTTTAATAAAACCCCCAGACTCTCTGAAAGGTTATGAAGTACCTGCCAATTATTTCAGCAAGACTGAAGAGCCGAGTAAGAAGATTGGCAGCTTTCATTTTACTGTTCTTTCTCACATTTTTCACTCTTGCTTCGTTCTCCGCCCACTATCAATATTCTGTGACCAACAGGACAGACTGGTGACTTTCCTGTGCCCTTCAAGTCTGCTTGTGCTGTGGGGGTGGGGTCAGTAAGAAAAGGGGATCAATTCCTTTAAAATGGCGTTACTGCTCACTATTCTCTCCTCCCTGCACAGAATGCAGTTGGAGTTTTTTTTATTGCAGAGTCAATGTCCTAACATTTTGTACATGCATGTTGGAGCACCTGCCTCAGTGACTCATACACGTTGCTGGAGGAAAGGAATGATCTTGTAAGATTCTGAGAATTGTAATAAAATCGCTGCTACCATGTGGAGGTCGAAGCTCAATGAATTGTGAAATGGTTACAGACGGATTCAAAATGTAGGAAATCAGCATGTTTGCAAATCCTTGGTGTAGAGGTGTCTGTAATTTGAGTGTGTAGTTCAATTATTTGAAAATGAGTCAAGCTCTCATTTTATTACGGTCTTATCATGCCTCTTGAAGCGCTTCACTTATAATGAATTGCTTTGAAATAAGACTTGTGTAGGCAAATGCAGCAGCCATTTTACGCACGGCAAGAGCCCACAAACTGCATTGAGCCATATGACAAATTAATCTGTATTTGTTGGTATTGGGAGACATCGCAAGTGATCCCTGCTATTCTTCTGAATGGTGCTGTGGGATCTTTAATATCCACCAGAGCGGAGAATTGGGGGCTTGGTTTAGCATCTCTCCTAAAGAATGGCAGCCCTCACAATGAAGCATTTCCTCAGGAATGTAGACTAGATCATGTGCTCATGACCTGGGTCTTAAACCTACAAACCCAAAGATGCTACCAACTGAGGCAATTTGAGGCCTGAGCAGCTTCAATGCTGTTGCTGTTCTCTCTATCTTTCGGAAAGCTTTAATGTCAATGTAATCACTGTTCTGAAATCCCTATTTTCCTTTGCCTGCTGCTTTTGTGGGACGTTTACTCCTTTTGTATTCTTCACCCCACTCCCTAAATCCAAATCAAGGCAACCAGTCAGATCCCATACAGAGAAGAGTATAAATCTGAAACGTTTATTCAGATGATCTGCCAGTTCCATGATGAGCATAGTCATGGAAGATGGTGAAATTTTAACTCCATTCCCCCCTCAAATGGAATGAATCAAGGTTGTGTTCCACCTAGTTTGCTTCTGTGCTTACTTATGCCTTCAGGGACTTGGATAAAGGAGTGTGTATTTGCTTCAGGACGGATGGCAAATTATACAATTTCTGCCATCTTGTAAGATTCTGAGAATTGTAATAAAATCGCTGCTACCATGTGGAGGTCGAAGCTCAATGAATTGTGAAATGGTTACAGACGGATTCAAAATGTAGGAAATCAGCATGTGTTCTTTGTTTGTGAAGACACAGAATGGTGGAAGTCAGCAGGGGTGTCCTTTGCCTGGTGGTCAGCATGGTCCTTTGAGAGGCCACATGGACAAGAAGGAAGAACATGATTGACAAGGAAGTCCCGCCCCCACAAATCTCACAGGAACAGGAACGTGTCATGCGGAAGGAACTCCAATCAGGGAAGGTTTGGAGTGAAACTGACCCATCAGAGGGAGGCACAGAGTAATTTACGGCGGAGGCTGGCAGACAAGGCCCTATAACAGAAGTAACCCAGGGACGGGAGATTCAAGATTCAGAAGAAGCCCAGAAGACCGAGCAGGAGGAAGAATGAGCTGAGAAAGCTGGTCAGTCTATGTTTCGACTTACAATTTCACTGGACCGATCACCCAGAGATAAAGGCGTATGTATGAAAGTCGGATATAGAGTTTAGGTATTGTTGAGGAGGTACTTTTATGTACGTTTGAATTAATAAGTTGTGGGCATATCTGTTGCCGAGAGTTCTTTGAATTTATTGCCAAAGGTGCTTCTATGCACCCTCGAATTTTGAACTATAGTGTGAATAAAGACCAATTTTATTGATCACATCCTTGTCTGTCATTGTTAAGCTAATTTGTAATTCTCAAGGTCCGAACAGTAGTAAGAGAAAGACTTACAACCTGCAGTACAAAACTAAGACCTCTGAAGAACTTGTTCGGGAGCTTGTTTGTTCATGGCTATGCCCTTGGTGTCCATGCAGAAGAGGACCTCCAAGTCATCATTGATTTTTCTGAATGCTTGTTGGAAATTTGGCCTCGTTGTCCGTCTGAAGTACATGGCAGTTATACACCCGAGTGCCCCTTATGTGTCACCCAATATTAACAGTATGTGTGCGATAGCTGGACCATTTACAACTGCCATATCAGAAAACTCGATCACTTCGATCTAGGTTGCCTGAAAATATCACAAATTCGATGGCGGCCCAAGATTTCGGACACTTGAGGTCCTCAGAAAAGCAAATATGCTCGACATGGAGGCAATTATTGTAAAACTGCAGCTAAGGTGGGCTGGCCTCTTGGTCCGAATGCCTGATACTAGACTACCTAAGAAGGTATTCAACAGTGAGCTGAAGCTTGGTAAATGTTCTTGTGGTCAGTTCTAAAGCTATAAGGATTGCTTACAGAACAATAAAAAAAAATGTAGCATCTCAACTGACACATGGGAGTGTGATGCTTGCGACAGGAAAAAGTGGCAAAAGGTGATTCACGATGGCACAGCAAAGCTTGAAGCAAGTATTATCCAGCTAGCCAAAGAAAAGAGAACCCAAAGGAAATCAGAGAAAGATCAGACCTCGGGTCAATGTGACATCCAGTGTCCTGTGTGTGGGAAAACATTCCCTACGAAAAATCGGACTTTGCATGTTGCTGTAACATACGAGAACCACAACCTGTATTAATTAGAGATAATTCATAGGCTGTCATCCGAGACAATGATGGACAAATCATCATCATACAGAGAAGAGTGAGAGCATGGACACAATGTGAAATCCTTTTCCTGTCGCAGGGTACTGCTTCAGTTAGATGTTAAGCGAGTGACTGCAGTGGATGATAATTGTGGATAAGGTCAATCCCCTTTAGAGTTTTCTGTTGGTATTCTCTCCAGCCTGAAGTGAATGCAGCAGCAGAGCTGGAGATCAGAGGCTGATTCCTCTGTGGCTGATGCACAAATCAGGAATGTCAAATGTAGGGTAACTGTATTGATTTCAGACCCTCACAATTCTCTTTGTGTTTGTTTAATAAAAGGCATTCTCCACTAAGGGATTTAGTGACTGGGGTTAGATTGTGGACACTGTTTTATAAGACAAAGAACTATTTTTTATGCACTTCCAGCATCAGTTAACAATCCCCAATTCTGCCTTGCCATTTAAGTGCATTTTTGGAATGGCTGAATTGCTAAGTGTAAGTGAAAGTGTTGTATTTCTTAACATGCTTCTTGGTACAACCTATTGGTTTAGATTTAACTACTTCACACAAAGGTTAATGAAGGAGTGGAACAGCGTGCACAGGGAGATCGAGGAGGTGGACAGTGTCAGCAAATTCAAGAGAAACTGAGTACAGTATAACAACAGAATATGCTGGAAAAACTCAGCAGGCCAGGCAACATCCGTGGAGAGAAATTAGAGTCGACGTTTCAGGTCGAAACCCTTTTTCAAAACTGGAAAGGAAATAAAATAGATTGAAGGCAAGGCTGCGATAGAACAAAAGAAGTAAAAGAGACATTAAGAGGTATTCCAAACCAGACGAAATGGTAATAGGACAGTGGAGACAAAAGACGGCTGAGATTAGGTGTGAAGTGTACTGGCAGGATGAGACAGAGCTGCCATGTGGGAGAGAGAAAAAAAAAGGAAAAGGGGGGGGGGGGGGAAGACCCAAAACAAAGGGGTGGAAAAAAATAGAAGTAAAAATGTAATAGGGGCCGAGGTTATGATCTGTAATTGTTGAACTCGATATCGAGTCCGGAAGGCTGCAAAGTGCCTAATCAGATGATGAGGTGCTGTTCCTCGAGTTTACGTTGAGCTTCCGTGGAACAATGCAAGAGGCCAAGGACGGTGAGGTCCGAGTGGGAATGGAGCGGTGAATTAAAATGACAGGTGACCGGAAGCTCGGGGTCACCCTTACGGGCTGAACGGAGGTGTTCCGCAAAGCGGTCACCCAATCTGCGTTTGGTCTCCCCAATGTAGAGTTTACACTTATTTTTTTCCACCCCTTTGTTTTGGGTCTTCCCCCCCCCCCCCCCCTTTTTTTTTTCTCTCTCCCACATGGCAGCTCTGTCTCATCCTGCCAGTACACTTCACACCTAATCTCAGCCGTCTTGTCTCCACTGTCCTATTACCATCTCGTCTGGTTTGGAATACCTCTTAATGTCTCTTTTACTTCTTTTGTTCTATCGCAGCCCTGACTTCGATCTATTTTATTTCCTTTCCAGTCTTGGAAAAAGGGTTTCGACCCGAAACGTCAGCTCTAATTTCTCTCCACGGATGTTGCCTGGCCTGCTGAGTTTTTCCAGCATTTTCTGTTGTTATTTCGGATTTCCAGCATCTGCAGTATTTTGCTATCGTACAAGAGTTTCCTGTAGTTTGTTTTGGTGACATATGGGCCCAGAAATTCGGGTCGGAGGCTTCCTGTGGGTGCAAGCCCTCGACCTGCACTTAACTAGCGCGCCGGCCGTTGTGCTGTGGGCCCGCGTGGGATTCCGATCCTGGGCCTCCTCCAACTGCCGGCGCGCAGTGCTTGCGTATCCCAGGGGCGCAGTTAGTTCGAAGCATCCCCTGGGATCACGTGGGCCATGGAGAGCCAATGGTAGCAGGGAATCTGTATTCATAGATTTGACAGGAAGAGCTGTCAAATCTATGAATACAATTCAGCCCCAAAACATCACTAAAACGTCAATTTTTAAAAAAAAAATCACATTTTTAAAATAACTAAATTACATAAAATAACTATTTTAAACAATAATTTAAATTTTTGGAAAAATTAATTTACAGTTTCTAACGGGGCTAAAAATAAACTTACCTTTAAAGTATTTAAAAATAATAAACCTGTGGGAAAAATGTTTTAATTTAACTTAATTCACCACTTACCTTGTTAAAAGCAGGCCTTGCGACTGCTTTTTACAAGCGTAGCCCCTGGAGACTTACCCTCCCGGAGAAAGCTGCAAAAAAAACGGAGGTTCCAGGCGTACGCGCTGCCCCTCCAGCGCACGCGTTCGACCTGTGAACCCCTTCCATTAAGGAAACGGAAGCTCCGGTTTCCCACGCATGCACGAAACCGGCACTTTCATTGGGCCTACGCGTGAGTACCCAGCGCGTACTCACCCATGGGGACCCGAATTTCTGGCCCATGATTGAGGGATTATAGGAGTATAGTGAGGTATATTTTGGACTTTCGAACAGGCCAGATGTGAGCAATGGTCGCTTCTAATCTTGCACATTGCCATGTGCTCCAAGTGATAATGAACTTCTCAGCTTATTGAGGCAGGATGCTGGGTTAATGGAATTCAGCTGTATTGAAATCCATCTCTTTACAGCAACACAGTGCATGAGATATTTGACGTATTGAGCACTGGGCTATCCTGGCTATTGGTAAAGTCTGAGCCATGCAAACCAGAAGGTCCCTGGTTTGTTTCTTGAATTAACTGATCTAAGCTGGGTAATAGTGAAGTTGCCTTTACTGTCCTTGGGCAAGAGAGGGAAAATTCAACCAAGTTTCCAAGCCTCTGTGACTCCTGCTTGGAGGTATGTGTGTGGTGCGTGAGCGGGTTAAGGAAGATTTGACTCGGCATAAAATAGTATTCACTGTCTAGGCGCTCACACTGGGTGAAGTACGTTTCAAGTAGATGGCACCTGTGGAGTCAGCACCATCAGGACAAGAGGGCAGAGAGTAATGCGAGGAACATTCCCCCTACAAATTTCAAGGATTTGTTTTCTTTCAACAAGATGAGCGTGTTGGCTTAAATGCTATCTTTGCTGCCTCTGTAGAATCCTAGAATTTTACAGTACAGAAGGAGGCTGTTCAGCCCATCGTGCCTGTGCATGCTCATTGGAAGAACTAGCCACTTAGTCTCAGTCCCCCTGCCCCTTCCCTGTACACTTCAAATTTCCCTTTTTCAAACTTTTATCCACTTCCCTTTTGAAAACTAGGGATCCTATTTTCACCACTGTTTCTGGTAAGACATTACATGTCCTGACTGCTCTTTGCATGGAAAAAAAAATCTCAACACTTTTTTCCCTTCAATTGGTGGTGATCTTAAATTGAAACTGTTTAGGCACCAACGCGCCTGGTACAAATAGTTTTTCCCAATTAATCTCATCAAAACCCTTCATAATTTTCAGCAGCACCTATCCGATTGGCTCTTGACTTTCTCTGATGATCCCGGAGCCACCAGCACTTTTCTCCAGCTCTAACCTTAAGACTGTTATGTATTGTGTGTTCTCCTCCCACCTGTGGTGGCACTGTCACAGGAGATAAATGGTTGGGTGTTCTCGGTTAAGTTTAGCTCTTTGTTCAGAACTTTCCAGAACTTCCTTTCCTTCCAATAAAGCACTTCATGTTTGAATCTCTGAGTTCTGAGTCCTAAATTGTGTCTAGGTAGAAAGGTACCGACACAACAAAGACCAGTTCACAGGAGTCCAAAAATTGTCTCCTAAGCAGTACTTGTATCAGAAAGAAAGACTTGCATTTCTTTAGCGCCTTTCACGACTTCAGGATGTCCCAAAGTGCTTTACAGCCAATGAAGTACTTTTGAAGTGCAGTCACTGTTGTGATGTAGGAAACGCAGCCAATTTGCGCACAGCAAGTTCCCACAAACAGCAATGTGATAATGACCAGATAATCTGTTTTGTTGGTGATGCTGGTTGAGGGATAAATATTGGCCAGGAGAATCCCCTGCTCTTCAAAATAGTGCCATGGGATCTTTTACATCCACCTGAGTGGGCAGACGGGGCCTCGGTTTAACATCTCATCTGAAAGACGGCACCTGTGACAGTGCAGCACTCTCAGTACTGCACTGGAGTGTCAGCCTAGATTTATGTGCTCAAACCTTTGGTGTGGGACTTGAACCCACAACCTTCTGACTCCGATGCGAGAGTGCTACCCACTGAGCCACGGGCGAGTGTTAAGTGGTACAGTAGTATTTAAAAGACATCCTTTCTCCTACTATCCAATTGCAAACTCAATTATAATTTCTCAAAATAACAACAGAAAATGCTGAAAAAACTCAGCAGGCCAGGCAACATCCGTGGAGAGAAAAAAGAGTCAACGTTTCGGGTCAAACCCTTTGTCAAGACTGGAAAAGCACAGGAAATGAAATAGATTAAAAGGCCGGGCTGGGAGAGAACAAAAGAGATGTGAAGAGACATTAAGAGGTATTCAAAACGAGACGAGATGGTGATAGGACTAATGGAGACAAAAGACAGTTTTTACATAACCTCGGCCCCTATTACATTTTTACTTATTTTTTATCCACACCTTTCTTTTGGCCCTTCCCCCCCCCCCCCCTTTTTTTTTCTCTCTCCCACATGGCAGATGTCTCCCATTCTGCCAGCGCATTTCACACCTAATCTAGAGCCGTCTTTTGTCTCCACTAGTCCTATCACCATCTCGTCTCGTTTTGAATACCTCTTAATGTCTCTTCACTTCTCTTTTGTTCTCTCCCAGCCTGGCTTCTTAATCTATTTCATTTCCTGTGCTTCTTTAGTCTTGACAAAGAGTTCACCTGAAACGTTGACTCTAATTTCTCTCCACGGATGTTGCCTGGCCTGCTGAGTTTTTCCAGCATTTTCTGTTATTATTTCGGATTTCCAGCATCTGCAGTATTTTGCTATCGTTTCTTAATAGAGTCCAGTATGTGGTGCGAACCACCCTTCCGGGCACCCCATATCACCGGCCAGTTTGGAAAAAGATGCTTCCTGGTATCTGCTCTGAACTTGCCCTTCAGGAGGCTATTCTATGAACTAAAATTCCCAATGAGGTGAAGGCACCCCTTTTTAATAGCATATTTTCTCCACCTCTCCTCCCTCACAAAGTCAGGGGTTACGTTGTGTTGCTTTATATGCATTCAAATATCCATTTGCTATTGAGAGAATGAAGGGCAGTGTGAAAAAAAGATTAATTCAATAATGACTTAGTGAAATTGTTTGTATTTGGTATGCAGACATCAAAGGCAGCTTCACATTAGAGCACACAGATATGCTGAAGCAGAGACAATGCACTCACATTGAAAGGGGTCAGTGTGAGGTGCGTTCTGTCTTTTCATTCACTGGCGTTTTGTTTTGTTTTGTTTCCTTCCATTGAAACATCTAATTTTCAGCCCAGAGAATGTGGCAGAACAGGCCCTGCAGCCAAGTTTATTGCCGTCTAGATGGGCGTGTGTTGCCGGTGGGTTGGCTACTGTTGTTAACAGTGAATAAAGAACAGGAAATATTTGGGGAGGGGTGGATGAGAGCATTCCAGAGACCTTTATGTTCTGAGAACACCAACGTCTAGAATTATTCAGAGCCCACTTGACTGGAAGGATGAATGCGCACTCGCTGCAACAGATGCAGTAAAGCTCTTTGTAGTTTTGAGCATTTTTATTGAAACTCAATAACTGAGAAGCCTATGGACTTGACCAGTGACGATGAGGTTGTATATTATGTTGTTTACAAGCCACTTAAGCAGGAAGGTACGAATGGGAATCCTGCTACTCCCACTGGAGGCTGTCAATAAATTGGGGCAGAATTACAGCTCCCTGTAGCAACAAAATATATTCCAGTAGAAACTATTTTATCATTTAATGTTTATTGGACTGGTGGAATTTTCAACTAGTGATATTGATGTTTTGTTCTTGAAGCATTCCGAAAAGCAGAGAAGACTTGCTACGATGCTAATGGTGGCTTTTGATCATAGCGGGATTTCAGCGTTCTCTGAGCTACTCGAGGTGCACCCTCTCGCGTCCTGTTGTTCCTTTAAACTTATCTATGAAGTTTGTTGAAGTAATTGGGTTGGGATTTGTATCTTGTGAACTGTGGAAACAGCACAGCGTATGTTTGGGGATGGGTTTGATAATTCTAGAAATGTACCCACTAATCAGCACCCCAATTGAAGGGTAGGGCCTTGTAGGCGATTGATTCAATCCTTTACATCATCCTTTCGGCATGATCCAGCTTGATTTGGGGGTGGAGGACAGAGAAAGAGAACAAGCAGCAATAGACCACACAAGGTGGGAGTAGCTATTTTGCAGTTAAATTGAAGTGGAATTTGAGCTTGGTCTTGAGTGGCAGCCAGTGCATTTTGTCGCACAGGGTAGTGTTTGTCCTTGGCTTCACCTCAACAGCTTCTGTTGTGTTCAGCCAGGTGCTGAGTACCCACCACCCTGGTCATTACTTCCTTGGCGTAGTACTGGTCAAATCTGTCCATGTTTGATGAAGCCAGATTTTTGCCTTATTAACAAGCCTGCTGGATTACGACTGAGCCAAGAAAGACCAACTGTACTGGAATATTTATAACATCATAAAAAGAGCCAATCTAATGTTTCACTATAATTGGTTATTAGGCTGTTTTACACATCCAGTGTTTTACATCAGCAATATTGCTGTCTTGTCACAGATGATAGTTATTGTGATTTCCTTTGCTAAATATATTTCTAATGTCCTTTTGTGCAGATTTGTAAGCGCATAATGTCCTGGCATGTATGTAATTGAGAATAGTGGCTTTGTTTAAAATCACTTTCATTAAGATGTGTAACTGCTCGATTCAATCTGCCAGGCCCTTGTAGGAGCCACTATTGGTTTTTTTGTAAAGTCAATTAAACCAGATTCATAGAGCAATTTGCCTGTGAAATTTTCGCCTTGTGGTAAATTCTCATGGTAAGTAGTCATTCCACATGCTCTTCCCGCTCCCTGCATCCTCACTGTGTTGAAATAGAGACTCATTACATCATAAGAGAGAGGGTATAAGAAATTCCTTGATGCAGAGTTGTTGGAGCATGGCATGCCTTGCCACAGGAAGTGGTTGAAACAGAGGGAGCTGCATCTTTTAAGGGAACATTGGATAAATATTTGAAGCAGTGGAAAATAGATGGCTATAGAGAGGAAGCAGGCTATTTTAAGTCATTTTGAATTGCTTTAGCAAAGAGCTGGCACAGACATGATGGGCTGAATCCTTCTATGCTATGAACCTTTGTGTTTCTGTGGTCTCCTACTCTAACTTGTCCTTCCTCAGGACATCAAAACCCCTTACCTCCCTCAGTCTTTCCTTCCTCTTATGTAATCGAAATAAATCCAAAGCTTGGCATCACTAACCATAACTTCCAGACTTAGCTGATCATCATCTCTCCGACACTTTTCAACTTTACTCGTGTCCCTGCTCTATGGGCGTGGGCCCACGTTTTTCAATGTAAAAGATGACGGCTCACTTTTGCACACAGCGTTAGCAGGCCCTTTAAGAGTGGCTTAAGCAGAGGCCTGAGAGGGTCACGCGTCACTCCTGTTGATCAGGGATGGTGCGGGTTGACTTGAACTGTTTTTTCCCCTTTCTTTTGGTATCGGACTTTGAGGAAATGGCTCTGGGAGGAGCTTGATGGCTGGAACTCTCGTGTCACGTTTGAACTACAATTTCACTAGCCTCTACAGGCGGACCAGAGGCGAGGAGGAGATGCAGCTGGTCTGGGTAGGCCAGCTATGGACTCTAGGGGAATCAAGGGATATGGGGATCAGGCAGGAAAGTGGAGTTGAGGTCGAAGATCAGCCTGATCCTTATTGAATGGCAGAGCAGGCTCGAAGGGCTGTATGGCCGACTCCTGCTCTTAATTCTTATGTTCTTCGCTCAACAGGGCCAAATTCTAAAATAAAATCAGGCACATGGTATTAAAGGGAACATGGCAGCGTTCATGGGAATTTGACTGAAGGACAGAAACAGTAGTGGTCAATGGATGTTTTAGCACAATTATGCCCGCTGAATATTGTGACTTTACATCCCATGTAAGGGAGGTGCCCAGAGTTGTATTGGATTAGGGCGGGTGAGGGAAAGGGGATTGATCCTGGTGTATAAAGTATAGCATAATGGATGCCTCTTCATGAACTGCACAGCAGTAAAGTATTCAAACATCTTGGATAATAATGCAGACCATTTAAAAACTCAGGAGGTTTTTGTTCACCTAACTCATTTTATTGGAACCCTGACATTCTGTTTGCTGTCTTAAGAATCTTGTATATTGATTGGATTCTATGAACAGCAGGCAGTAGGTTCTCTCCTTGTTGACTCTACACTCTGCCATGTACCTCATGACCTCCGCTGACCTAGCAGCACTGGCGACAACATTTTCACAGCTTCCAAAAGTTTCCATCTGGCCACCACTTTTCTTTCTAATGGTAATAAAGTTTTTGTTTCAGGACTGGCAGCAGCAACTAACATAAACGGGGAGATTGGCACACAGGGGTCACAGTTCTGCATTTGAGGTCAACTCTCTCAGCACTGCATATATATTACATAATAAAATTGTCATGAGCTTGTTAGAGATACGGGGAAAAAACTGCAAATGCTAGAAATGCACAGTAAGTCAATGTTTGAAAAGAGGGAAGATTAACATTTTAGGGGTAGACCTTTCATCAGTGTAAGAACAGGTGTAGATCATTCAGCCCCACCAGCTGTTAGATGATGGCTGATCTGTACCTCAACTCCATTTACCTGCCTTTGCTTCACATTTCTTGATACCTTGATGACAATCTTATCATTGACCCAGCATCCACAGCCTTTTGGGGGAGCGAGTTCCAGATTTCCCCTACCCTTTTTGTGAAAAAGTGCTTCCTGACTTCACTCCTGAGCGGCCTAGCTCCAATTTTAAGACTGTGCTCCCACCGCCCCACACCTTGTTCTGGATTTTCCCATCAGAGGAAATAGATTTTTTGTATCTACTCTATCAAATCCTTTTATCATTTTTAACACCTCAATTAGATCACCCCTCAAGGGAATACAAGCCAAGTTTATGCAACCTGACCTCATACTTCCCTACATTGAATTCCATCTGCCATACTTTTGCCTGCTCATTTAATCTGCCTATGACTTTTTTAAACTTTCTGCTCCCGTCTACACAACTTAGTGTGCCTCCTGTTTGTGTACTTTGCAAACTTGAATTATTCAACTCGCTATTCCTTCATCCAAGTCATTGATGTATATGATGAGCTGAGGTACCAGGACAGATGTCTGGGGGGACACTGCTTGTCACATCCCACCAATCTGAGTACATTCCCTTTATCCCTAGTCTCCGTCTCCTATCTCCCAACCAATTGACAACCCATGTCACAAGGTTACCTCTCATTCTCTGCGCTTTTATTTTTGTTGCTAATTTCCTGTGCAGAACCTTATCGAATGCCTTCTGGAAGTACGTATAGATAACACCCATAGACACCCCCCTACCCTCTAAGCTGCACAGTCCGGGGCCGGCTTTTCCAGAGTTAAATTTCGCGCATGCGTGAAACTGAATGGGCTGCACAGCTGTTTAAAGGGGTGCGCACCACCCCCCACCCCGGCCCAAATTTAGAGAACACATTGTTATCCACCGTGTTAGTAACCTCCTCAAAAATATTAACTAGATTAATTAGACCTTTCACAAATCCATGCTGACTCTCTCATCTGGTTATACTTGTTCAAGTGCTCCGTTGGTCCCTGATGATAGGTTCCGGTAACCGCTCTACAATTAACACTAAAACTGACAGGTCTGTCGATACCTGGTTTCTCCCTCCCTCTGTCCTAAATAATGGGTAATATTTGCAATTTTCCAATCCAAAGACACAATTCCCAAAACTAGAGCGCTTTGGAAAAGTATGACTCCTACATCTGCACTTTCCTTTAATGCCCAGTATGGGCCCGAACAAAGTGTTTATACCCAAAACATTCGCCTGTCTTTACTCTTTCCAGATGCAGTTGGACCTGCTGTATATTTCCAGCATTTACTGTTTTTTATTTCTTGAGATTTATGTTATAATTTGTTTTACTGCTGCATGCTGTGTAGTTGTTTGACAATTCCTCCCGCCCCCCCCCCCCGCCTTCTCTAGTCCAGGATCGTTGAGGTCAATTATAACATCACAACTATTGAGATAGGAGCTAAGACAATGCTGGGATTCTCTATACAAGCACAAACAAGCTATAGTATAAAGCACAAAACCATCTCATTCCCAAGTCATTTAAAATGTATTACAATAATCATTCCTTTTGTGAACTGCCAGAGAAGTAAAATAATAGTGTTGTGTGCAGGCCTGCAGGGACTTGACTCGTAGTCATTTTATAAAAGAAAAATGATTTGTAAAAAGTCTTTCCCTTGGAAAGAAAGAGACGAGGAATAAATTCACATAAGTAAAATTAAATCAGAAACTTAATTTATTTTTATAAGCGATATTTTGCAACTCTCCGTCTGTGGGGAGGTTTGAATAGAACAGTTTTCACAACGAGCACTAAAAAAAAGTAGATTGGCAGCGATACAGTTTCTTGGGCAGGCTCGGTGCAATAGTTGGCTGCTTCGGAGCTGCTGCCTTCACCGCCAGGGAAATATGCGCAAACAGCGAGCGCCCCAGTGCATAAAGCTGTGATGTGGCTCTTGTGTGATTTCCCTAATATGCTTCCAAAGACGGAGAATGTTCTTACTGGTAGGCCAGATGGCCAAATCTCTTCCAATGAAGTACAAGACTGTTTGTTTTCTTCCTCTATCACTTGGCGTGTGCTTTGGCAGTGGTTCACGGGTTTACGAGCAAGCTCATACCTCACCCAAGTGATCCTCGTTCAGCTGTCAGTTGAGGTGGCAAGTGCCATCAGGCTATTTTATCATTCTGGGGGCGGGGGCAATCGTCTCACTCAAGCCTGATCGTGTCCTCTCCTAATGTCCACACACATGCATTCTCCAGCAGAAGTTGCCAGACAGTAATCTAAAGTGGAAACCCTGTCTGAATTGAACCACCCACCCGTTCTAATCCAGGGTTCCTGACCATACCAACTCAGCTCAATTATGTCAACATGGCAGAATGCATTAATGCCATGCAGTTCATGAGCCAGGATAAAACCTGATACCACCCTGGTCTGAATGGCTCAGTACCATACGGGACCATTGATTCGAACTTGTAAATCCTTGGGGGAGCGGTATGTGTGTGCTCCCAACACGGTCCTTATTTCTTACATTTAGATCATCATCATCATCATCACCATCCACCATTCCGTGGCACATTTTCAGAGGAAGAATAACTGCACAGGATGGGGCACAGCATGCTCCACTGTGCAGGAAATGAGGCTGGGAAAGAAATTGACTGCGGTTTTAAGAAGTTATGATTAATGCCCACAGTTCACAAACCAAAAAGGAAGGGATGAAAAAAAGTAGTTAACTAGCCCCTTCAAAGAATATAATAAAAACTGTCACTATAAAATAAAATGTGAAGTTATAATTGCGATGCGTTTAGCCATTGCACGGTCCAGGAACTTTGCAATTTTTCATTGTCACTTTCATGCTTCCATTTGTTTCATTGGAGCGAGACACAGAAGGGGGTTGTAAAAACTGGGCAAGCTCGGGCACGACCGAACCACGGGAGCTCGGGCAGAACCGAACCACGGGCGAGCTCGGGCAGAACCGAACCACGGGCAAGCTCGGGCAGAACCGAACCACGGGCAAGCTCGGGCAGAACCGAACCACGGGAGCTCGGGCAGAACCGAACCACGGGAGCTCGGGCAGAACCAAACCACGGGAGCTCGGCCAGAACCGAACCACGGGAGCTCCGGCAGAACCGAACCACGGGAGCACCGGCAGAACCGAACCACGGGAGCTCGGGCAGAACCAAACCACGGGAGCTCGGGCAGAACCGAACCACGGGCAAGCTCGGGCAGAACCGAACCACGGGCAAGCTCGGGCAGAACCGAACCACGGGCAAGCTCGGGCAGAACCGAACCACGGGAGCTCGGGCAGGACCGGACCACGGGAGCTCGGGCAGGACCGAACCACGGGCAGAAGGGCAGAACCGAACCATGGGCAGAAGGGCAGGACCAAACCACGGGCAGAACCGAGCACCGGGCAGAACCGAACCACGGGAGCACCGGGCAGAACCGAACCACGGGAGCTCGGGCAGAACCAGAGCTCGGGCAGAACTAATGAGTTTAAAAATCGGTTGAAGACTTTTTGTGGCATTTACTGATGACATGTAACACCTTTGAAGTTAGAGAAAGAGTGAGTTTTCACACGTAAAAGAGAACATGAGTACCTTTAGGAACAGCAATGGGCCATTATGTCCATCAACCCCGTTTTATCCTATCTTTTCTCACCCTCCTTTCCACCTTTTCATCATTTCCTTCCATCCCTTCTCTCTCCAAAAGCATATCTTGATTGTCTTTTTAACCACCCGTGTATTATCCTCTCAGTAAAAGTGGTCTGTCTGAATGTCCTTACTCCGAATCTCCGTTCTCTTGGACCCTTGCGGATTATAAACACCAAGTCAATGACCCTGAGCATCGTACAGTACATTCCAGCCCTATAGTACTGTACACTGTAACAATATTGATTGGATGGTTTGAATGTGAAAGAGGAATTCTCTGCTTTTAGGCCGAGTTTTTTTTAAAGATATTTGACAAGTGCCACTTCACTCCATCCCCTTCTCCATTGGGCCATAGCCCATCAGTTTAACCCATTATGAACTGTAACATACATTGGGAGCTTTTTGTCAAAAACAATTCTGTTAGTGAAACGTTTTGTCAGTTTGTATGTTTCCCAGATCCTGTTCAAAATCAGTTCCATAGAAAGTGACCAGAGATGAACTTGTTGTTTTGTCAGTTTTGAGCTCAAGGTGAAGGATGTTGATGCTGGAGATTAGAACAGCACAGGCTAAATCAAGACTAAAGCATCCTCTATACTGGCCTATCAAACACTAATACGAAACCACCGCTCCCATCTTATCGGACAGCAGGTGCTGGCAATGATTCTATTGTCATTTACAGCTCCTTTAAACCCAGCTTTTGTTTCTTTACTTGTGCTATTACCATCCCCCTTTAGCCTCGCACCATCACACCTTTTTTCATGAATCTCGCCTGCCTTCCACCCTATCACAGACCTTCCCTTTTGTTCTTTACTCCCCTCCCCCTTTCCCTGCCTCTATACTAGCTTAAAACCTGTTGCATCTCTCTTTTTCCATTCTGGTGAAAAGTCATCGACCTGAAACGTTAACTCTGTCTCTCTTCACATGTTGCCTGACCCGCTGAGTATTTTCAGCATTTTCTCTTTTTACATCAAACACTTCCAGGGCAGGTACAACACAGGTTAAATCAAGAATAAAGCTCACTCTATACTGACCCATCAAACACTCCCAGGGCAGGTATAGCATAGGTTAGATAGAATCATAGAAATTTATGGCCCCAAAGGAGGCTCATCGTGTTTGTGGCGGCCGACAAAGAGCTCTCCAGCCTAATCCCACTTTCCAGCTATTTGTCCGTAGCCCTGTAGGTTACGGCACTTCATGTGCATATCCAAGTACTTTTTAAATGTGATGAGGGTTTCTGCCTCTACCACCCTTTTAAAATTACGCTTAATACGTCCCTTAGAATTTTTCTAACAATTTTCCCATCTCCGATGTTAGGCTGACTGGCATGTAGTTACTCTGACTATCCCTTTCCCCTTTTTTAAACAACAGTACAACGTTAGCAATCCTCCAGCACCATACCTGTAGCCAGAGAAGATTGGAAAATAATGGTCAGAGCCTCCGCTATTTCCTCCCTTGCTTCTCTTAACAGCCTGGGATACATTTCATCTGGCCCTGCCGATTTATCTACTTTCGAAGATGCTAAGCCCCTTGATATTTCCTCTCTCACTGTTTATCTCATCTAATATTTCACACTCCTCCTTAACTACAATGTCTGCATCATCCCCCTTTTGTGAAGATAGATGCAAAGTATTCATTAAGAAATTTACCCACGGCTTCCACCTCCACACACAGTTTACCTTTTTGGTCTCTAATAGGCCCTAATAGATTCAGAGTAAAGCTCCCTCTCCACTGTCCCATCAAACACTCCCAGGGCAGGTACAGCACAGGTTAGATTCAGAGTAAAGCTCCCTCTACACTGTCCCATCAAACACTCCCAGGGCAGGGACAGCATGGGTTAGATTTAGAGTAAAGCTCCCTCTGCTCTGCCTCCAATAATGTGCTTTAATCCATCAAACACTCCCAAGTCTGGTACCACGCAGAAAGATCTAGTGCACCTTCCTCCATATTATTACACCAAACATTCCAAGGCAGCACAGCATGGAGAATAAAGTTATTTTCTACATTGACCCAACAAATGTTCGCAGGTTTTGGTACAGCAGTTACATAGAGTAAAGCTCCCTCTGCTCTGCCTCCAATGATGTGCTTTAATCCTGACCTTGGAGTGTTGTCTTCTGTTGCTCACGGCAACTATCCTGTGGTCTCTCCAAGCCAGCTTCGTACCTGCTTTGTACTGTGGGCTCATGCTCACTAGAGACTTGATTGACATTGCCACAAATTAATTTCATGGATCCTTACAGCCAGTCGACAAAAGAGTCCTTGTACTCTCAATCTGAGCCATATTACCCTTTAATAATGTGTAAAGACACCAGATTTAAAATTCTTAAATCCGCTTCAGATCTTCTTTCAAAACATGGGTCTGCTTTTCAAAGCGAGCTTGAAAGGAAAGAACGGGACTGAGAATGAGATTCAGAAGTGCTGCCCTTTTTTTTGGAGGGGGGAATGAAGGCAGAGAGAGAATTTGTAATTATGCACAGCTGGGTCTGCAGGCACCATAAAGAGCAGGCCAGTCAATTCACTGAAAATGTGTTTGAGCTGTTTCTCCAGAGTCACTCCCAACACACACAAAGTTCTCTCGGATTCGTGGTTGTTGTCTGCTTCAAAAAACTGCAACGAGTCCCAGAAGTATTAAAAGCAGCAAATTGTTTACAGGAAGGCATTTTTTTTACAACTTCAGAGTATTCCCCATTGTATTGTCCATTTATTTGCTGCTTACACCGAGCTTGAGCTGTACAACAAATGGCAATCACTCGCACTCTCTTGTCATTTTTCAGCATTGCCTCATTAGTGCCCCCGGCAACTTATATTGTACCAAGTTTTAAAAAAACCACTTACTTTGCATATATTTGTTTCACTTCCATTTCTTTTGTATCCTGCTTGCAATGCAAGTATTAGTTAACAAACAGAGGCTTGGGATCTGTCTGTGCGTTTTGTTTAGGAGCAACATTTTGCTCAAAGCAAAAACCTCATTAAATGTACAGGGATTCGGCAGTGAAAGCACCTTGTGGTCAATTATTTAATTTCCTACAGAGACTCTGACAAAGCTGCTGGGTCATCTCTTCTCATTCTTCTCTCCTCCTTCTGTTTCCTCTCCTCGCCTCGCTCTGAGTGTGTGTGTGTCTTTTTTTCCCCCCCCCTTCCCTTTTTTGACTCCGTAGTTTTTCAGAATGTTAAATCCTTTGTTCTTTAATGAAAAGAAAGAACTTGCATTTAAATAGCGTCTTTCACGACCTCAGGACGTCCCAAGTGCTTTACAGGCAATGAAGTGCTTTTGAAGTGTAACCACTGTTGTAACCTGCTGAGTGTTTGTCAGCATTTTCTGCTTTTTTTGTTACGTTCTCACTACATTAAAGTTGGTATCAAGTTTCTCTATCTCTTCCCCATCTTTCCTAATTATACTCTCCTCTTCTATAGATTCTATCCTCCACGCCTTGACCAGAACATGATTTGCCCCACGGTTTGCCCAGATGCGCGGGCTAATTTCATGAACTTGACCATTCATGAAAATTAAAGAGATGGGAGAACTTCCAACCTCTCATTCACCTCCCACCGCCCCCATCTCAAACTATCTTGTCTCCATCAACACGACTATTTTCCCCTCTCATTCCTCCTAGGCTGCTAACTGCTCCATGTGTTAATGTAATACTCCAGAAGTGGTTCCACTGCTGCCTTTATCACCCCATGAATCAGGAAAGAGAAACTGTATGCAGCGAGCTTTGAAAACACAAGCCTGTAGATTGTATTAGGAACTGGAGACTGACAGAGGTAAAAAGTGCCACAGTCTTCCAAAATAATGAGTCAGAGTAGGAGGCAGTACGGAGTGCCTTGATTTCAGCGCAATGCAGATGTAGGGAGAAAGTGTGTGTATAGCTGTCATAATAGCAGTGTGGCATTGTACATTCACAGGTGGAAAGCTGTACAAACAGCACAGATTTCTACTTCAAGGCATTGAGTTGAAATCACAAAGTCCTTATGGTACATAGAAACATAGAAGATAGGAGCAGGAGTAGGCCATTCGGCCCTTCGAGCCTGTTCCGCCATTCAACGAGATCATGGCTGGTCATCCAAACCCTAGCACCCGGTCCCTACACCGACAGCCATCCCACCCAAGCCCTATCCCCGTAACCCCACGTATTTAATCCCCCCTAACACTAAGGGCCAATTTTTTTTTTTTATCATGGCCAATCAACCTAACCCGCACATCTTTGGACTGTGGGAGGAAACCGGAGCACCCGGAGGAAACCCACGCAAACACGGGGAGAATGTGCAAACTCCACACAGACAGTCACCCGAGGCCGGATTCGAACCCGGGTCCCTGGCGCTGTGAGGCAACAGCGATAAGGAAAGAATGAACTAAAGTAGGGAGATGGTGCAATGTGTCTCATTTAACACAGTGAGGATGTGTAGATTAGGATGGACACGTGGAGAGGTATATTAGCAACTTAGGAGGAACGAGAGAGGAAAATTATAGTAGTGTTGATGAAGATATGATAGTTTGAGATGGGTGGGGGGAGGTGAAAGAGAAGTTGGAAGTTGTCCCATTTTCCTGATTCCACAAAAGGTCAAGGTTAAGTTCATGGAATTAGCTCACCCAACTGTCCCATAAGTAAGGTATTTGGTCAATCTGTGGGGCAAATCGTGTTCTGGTCAAGGTGTGGAGGGGAGAACCTATAGAAGAGGCAAGTATACTTGGGAAAGATGAGGAAGCGAGAGAAACTTGATGCCAACTTTAATGTAGTGAGAACCAGACACATCATATGTAATGTCTCTGAAGTTTCCTCTGAAAGAATAGCCTTTCTATAACAATAAATACTGTTATGTACTGGTGATGTGGTTTTTTTTAAGGCGAAGGAAGTTAGTTGGTATAGTAGAGTACTGTCCGCCAACTATGAGGAGGACCAATGTCATTTCACTTGCCGAGGTAGGCCCAGGTCTTGCTTCCAACAGTTGTCTTTGAGGGAGTAAATTTCTATAGAACACTGGTTAGGCCTCAGCTTGGCAGGACAAGTTGAGAAGGCTGTTTTATATTGAAAAAAAATTGCATTTGGGATCCTTGGCTTTATTAATAGAGGCATAGAGTACCAAACCAAGGAAGTTATGCTACACCTGTATAAAACGTTGGTTAAGCCTCCGCTGGAGTATTGTGTCCAATTCTGGGCACCACACTTTAGGAAGGATGTCAATGCCTTGGAGAGGGTGCAGAGGAGATTTACTAGAATGGTACCGGGGATGAAAGACTTCAGTTACGTAGAGAGACTGGAGAAACTGGGGTTGTTCTCCTTAGAGCCAAGAAGGTTAAGGGGAGATTTGAGAGAGGTGTTCAAAATCATGAGGGGTTTGATATAGTAAATAAGGAGAAACTGTTTCCAGTGGCAGGAGGGTTGGTAACCAGAGGGCACAGATTAAAGGTGATTGGCAAAAGAACCAGAGGCAGCATGAGGAATTTTTCTGTGCAGCGAGTTGTTGTGATCTGGAATGAACTGCCTGAAAGGATGATGAAAGCAGATTCAGTAATAACTTTCAAAAGGGAATTGCGATAAATACTTGAAGGGAAGAATTTGCACTGTTACGGGGAAAGAGCAGGCGGATAGGACTAATTGGATAGCTCTTTCAAAGAGCCGACACAGGCACGAATGGCCTCCTCCTGTGCTGTATCATTCTATGACTCTATAATGGTTATTATCAGTGTTCCCTTTAATTAATTTTTTGGGTGTGCGCGACCCCTTTAACGGGCTGCGCAGCCCATTCAAATTCCCGCGCATGCACCATTTTTTCTGTTTAAAAGCCGCTGCGCATCCACGCAGCTTAAAGGGAACATTGTGTGGAACTTCTTTGGACAAGGCGCAGAGTTCCAGGTGGCAGCCTGGCAAAGGATCCCACAATCAGAAGAAAATGGTGTGCGAATCTTTGCCATTGATACCTTAGGCTTGATGCAAAACCCGAAGGTGATTGTGCCGGTGCCGACTCATTGAGAGAGATATCCAATTAGTCCCATTCCCCTGCTCCATCACCATAGCCCTGACAATTTCTCATTTTCAGGTCTCTATATCCAATTCCCTTTTGAAAGTTACTACTGAATCTCCTTCCACCACCATTCCAGATCACAACAACTCGCTGCGTTTATATAAAAAAAAAAAAAAAATTCTCCTCATTTCTGGTTCTTTTGCCAATTATCTTAAATCTGTGTCTTCTGGTTACCAACCCTGCTGCGAGTGGAAACAGTTTCTCCTTATTTACTCTATCAAAACCTTTTATAATTTTGAACACCTTTATTAAATCTCCCCTTAACCTTCTCTGCTCCAAGGAGAACAACTGCAGCTTCTCTCGTCTCGCAACCTAACTGAAGTCCCTCATCCCCGGTACCATTCTGGTAAATCTCCCCTGCGCCATCTGCAAGGCCTTTACATCCTTCCTAAAGTGTGGTGTCCAGAATTAGACACAATACTCCAGCTCAGACCTAACCAGTGATTTATAAAGGTTTAGCATAACTTCCTAGCTTTTGTACTCTATGCCTCTATTATTAAAGCCAAGGAACCCATATGCATTTTTACAGCCTTCTCAACTTGTCCTGCCACCTTCAAAGATTTACGTACAAAGACCCCCAGGTTTCTCTGTTCCTGCACCCCCTTTAAAATTGTATCATTTAGTTTATATTGCTTCCCCTGATTCTTCCTTTCAAAATGCTGAAAGTTCTGAAAATGATTGCCATATATTTTAAACACCATCAGCTTGTTCCAATCAAACTATAATCCTTGACTGATGCAGACACTCGCAGTCTGTTGCTTGTGGGAAGATTTGCATTTTTTAGGTTCCCCGAAGGAGAGATGTTGAAGTGGGGATTTAAATCTCCTGCGGCTTTGAACAAAACTGCTCGGGTGACCGCTTTGCGGAACACCTCCGTTCAGTCCGTAAGGGTGACCCCGAGCTTCCGGTCGCCTGTCATTTCAATTCACCGCTCCATTCCCACTCGGACCTCACCGTCCTTGGCCTCTTGTACTGTTCCACGGAAGCTCAACGTAAACTCGAGGAACAGCACCTCATCTTCCGATTAGGCACTCTGCAGCCTTCCGGTCTCAATATCGAGTTCAACAATTTCAGATCATAACCTCGGCCCCCATTTCATTTTCACTTATATTTTTCCACTCCTTTCCTTCCCCCCCCCCCCCCCTTTCCTTTTGTTTCTCTCTCACACCTGGCAGCTATCTTTTGCCCTGCCAGTACACTTTACACCTAATCACAGCCTATTACCATCTCGTCTAGCTTCTAATCTCTTTTACTTCTTTTGGTTCTGTTATTCTTTTGTCCGATCGCAGCCCTGCCTTCGATCTAGTTCCTTTTCTCTCCAGTTTTGAAGAAGGGTCAAACCCGAAACGTCAACTCAAATTTCTCTCCACGGATGTTGCCTGACTTGCTCAGTTTTTCCAGCATTTTCTGTTGTTGCTCGGACACTAAATTGGTCCAAAAATGCAAAGCCAAAGTGGGGAAGGAATATTTCAGCAAGGGCATCATGATGTGCCTGGATTGCGCAGGAAGTGTCTTTGCACCAAACTGAACAGATGTTACCATATTTAACCTTATTCTCAGCTATTCAAGAGTGCTTAAGTTAATGAAGGGGGTGTATTGGCGGCAGTGTGTTGTATCAGTGCTATATTAGTGAGGGAACCGTAAGCAGATAAGTTGTGTTATGATTGTTCCCTTCCCGCTCCAAAATAATGGAGCAATGCTGGTTCCACATGCACAGTTAGCGCCCTAGAACATCACCTCAGTATCTACCCATCATGTATAACCCTAGCTAATGAATGTCAACCAACTTTTCAACTGTTTTTTGGGGCGGGGGTGTTGCAGCTAAACTTTATTCTGCCTTGCTTGATGCCCACAATGGGATTGGGTCACTGGACAGCAGTCAGAAATGAAAACACGTTTGAGATTTCTCCCCACCTAGCTCAAGGGCGTTGGGATCCACTGTAGCCGAGAAAAGCAAACTTGACGTAGACTGAGGATTGTGTTAGATCAACAAAGTAGATTAATCTGAATTATATAGGTTCAGCTGCCAGCGATACGACAGAAAGTACAAGCAAGTTAAACATCTATACCCTTGTTAGTTCGCAGGCCCCCGAGGGATATCCTACTATTAGCCAATCCAGCTGAGTTCTCAGCACAGAATACCAAAAAATTGCTGAACGTGAGCCTGGTTGTACAGCTCGATGGACAATGTCAGATGGCTTGCTCTGAACCTATCAATTCTGAGATTGTCATGTGATCTTTACGTATCATATGTTACTACACCAGTAGATGGCAATGTCGCTCCACACACACTCCATTCTCACTGGGATGTGGCTGGCATTTATTTCTTATCAGCAGAAGATGAGACACTTTTACATGGTTATAAACAAGCCACCTTAACAGAATGGCAACAGCTGAAACATGGATGTGTTGTCTGCAAACTAGCTATAATTCTTACACACACTCGTTTCAGCTTAAATTGCATTAACCTGACACCACCTGCTTACTTAGCATTCCTTGTGGAATTCCTTACAACTTAATGTCATACAAAAACAAAATACGGCGGATGCTGGAAATCTGAAATAAAACAGAAAATGCTGGAAATGCTCAGCAGGTCAGGCAGCATCTGTGGAGAGAGAAACAGAGTTGACGTTTCAGGTCGATGACTCTTCGTCAGGATTGATGAAGGGTCATCGACCTGAAACATTAACGCTGTTTCTCTCTCCACTGATGCTGCATGATCTGCTGAGTATTTCCAACTTAACCTAAACCATGTGGTGACCTGTATCTCTCGCAATACATTCTCATAATGCAAAGATATTAATACTGACTTCTGTATTGTTAAGCTATTTTTCCTATTGTATTATACATTACCCTACAGATTGAACTAGGGATCAATCCCGAGTGTGTATGTGACTGCACCATATTGGACAGTACATTATCCCACTAAAAGGGGGTAACGGTTTGTATTTATATGGGCTAGTGGTCACTGTTCCCTCTAATTTGGTGCGCGGTATCTTTTCCAGCCGCAACAGCTCGTGAACGGCTTGCATGGTACCTCCAGTTTGGACACGTATCTTGGGGAAACATTGCTTGTGGTGATAGGATTTGTACACTGACATGAATCAGTCATTCATGAAAGAAAGACTTATGAAATAATACTGAGCGGCCTATGGGTGGCGCTGTCCAGGGAGAGTATAAATACTCGGGCACGGGCCCAGCTTGCGCAGGACATTCTTAACAGGAACTAGTGAAGGACACAACTAGATCTCCATGTTGTAAAACAGTTGATTAAAGCTTTGTTTAACACTTCGACCAAGTGCCTGGTACATGCAAACTTGTCTCTGGGTTTGTGAGGGGACAATTGTGGGAGAATTATTCCTTTTGTAATGTGCATTCAGTGCTGAGATGTTCCTGGGTTAGGGAGCAGAAAAGTAAGGAGCCTTTGTTATAACTAAGGACCGCAGTGACTGCCCGCTGGGATGAGCCTGCGTGTGGTTGTCGGGTGAGACCAGATTCAAACGCTGCTATGATGCCATCCACGGTCGAACGACCTGCCGGCACTAACTATGCAGGCCACCCTATGAAGAATGGGCAGAGTGTTGTGAGGACTCGGGTGCCTGTGGAACCAGACGCCAGCCCGTGAGATTGTTGAGAGAAATTTTGGGACAATTAATTATATTTAAAAATAAATAGAATTCCTTCTTCTATTTTAAAATGTATTGAATGAATAACAAAATGTGGTTTGTTTTTGTTTGAAACTCTCAAGTTGTAAAGGAAAGATAAATTAAATCAAATCCTGAGACTTTGTCCATAGTTGAGCTGCTACTCGCTTGTGCTCTGGAGAGCTGGATTCCATGGAAACTGAGCATTCTTGAAATGGTCTTTTTAGAAGGAGTTATCATGAGTCTGTACGTGTTGATTGGGGTAGGCACGATGAAGGGAGAGTGGATGGGTGCAGATCCTCACAGACCATTGCCGCACTCAGTGAGCCCATCAGGTCCCAGAATCACCCAAAAGTGGGTGATGTCAGGGAATTAAGAAGAATATTAAAGGTCTAATACTGCCATCTCCCCTCCCCCATGCCCTTTCTCCAAGAACCCAGGCACTTCAAGTCCCTAGTGGCAGCTGTCAGTGAGATGAGAAACCAGTCGTTAGAGAATGTTATTAAAACAGGAGAGGCTTCTGATGCTGTTTGCTAAATATTTGATTGGATTGATAGATTGTTTACCTAATACAGCATTGTTGGAGAATGCGATGGGCGTAATGCTGCTCAGGTAACCTCGAGGGGATTTTATTTAAAGAGATCCTCTCTGTCCATCGATGTCTGCATGGTAAATTCTGAAGGGAGATTGTTAGAATCCAATGTGCTGTGCAATGAAGCTTATTCTTTCGATTTTACTGCCTTTTCAATGGAAGTGCTTTTTAAGTAGAATAGACAATGACTTAACTTGAAGCTTTCTGCTCAGGGAAGAGAAGTATATGTGTATGTATTTTTTTTTTAAATTGTTTCTTTTGAAAGCTATTTGTATTTCAGTTCCTGTTAACTAAGGAAGAGCAGGAAGGAAGAATACTTTATCCTAAGTGTTGTAGTGAAAGTTGTACTTTCTGCATCATATACTTTCAGGCTACATGTCTTTTCCATGTACAGAATGTGATCATCTTTGACATTTTATTTTGTTCCCTTTTTTTCTCTTCATATAATCCCCTTTTCTTTCTCCCTTTTTTCTTTTCTTCCCTTCCTCTTGCCCTCTCTACTCGTGTACTTGCTCCTGCTCCCTCTCGCCACTCACATGCCCTCTTGCTCTGTCTACACTCTAGCTACTTGCTTGCCCTTCTTGCTTCTTTTCATTCGCCCGCTCGGCCTTCCCTACTCACTCGCCCTCTTTGTATTCTCCCCACCTCCTCCTTGCCCTTGCCGCCACCCCCCCCTGTTCATTTTGACTTTACACAAAATTGTGCCAATCAGGTCCTGGTGATACTGGGACAGAGGGACTAGAGGCTTCAGTGTATTTGGTTTTCTTTTTCGAAAAAGCATTTTACTTACTAAAGTGAGTCAGAATTACTGATGCTGCAAGTGACATGAAATAATCCATGCAAACCCAGAAAGGAAATGGTTGCTGATGCACCCCGGTTAACGGCCATCTCTGTTTGTATTGATTCCAACTCTTAACGCAGTCAGACTCATTGGGCTGCATTTTGCCAGCCCTGGGGAGGCGGGTTTGAAGGCGAGACTGCCAGGAAAATGGCAAAATTTGGGGGCGGGTGCCCAACCCGCCTCCATGCCATCTTGCCAGGAGGTAGATAGCTGACCCGCGTCGGGCCCCACCTCCTCGAGGTGGGATGGGGATTAGTGCCAATTAACTGCCTGTTAACAGGTAGTTAACAGGCAGTTTTTTGGCTAATCCCTATTTTGAGCCCTGAAGTGTGGGCTTCCCCATGGCTCTGAACCTCGCCAGGATCAGCGAGGCGAGCCGTGGGTCTGCAGGGGTGGGAGGGGCCGAGATGTCCGGTGTGCAGGTGAGTAATGGGTGCATGTGTGCAGAGATAAGTGTGTGAGGTGTGTGTAAAGTGTTTTAATAAGTTTTACTTACCTTTACTTCTTCCTGCAGTAGGCTTCCTCCCTTCAGGTCTCTGGAGTCCCTCAGCTCACCGGCACAGAAAGCAGAATGGCCACTGAACTGTCAAAAGCTGCAGCCTTCTGCTTTCTGGTCAGGAAGGCTTTCTGATTGAGTCTTGAGTAAAGACACAACTTAGAAGACAGATTGTCAGTGTTTGACAGCTTCACAGAGCTGTCAAACGATGACATTTCATCTGTCAATAGCTCTTGACAGATGAAACGGCACTCGCTGATGTCACCTGTAACCGGCTTTACCTTAATTGGCCTGCTAAGCCCGCTGGGAGGGTTTAACAAGGTCAATCAAGGGAAAATAGCGTGGGTTGGCCACAAATCGATGGAGGCGGGACAATGACCCGACAAGTGGCAGTCCCGCCTCCAAAAGCTCCCCATTGAGAAAATCCAGCCCGTTAACTCCTCCTTGTCATTTCTCCGTTGCTGAATTTGTCAGTACAGAACCAAATGTATAAATAAATAAAAAATGTATTTAGGGCATGGGTCGTGCAATATATTGGAACTCTTCACCTCTCGAGACGGTCCAAGTTGAGCCAAACTGAAGCTTCTGCTGGCTGAGAGGATGTACAAAATCAGTTTGAAGCACTTTTAACCCAGTTTGTACTGGACACAATTCCACAGCACAATACTGCCCCAATTTACCAAAAACACACAATTTATCATTTTTTGAAAGGTTGCCAAAAGAAAGCCTTACATTTTTATCGTACACGATTACTTCTCTCTGAACATGTTAGTGATTCAAGTACAATGAAATTACTTTTGAAGTATCCATGACTGTTTTGTAGGCAGCCACTCCGTGACATCAGAGCCCCACAAGTGGCAGTCAGGTTGAAAGACCAATTAATCCATTTTGAGTTTGAATTCAATAAATCTGGCACCAGGTAAAATGACTGAGAGCTTCTCTATTGTCATAACGGCCCAGCTGATTCACTAATGTCCTTCAGGGAAGAGAGCTACCAGTCTAGTCTACATGGCGGACCCGATCCCACACTACGTGGTTGACTCCTAATGTTCTCAAGGCAACTCGGGATGGGCAATAAAAATGGTCTTGCCAGTGTTGCCCACATTCTAAGAACAAATAAAAACCTGTCTTTATGTACAGACAGTTATGCTTTGTACTTTATGCCTTTCTGTTTTATAATCTAGCAGTTGTGCCTTGGACATTTAAAAAAAAAAAAAGATCGGGCTTTGGATGAAAAACAAACCTCTGCGAGTTGGGACGGTTTCTGTGAATCTGTTCAGTAAAATCTTCAATTTCTCTTCCAATTTCAGGTGGAAGTAGAGGTGGAAAGCATGGACAAAGCCGGTAATTTCATTGGCTGGCTGCACATAGATGGGGTCAACCTTTCCGTCGCCCTTGTGGAGCACTCTCTCTCCAAGGTCCACTTCACCGCAGAGCGCAGTTCCTACTACAAAGCACTGCTGTCAGTCGAGGAGCCGGCCAAGCTGAAACGGGAAAAGGTAGGAACTGAATGCGAACATTTGTTTCTTTTGAAAAGCAGTTTGCACTTTTCGAAAACACGACAGAGGTCTGTAATTTTCACTATACCCATGGTACAAAAAGGTTTGTAATTTGCAAGTGAATGATGTGCCATCCACCCTTGATATAACACTGCCAGATATAGCTGTCCATAGAAACATAGAAGATAGGAGCAGGAGTAGGCCATTCGGCCCCTCGAGCCTGCTCTGCCATTCAATGCGATCATGGCTGATCATCCAAATTCAGTACCCTGTCCCTGCCTTCTCCCCATATCCCTTGATCCCTTGATCCCTTTGGCCTTAAGAAATATATCTAACTCCTTCTTGAATATATTTAATGAATTGGCCATCTTATTTAATCAATTAGAGGCACTGTATAATGCAAGTAGTTGTACTTTTTTTTACACATTCTTTAAAGTTTTGGACAGCTGATGAAAAATGTATTTTCATTTAAAAAGAAATGAATTCAGACAATGTTACCATTCTTGCCTTCTACTGATCAAAAGTGGATGGTGTCCTGGGTGTCTGAAGATCCTCTAATTAATAAGTGAAAACTTTTGCTGCGCTCCTCTGGTAGGACTCTGCAATACATTTCAGTATTCATCACTTGAGAGTATTTCCTGACTCTGACTAACAGAGGCAGCTGTTCACACACAGCTGACCTTACAGCCTCTCACGATACAAATCCCGCAGTCCTCAGCAAGCTCAATTCACGAGAAGCCAAGTTTTACCTTGCTCAATTCCTTTTCAAGTGTTAGGGAATTGTGAA
This sequence comes from Somniosus microcephalus, assembly GCF_052327205.1. NCBI lineage: Eukaryota > Metazoa > Chordata > Chondrichthyes > Squaliformes > Somniosidae > Somniosus > Somniosus microcephalus. The sequence continues at coordinate 67,938,582 of NC_141003.1, read as the reverse complement.
GGCGAGACAAACGCCATGAATATATTTGAACGAGTCTTCTATATTCCTTCCTTGAGGGGTGACAAATCAAGAAATCCATTTCATCGCAAGCTGGCCACATTTCAACCAGAAAACATTTTGTTTTGTTCCTTTCCCACCCAGACATCTTCCATCCATGTTAATCAAGGTAAGTTATGTTGGTGCACTTTTCCAGTTTGGCCTTTCACTGTCTGCTTCACGCACTCCCAGCATAGCCAGATGCAGAGCCAAGTTCCCTCTGCTCTGTCCACAACTTTAGGAGAGTGATTTCTGCTTAGACAGTATTGATTTTCCACTTCCTGTACCAATACATCCTCTGATGCGAGAATGCCAACCTGTACAGTATTGTGGGCATTTTTTAATGCTGTGGATCTGCACCCACTGATTTACAAGCTGATGAGTAGTTACTGAACATTGGCATTTTTGTTGGATGAATGGAGCCATACCCCCATCTAAGATTCAGCGCTTTCAGGGAGGAAACTAGGCAAAAGACAGTTTTTCTAAAACGGGCAATACTCATAGGGTACACTGTCGACAGGATGGCACATGAAGAGGTTTGGATGTCTTAAGCTACAATCAGCTTATCAATGTCATCAGACCTTGAAAGTCGCATCCTCGAAACACACTCTTGTCTGTTGTTAAATTCAATAATGTGCATCAATAAATTTGTCAGCTGATCTTATATAGATTGCTGGCTTACTTGATTGAATTGTGTGTTGAACTGAAGTGCCACCGCTTAATTTTAGTTGCAGTGATTTGGGGTTTTATTTCTGCGTTATGGGGTAAATTACGTACCTTGTGTATTTTGCGGGTTTATATTAATGATGCAAGGAAGTTCATTGAAAGTGCAGTCTTGCAACACCCTCAAAGGGGACAATAGGGGCCCCCTTGTGATTTAAACAGGATATCATTGTGGTAGAAATTAGACTTCGTTGCGCCCGTTTCACGGGCATCAATAGGGACAACAAGGCCTAATGTTGGGGACTGACGTCTCCCGCTCCCCTGGCACCTGCCGAAACCGGCATTAGCCCCTTACTTATGTAAATGAGGGCCTAACGCCTGTTTTCGGCCCCGTGGCTGAAATTATCTGCCATGAGCAGGCACGCTCGAGGCTGGGGGTTGCTGCCAGCGAGGCAGGTGGTCCGGAGGCCTGTGGAGGTGCGACAGGCGCCAGCAGCTCATCTAGATTATTTAGATGGAGCCTGCGAACCAATTTCATCGAATCATACAGCGCAGGAGGCCATTCAGCCCATCCTGCCTGTGCCGGCTCTTTGGTAGAGCTCTAGAATTAATCCCACTCCCCTGCTCTTTTCCCATAGCCCTGTAAATTTTTCCCTTCACTTATCACTTATATATCCAATTCTCTTCTGAATGTTACTATTGAATCTGCTTCCACTGCCCTTTCAGGCAGTGCATTCTAGATCACACCAACGCACAGTTTTTAAAAAAGTTTCCTCGTGTCGCCTCTGGTTCTTTTGCAATCACCTTAAATCTGTGTCCTCTGGTTACCGACCCTTCTGGCACTGGAAACAGTTTCTCCTTATTTACTTTGTCAAAACAATTCATGATTTGGACACCTCTGTCAGATCTCCTCTTAACCTTCTTCTGCTCTAAGGAGAACAACACCAGCTTCTCCAGTCTTATTATGTTCATAAATGAAGTCACTCATCCCTGGTACCATTCTAGTAAATCTATTCTGCACCACCTTCAAGGCCTTGACATCCTTCCTAAAGTGTGCTGCCCAGAATTGAACACACTATTCCAGCTGAGGGTTAACCAGTGTTTTATAAAGGTTTAGCATAACTTCCTGGTTGTATTAATAAAGCCAAGAATCCCAAATTTTAACAGCCTTCTCAACTTGTCCTGCCACCTTCAAAGATTTGTGCACATACACCCCCAGGTCCCCCACCTCGTGTCCTTCTCAGGCACCCCGATTCAGACACAGGTCGTGGCCGTGTCACCGCCTTCACGCCTGACACCTGGCGATGAGGATTTTTTACCCTCCCATGGTTTTCACACATGTCGTAACGTGTGCTTCGCCAGTCTTTCCGGAGGTGGACTTCAGTGAGACAAGGCCATGAAAACTACATTAGTTTACAGACAGCAAGTGAAGGAACAGAGTAACGGTTTAATCAAATCTCACCTTGCTTAAACTAGTTACAGACCCCTCCTCAAGAACAAGAATAATAGTAAAAACACACCACACTATTCCTATTATCCAGATTGCTTGACTTTCTCCAGATCAGCCTTCTGATCCTGACCGGCTCTGGGCTAGATTCCCTTCTAATCTAGGCTTCCTCCCCAGATGTAGCTGGCTGGCTGGCTGACTGCCTAAGTGTGTCTTTGTCCTTTGCCTCTTTGCATTCCCAGCAAGTGAGAGAGTTGTCCCTCTAACTTTTGCCCCATTTAGTGATTTGCTAACAGTCCTGTCAACCAAACCGATTACTTCTCCTTCCCTCCCGCTCCCCAGGAGGTGTGAGCCTCAAGATACCATTGTGACTTAATGAGTCTGGGTTGATTCAGTTGACTCTTATTGTCTCCGTTTGAAGTAAATGGTAAGTTATGGCAGTCTATAAACTGGCTTTAATGCACATCTTCAATGCCTGCAGCCTGTGGGTTTTGTAAAACCTGTGCAAATTACTTTGTTTTGAAACACAGAACTTAAACCAAAATCATTTCTGTGAAGACCAAATACCCCAAATTGTAACACTAGCATTAGAAGCTTACCTTGTGCAACAGCATCCTAGCCATTCACAATCTATAGGATTAGAATGGACCAAGCTGCTTCCCAATGTATGGCGTTCCAATGGATCAAGCCCTGCGAATTTGCAGTAGGCTTTGTTATTGTATAAAATTGCAAAGATCTTCCCATTATTGTAATAGAGCCAAGCCCCCTTTCCATTTTATGGAATGAAACGTTAAACGAAGGTTCTGTTTGTCTGCTCTGGTGGTTCAGGTGGATGTTAAAGATCCCATGGTGCGATTGGAAGAACAGCGCCACCAAACAAAAGATTGGTAATTCATCTGATTGCTGTCTGTGCAACAGGATCGTATATACCCGCATTGCCCATATCATAACTTGCACCAAGTCCCGTTTACCATCACCCCTGTGCTACATTGGTTCCCTTGTGTTTAAAATTGTCATCCTTGTATTCAAATTCCTCCATGGCCTCGCCCCTCCCCATCTCTGAAACCTCCTCCAGCCGCAGAACCCCCCCCCCCCCCCCGCCCCCAAGATCTCTGCGCTCTTCCAATTCTGACTTCTTGCGCGTCCCCGATTTTAATCGCCCCACCATTGGCGGCTGTGCCTTCAGCTGCCAAGATCCTAAGTTCTGGAATTCCCTCCCTGAACCCTTCAGCCTCTCTACCTCTCTTTAGTCCTTTAAGACACTCCTTAAAACCTACCTCTTCATCTGCCCTAATATTTCCTTAAGTGGCTCGGTATAATACTCCTGTGAAGTGCCTTGGAACGTTTTGCCACTTTAAAGGCACTATATAAATGCAAGTTGTTGTTGTGGGACTTTGCTAATGCTGATTAGCTGCTGTGTTTCCCGGCATAGTATATAATTGTTCTTCAAAAGGTAGCTCATTGTGTGTAAAGTGCTTTGGGATATGAAATGCATCATAAATGCAATTGTTATTATAATACATAAATGCCATCAAAGTCACTCAATGGAATGACAGTGAGAGTAAGGTTTCACACTTTCCAATTCTGTAGATTGCTGATAAAATATTGCACTAATGCACTCGTAACCCTCACTAAGAGCAGGGTGTTCGGGGACAGGCGCTCATTCCTCCACTCTGATACAATACGTTAGAACTGAGCCCTTTCACAACTATTTAAATGTTCTCTTGGATCCAAAAGATTTTTTTTTAAAGTAACGTATATCTTATTAATTGAATTCCAGATTACGTAGAATTTACAGCAGAGAAACGGGCCCTTTGGCCCAACTGGTCTATGCCAATGTTTATGCTCCACACAAGCCTCCGCACACCCGACTTCATCTGACCCTATCTGCATATCCTACTGTTGCTGCATTGCAATCAGATAAAGGCATTAATCAGGATTTTAGTAAATTCTTGCAACTGATCAGACCTATACACCTGTACCAATGGTAGTATTTGGGTTGAGTTGGATTTAGTGTGGCAGATACAGAAATGGTGAGAGTGTGGGATGGAAGACAGTGTCACACTCTTGTGTTTCTCTCCCCCCCCCCCCAAAAAAAAACTGTTGTTAAAGCGACCATTGAATTTCTTAGGAGCTTCCAGAAATGACCCTCATGTGCCACTCTCGCATGCGTCACAATCTCTGGGTCGACAAATTGCAAAGCAGTCGGTGAGAAACGGCGGGAAGTGACGAGGGATTGTCACTGTTACTCACTTACTGTGAACGCCAGAGAGGGTCATTCGAGGCCAATGGCACCCAAGGGGGTGCCTGTGATTTTAGTTCTAGCCCTGGAATAAGCGCAGTTGTGTTTTATAATTCACCTCTGGAGCTCTTGAATAAATCTTGTCATGTACATTTTTAATTTTTTTTTAAGAAAGTAGTTAACTGCCAATTTTTAAAATCATTCCTGATTAACTTTGCTTGCTGAGACTGGGTTAATCGCAGTGGCAGAGATTCCTTTGTCTATGGTATCTCAGTAGTACTACGTGCCTGTAATGTAGAGTGGAAAAGCACCAGCTCTCATCACTGGTACATGGGGAATATTCTGTAATTTGCAGGTCAGAGGCAAAACGCTTACTTTGCTCAATTTTTGTACAATATGAATTTTTTCTCTCTCTCCTTTCAAAGCCAGCCATGTAAATCATGAAGTGTAAGTAATTATTGTAAATGATTACCTCCAAGCGTTTTCATAACACACAGTGTAGAGAATTGTGGAGTTATCACATTTTTAACACTGACTTGCTTGGGCTCAATTCATTTGTGCACACATCAACTTCAGAACTACCGAGGACTCTGTGACAAATCAGTGACCTTCAAATGACCTAGCACCGAGTGTTGGTACTGTTACTCCATGTCTTTTCCCCCTAACTTGTAACTTGCATTGATATTGCGCCTTTAACTTAGGAAAATGTCTCCAAGCCCTTCAGAGGTGTAATCAAAAAAACTGGATGGCGAGCCAAAGAAGGAAATATTAGGAGGGGGTGACCAAACATTCGGTCAGAAAAGTGGGTTTTGAGGAGAGGCGGAGGGGTTTAGGGAAGGAATTCCAGGCCATAGGGCCTAGACAGCTGACATCTCAACCACCAGTGGTGAGGCGAAGGAAGTGGGACGATGCACAAGAGGCCAGACTCGGGAATGGAGAGGGGTTTGTAGAATTTGGAGGAGGTTACAGAGATGGGGCGCAGCGAGGCCCTGAAGGGATTTGAACTCAAGGATGCGAATTTTAAATTTGAACCGTTGGGGGAACTGGGTGCCAATGTAGATCACTGGGGTAAGGGGTGATGGGTTTTAAAAAGCAAGTGTGCTGCTGAACCACAGAGTTCATCTCTGGTCTGTCCTCAATTAACTGAAGCATAACAATTGGCCTGAGCACCAGGCTGTATCTCTGCCCATGATCACTATCCACTAACTCCAGCTGGAAAGTGTGCATATATGGAGTGCATGGGCACATTGAGCTCAGTGTAATGTCCTGCACAGTCAAATGGCTTGCCAACATACACCTTCTATGTTCAGTATAGCCCCCAAATGAGCTGCAGTACCAGTGGGTAGCTGGTGATTCTGGAACTGTACCAGAACTACGTGCATATAGAATTACATAGAACCTACAGCACAGAAACAGGCCATTCGACCCAACTGGTCTTTGCCAGTGTTTATGTTCCACACGAGCCTTATCCCACTACCTCTTCCCACCCTGCTCCTCATATCCCTCTATTCCCTTCTATCTCATGTATGCATCAAGCCTCCTCTTAAATGCATCAATGCTCTCTGCTTCAACCAGTGAGTTACACAGAGGGTTTTTAACATAGAAAGTATCGCCGCCTTTACAGAAGAGAAATGAATGCCAACTATTAATGGAAGAGCGATATCTGAAAGCATGGTCCAAAAGATGACTTGAAAAGGCAAGAGAAAAGTAACATGGTAGAAATGTTTAGTGAAGGAGTTCCAGAACATACTCTGATGGTGGAGTGAAAGAAGGAAGGCATGCAGAGCAGGCAAAAGTTGGAAGGCTGATGGGCACCTCTGAGGACAAAGAGTTGGCAGAGATTGTAGAAGAGTGGGATGAAGCCATGGAGGGATTTATAAGTGAGGATAAGAACTTTGAATTTGACACATTGTCGCATCATGAGCCAGTAGATGTTGGGGGTTACAGGCAAACGCTATGTAATGTGGGACAGGATGCCAGTGGGGTATTGAGCATGTCTGGAGTCTTTCTGGAGTGGAGCCTGGAAGGAGGGCAAGTTGGAGTTGTGTCCCAGCATGAGTCTTCAGAAGAGGAGGGTTGGAAATTGGAAGCGAAAATTACTCATCGTTGGCTGTAACACACAATTTCACAGTGCCGATCACAGGCTAAACCTAGCACTGCTTGGTACTCATTGTGGCTCGGCCCTAAGCTCTGAAATTCCCTCCCTAAACGTCTCCGCCTCTTTCTCGTCCTTTAATTTACTTCTTAAAACCTACCTCTTTGATCAGGCTTTTGGTCACCTGCCTAATATCTCTTTGTGGCTCGGTGTCAAATTTTGTTTGATAATGCTCCTGTGAAGCACCTTGAGATGTTTTACCACATTAAAGACGCTATATAAATGCAAGTTTTTGCTGTTGTTGTGAACCTAATAGGATTGATGCATTGAGCTACAGCTTTTTAACTTCCATATCGTGACTACCTTAATTAGTGGCCTACTGTTAGTGTTCTGCACAGTGGTAGAGAGGAAGCAGTCATTTTTCACACTTGATGTTTGCACATATGAACATCAATAGACAGATAACAGGAAGTAAATTGAACTACAGAACATGGCAGGGATTTGAGCACATCAATTACACAGCAGGCACATTACCAATCAAACTATAATAAAAACAAATGTAGCAAATACGATGCAGTGTAAGTGAGGCAGCCAGATAAGGAAATGGGGGCCAAAGCTAAATTGGCAAACAATTTCTAAAAATGTTTTTATCCTCTCTTGTCAATGCAAATTGCCATTGAATGTGAAAATATTAGAGGGCTGGATGACTCAGTGGGTTAATACACTGACCTTTTGACTCTGGGACCTGGGGTTGGATCTGACTCCCAACTGGTGGATTGGAACTATTTGTTGGCAGTAATACTCCTTTGTGAATTGAGCCCGAGGCATTCTTAAACTAGTTCCTAAGTGAATGTGAATTCACAGCACTAAATGCCATGTGACGTAAAGAAGGCAAAATTAAGGTTGGTGTGGAATGCTAGTGTTGGAGGGAACTTTGCCCTGTCCTGATCTCTGTTGCGCCTGATGGAGCACTTAACACACAGGATTAGTACCAAAATAAACAGTGAGCTAAAAGATATCTGAGAAAAATCGTCTAACAGTTTAAAGAACAGAAGAATGGGATGCAGCCATGTAGGAATGTGCAAGTGAGGAAGAGGACTTTGAATTTGATGCATTGTAGCATAGTGAGTCAGTGGAGTTCATGGGGTTAAAGGCAAACCCAATATAATGTGGGACAGGATGCGAGTGGTGGTGTTTTGAAGAATTGGAATCTTTAAGGAGCGGGAATGGGGACAGGGTGATGGAATAAGGAGCGGGAATGGGGACAGGGTGATGGAATAAGGAGCGGGAATGGTGACCGGGTGAACCAGTAAGGAGCGGGAATGGGGACCGGATGAACCAGTAAGGAGCGGGAATGGGGACCGGATGAACCAGTAAGGAGTGGGAATGGGGACCGGATGAACCAGTAAGGAGCGGGAATGGGGACCGGATGAACCAGTAAGGAGCGGGAATGGGGACCGGAAGAACCAGTAAGGAGCGGGAATGGGGACCGGATGAACCAGTAAGGAGCGGGAATGGGGACCGGATGAACCAGTAAGGAGCGGGAATGGGGACCGGAAGAACCAGTAAGGAGCGGGAATGGGGACCGGATGAACCAGTAAGGAGCGGGAATGGGGACCAGAAGAACCGGTAAGGAGCGGGAATGGGGACCGGAAGAACCGGTAAGGAGCGGGAATGGGGACCAGAAGAGCCAGTAAGGAGTGGGAATGGGGACCGGATGAACCGGTAAGGAGCGGGAATGGGGACCGGATGAACCAGTAAGGAGTGGGAATGGGGACCGGGTGAACCAGTAAGGAGCGGGAATGGGGACCAGATGAACCAGTAAGGAGCGGGAATGGGGACCGGATGAACCGGTAAGGAGCGGGAATGGGGACCGGATGAACCAGTAAGGAGCGGGAATGGGGACCGGAAGAACCAGTAAGGAGCGGGAATGGGGACCGGATGAACCAGTAAGGAGTGGGAATGGGGACCGGATGAACCAGTAAGGAGCGGGAATGGGGACCGGATGAACCGGTAAGGAGCGGGAATGGGGACCGGGTGAACCAGTAAGGAGCGGGAATGGGGACCAGAAGAACCGGTAAGGAGCGGGAATGGTGACCGGATGAACCGGTAAGGAGCGGGAATGGGGACCGGATGAACCAGTAAGGAGCGGGAATGGGGACCAGAAGAACCGGTAAGGAGCGGGAATGGTGACCGGATGAACCGGTAAGGAGCGGGAATGGGGACCGGATGAACCAGTAAGGAGCGGGAATGGGGACCAGAAGAACCGGTAAGGAGCGGGAATGGGGACCAGAAGAACCGGTAAGGAGCGGGAATGGGGACCGGATGAACCAGTAAGGAGCGGGAATGGGGACCGGGTGAACCGGTAAGGAGCGGGAATGGGGACCGGATGAACCAGTAAGGAGCGGGAATGGGGACCGGATGAACCAGTAAGGAGCGGGAATGGGGACCGGGTGAACCAGTAAGGAGCGGGAATGGAGACAGGGTGACTGAGAAAGGAGCGGGAATGGGGACAGCAGAAATGTGGCAGCGACCCAATGATTAAAATGCCGAAGGGCACAGAGGGGAAAATAAGGGCAAAATTCTAAATTTTGTTAATAAGCCGTATGGCTGGAAGTTAAATTTCTGCTGCTTCTGTGCAATGGGAATAAGTGTCTGAAAAAAATTAAACTGGTCATCATGACTGAAGGAGCGGGGCCTGGATACAGCGCTGGGACAGCATTCAAATATTAATCCCTCAATCAATATCAACTAAAAAAAAAAGCTGGCCATTTATCTCATTGCTGTTTGTGGGAGTTAATTGTGTGCAAATTGGCTGCCGCATTTCCTACATTACAACAGTGAATACACTTCAAAAGTATTTCATTGGCTGTAAAGCTCTTCGGGTCATCCTGAGGCAGTGAAAGGTGCTATATAAATGCAGGTTCTTCCTTTTCTTTTTTCAAATATTCCATTTGAAATTGGACCTTTTGATCTTGCTACCATATTTTCACCCTATTACAATTCTATTACAATATCCACATGGATCCAAATGACAGGTTCACCTTGTGTTGACCCAAACCATATGAATAGTTTATCTACGATAGTTTTCTGTTGTTATTTGAATAGTTTATCTAGTTGTCTGAACTCCATTAAATTGCAGCAATTATTCTTCATGGGTAGTTTTATATCAGGCAAACAAAGATGTTCACTGGTTGCTGTCTGAGTGAAATGTCGTTTCTGTTGCTGTGTTTTGTTTTCGATTCTGTTCCTTAAACTGGTGTGAATCTCACCGTGTGGTTAAAGCAGACAGTCTCTGAGAGTGGGGGGGAAAAAATCCTAAACGTGTTGTCAATACCTCCTCTCCTCCCAATCCTTCATCCTCTGCTTAAGGCTGGGAAAGCAACCTGCTTCCTGCTCTCTGGCAGTACCATTTTGTGACTGGCATTCTCACCCTAACCTGTTCTGTGTGGGGTGGGAGCGGGATTAAAACGGAGTTTATGGGATGTTGTCGTCGCTGGCAGGGCCAGTATTTAATTGCCCATCCCAAATTGCCCTTGAGAAGGTGGCGGTGAGCCGCCTTGTTGACTGCTGCAGTCTGTGTGGTGAAGGTACTCCCACAGTGCTGTTAGGGAGGGCGTTCCAGGATTTTGACCCAGCGACGATGAAGGAACAGCTATGTACTTCCAAGTCAGGGTGGTGTGTGACTTGGAGGTGGTGGTGTTCCCATGCACCTGCTGCCCTTGTCCTTCTAGCTGGTGGAGGTCGCGGGTTTGGGAGGCGCTGCCAAAGAAACCTTGGCGAGTTGCTGTAGTGCATCTTGTAGATGGTACACAAGGCAGCCACGGTACGCCGGTGGTGGAGGGAGTGAATGTTTAAGGTGGTGGATGGGGTGCCAATCAAGCAGGCTATTTTGTCCTGGATGGTGTCGAGCTTCTTGAGTGGTGTTGGAGCTGCACACATCCAGGCAAGTGGAGAGTATTCCATCATACTCTTCACTTGTGCCTTGTAGATGGTGGAAAGGTTTTTGGGGAGTCAGGAGGTGAAACACTCGCCGCAGAATACCCAGCCTCTGACCTGCTCTTGTTGCCACAGTATTTATGTGGCTGGTCCAGTTAAGTTTCTGGTCAGTGCCGACCCCCCGGATGTTGATGGTGGGGGATTCGGCGATGGTAATGCCGTTGAATGTCAAGGGGCAGTGGTTAGACGCTCCCTTGTTGGAGATAGTCATTGCCTGGCACCTGTGTGGCGCGAATGTTACCTGCCACTTCTCAGCCCAAGCCTGAATGCCGTCCAGGTCTTGCTGCATGCGGGCATGGACTGCTTCATTATCTGAGGAGTTGTGAATGGCGCTGAACATTGTGCAGTCATCAGTGAACATCCCCACCTTATGATGGAGGGAAGGTCATTGATGAAGGAGCTGAAGATGGTTGGACCTAGGACACTGCCCTGAGGAATTCCTGCAGCGATGTCCTGGGGCTGTGACGATTGACCTTCAACCACCACAGCCATCTTCCTTTGTGCTAGGTATGATTCCAGCCAGTGGAGCGTTTTCCTCGATTCCCATTGACTTCAGTTTTACTAGGGCTCCTTGATGCCACACTGTCAAATGCTGCCTTGATGTCAGGGGCAGTCACTCTCACCTCACCTCTGGAATTCAACTCCTTTGTCCATGTTTGGAACAAGGCTGTAATGAGGTCTGGAGCCAAGTGGTCCTGGCAGAACCCAAACTGGACATCAGTGAGCAGGTTTTTGGTGAGTAAGTGCTGCTTGATAGCACTGTTGACGACACTTTCCATCATGTTGCTGATGATTGAGAGTAGACTGATGGGCGGTAATTGGCTGGATTGGATTTGACCTTTGTGTGGACAGGACATACCTGGGCAGTTTTCAACATTGTCGGATAGATGCCAGTGTTATAGCTGCACTGGAACAGCTTGGCTGGAGGCACAGCTAGTTCTGGAGCACAAGTCTTCAGCATGACAGCTGGGATGTTGTCAGGGCCCACAGCCTTTGCTGTATCCAGTGCGCTCAGCTGTTTCTTGATACCACATGGAGTGAATCGAATTGGCTGAAGACTGGCTTCTGTGGTGGTGGGGATCTCAGGAGGAAGCCGATATGGATCATCCACTCGGCACTTCTGGCTGAAGATGGTTGCAAACGCTCCTGTTTTGTCTTTTGCACTCACGTGCTGGGCTCCACCATCATTGAGGATGGGGATATTCATGGAGCCTCCTCCTCCCTTTAGTTGTTTAATGGTCCACCACCATTCACGACTGGATGTGGCAGGACTGCAGAGCTCAGATCTGATCTGTTGATTGTGCGATCGCTTAGCTCTGTCCATAGCATGCTGCTTCTGCTTTTTAGCATGCATGTAGTCCTGTGTTGCAGCTTCCCCAGGTTGGCACTGCATTTTTAGGTACACCTGGTACTGCTCCTGGCATACTCTTCTATACCTTATTGAACCAGGATTGGTCCCCTGGCTTGATGGTAATAGTAGTGTGAGGGATATGCAGGACCATGAAGTTACAGATTGTGGTGGAATACAATTCTGCTGCTGCTGGTGGCCCACAGCGCCTCATGGATGCCCAGTTTTGAGCTGCTAGATCTGTTCTGAATCTATCCCATTTAGCACGGTGGTAGTGCCACGCAACACGATGGAGGGTGTCCTCTGTGAAGACGGGACTTCGTCTCCACAATGACTGTGCGGTGGTCACTGCTACCAATGCTGTCATGGACAGATGCATCTGCGACAGGTAGATTGGTGAGGATGAGGTCAAGTAAGGTTTTTCCCTCGTGTTGGTTGCCTCACCGCCTGTTGCAGGCCCAGACTGGCAGTTGTGTCCTTCAGGACTCGGCCAGCTCGGTCAGTAGTGGTGCTACCGAGCTACTCTTGGTGATGGACATTGAAGCCCCCCACCCAGAGTACATTCTGTGCCCTTGCTACTCTCAGTGCTTCTTCCAAGTGGTGTTCAACATGGAGGAGTACTGATTCATTAGCTGAGGGAGGGTGGTAGGTGGTAATCAGCAGGAGGTTTCCTTGCCCATGCTGGACCTGAAGCCATGAGACTTCAATGTCCATGGGTGTGGAGAAAGGGGGGTCGCATTGGGGTCTGCAAGAAGGGGAATAACAGTGTAACTGCAGGCTAATCGTGATTTGTATGACAACCCTTGCACCACAGTGGCTGTTTTCTGCTGGAGATTGTCGCCGAGATATACTCTAAAAATAGTTAGTTCCAAAGATGTGGAAATATTTGTCGGGGGAAGAGATTGTAAAATGTCAAATGTGCACAGAGTGTTAACCTACCATGTCTCTCAACATGGATTCAGACCTGTATAAGCAGACCCAACTGCACGTAGATGTATTTAAAAATCAATTTAATCTTTACTCATGACTGGCTTTAAATATACCAGCACAGCAGTTGGAGGACACTGTACTACAATCCTGGATAGGGCAACCTTGCCAACAGGACCCAGTGATAAACTCTAACTGCATAGTCCCCAGGATAGAGATAAACACTAACGGGTCTTTTTGGAGCATCAGTCAGGCCCCCTGCAGAATCTCTGCTGCTATCCTGATTAGCCCTTTTCATCCCAATCTCTGACATTCACCCACAGTTATTAACCAACAAGGGGAAGTTGTGATCCATATAGAACTTGAGCAAATTCCCTTAACAAGCCTATAAATTTTTTAAAACATTTTATTTTATAACTTGGGTCTAATTATAATGGTGATGCTAATGGGCATAAATTATTAATATCCATTACTAAGATTAATTCAGAATTGGTCTTTTCCATCATCATCTTCCCCACCTAAATAAAGAACTTCTTCCATAACTCTCCAACTTGGAGTTCAATTTTGGAGTTTAAGGGGAAGGATTTGATCTGATTCAGCGTCTGGTTCCTTTTATTTCCCTTGCTTTTCTCCTTTCCTGAAGGTATCAAGTCTTGCTCTGGGCACCGGCAGTCTCTTGTACCTCAACCAAGTGACCATTCTTCATGCGTGAGCCTCTGTGGTGTTGGTAGGCTATTCCACTGCAGCTGAGTAGTCTTGTTCTCATCTGACATGTACACACTTTTCCAGAAGTAGTCAATGGACAGCAATCTGCAGAGGGACAATTTTTTTGCCCTCTCATGAGGTTGGGAAAGGCACTATATAAATGCAAATTATTTTTTTTCTTCTTGGGTGATTTTTCCTTCAGTGGAGGGAAGCGCTACTTGAAAGCTGTCCAACCTGTGCTGGTGAAAGTGCCATTTGCAGAGAGGCTTTGAGCAAACTGCTTGCCCACCAGGCTTTCATTTAGAGAATGGTGAAGGAACAATGAAGGTATATAAAGAGAGGGTGGACAATATAATGCATGCAGTAGCAAGAGCTGTAACTGAGGCCACCCTGACACTTTTGCCATTGGTCCCTGACCTTCATTGCTGAACTTGTCTAGACAGACTCAGCTGGTGTAACAGCTTTTTCCAAGAAACAAGCCCACATTAGCAAGTCAGTAACCAGATGGGCATTTCTTGACTCTTCACTATTGTGGCATACGTCGGTGATGAAGGTTAATAGCCTTTGGAGGATTGGATTAAGGGTCAATGTTCTTAACTTAATGGAGTCAGTGTACTGTAATCTGCAGGTGTTTGCCTTTTGACCCCTCTTGCTGCAGACAGCTTCTGTTTGAGGTCATAAAGTTAATCAATTTCATTCCAATTTAATCCTGAAAATAGGGAAGGATGGGTCGAGCTGACTTGATATTGTTTAATTTAAAGTTTTAAAATAATCATTTCATTCCCTTCAACTTTGATTTTTTTTTCTGAAAGTGATAGCTTTTCCATTTCAATCTGTAATCTAAGTGTGGAATAGCCCAGTGGTGTACTGTAGTGACAAGTTACCCTGCCTGTTGTATATATCTCCTAACCATAAGTTAGCGAGCAGTATTGGCCAGCCTACTAATTGGGAAATAATGTTTTGGAGAAGGAGCTCTTGTATAAGGTGCTATTAAAGCACTTTACATTCAATGCATTACTTTTTACTTTAGTGCAATGAGGTCCCAGAAACGGCGCTGAGATGAATGATCAGTTCTTGGTTCCGAGAGGACCATTGATCAAGTGCAGTGAGCCACACCCCCGCCCCCCAACTCTCACTCAATAACCATGGGATCTTTAATATCCAGAGGAACAAGCAGAAGGGATTTTGCTTCATTGTCTTATCCAAAGGACAGTACCTCTGACAATCCACAACTGAAAGGTATTGCAGTGGATCAAATAATTTAAGCTGACACTCTAGTCCAGGAGTAAGACTTGAATCGATAACAATCAGACTCCGTGTAAGGGAGGATTTTTGTTTCCATGAATTAAATTCAAACAGCTGTTTTTACATTTGCTTCATAGTTTTGTTCCAATTTGGTGGGGGATTTCAGTGCTGTGGGGTGCAGTTATATCCAGTACCTGGGTCAGGCACTCCCGGATTAGGTACATAACTGGCTAGGTGCAGAGCCAAGTTACTAAAACACTCCCCTGTAAAGCTTGCTCTATTCTGCCATCAAATATTCCCAGCTCATGCAAAGTAAAGCTTCCCCCACTTTACTCTAACAGAGTGCTTTTGGTTCCATTCTAAGTACTGCACATCCTCAAGTGGGCAAACCCTGTTTATACTTACATCTATATCTTTGCTAAAATAGCTCAAAATATTCCCTTGTGTCTTCTAACTTCTTCCACTAGCCAGTTGCCTCCACTTTTGTGGAGAGGTGGACGTGTAGGTGTATGGTAGCATAGTGTTTATGTCACTGGACTAGCGTGTGTACGCGCACCAAGGAGTCTCCGCCTTCCTGGCAGATTCTGACAATTTAACTTTTTTTTGTTTGCTTGTTCCTGACTTTCCGTAAAGCAAATGATTTAGTAAAACAGTCCTTCTGTTTCTTTGCTTGTTTGCCTTCAACAGCAATTCATTGTTCTGAGAGGATAGACTTGGCACTTGCAGATTTTGGAATGGTTGGTAATGGACTTCGCCTGTAGCTATGGTTGTAATTTGGAAAGGCCATGTTGTCAGTGCACTGCAGAGAACAATTTTCAAATTCGTTTTTAATCATCTGAATGCTGACAGCTTTACATCTGAGATACTGACAGAACAATTTGGCTGCAATTTTTTTTTAAAATCTTGCAATAGAACGGTAGATTCCAAACCCACTAATTTCTGTAGGCAGCAATTTCTGCTTGCCCTAAATATAACTACTGTCAGAAATGAAAGCAGCAGCTAAATGGTATTTTGTGTGGGTTTTGCAAAACATCTTGGTTTTTTTTATGTTCATCCTATATAACTGGAAGATCAAGAAGGAGTTGTTCCCAGTAGATTCTTTCTCGAACACAATTTGAGGAAGCTTTGCTTGCATCCGTCGAGCACGTAGAATATCCTGCAGGGATAATGTGCTCACCTCGAGCTAAGAGTACCTGCTTGTGAAGACTAATTTCCTTGAGTAATGGGCTACTTTTTCCGTTCAAGAAGGGAAAGGAAACAATTCATCATGCAATTCCTTGACATCAGGTGTATTAACTGACATTGATTTCTACAAATCATTTTGCTCCCATTCATGTGCCAAGATGCTTGCTCCCCATGCACTTTCCTTGTATGGTCCACTCCAGGACTCGAGCATATAATTTAGCCTGACACTTTAGTGTAGTACTGGGTGCGTTTTGCATTGTCACAGGTGCTGTCCTTCAGGTGAAGTGTTAAGTCAAGGCCCCAGTCTAGCTGGTCCAGGTGAGCTCTCCAGATATCCTAGGCAACATTCTACCCTCAGCCAACACCACCAAAAACTGATTTATCTGGTCTTCAAAATAACCGCATTTTCCAGCATAGGCCGCTGTCCTTCAAGGTAATTCATTGTACATAAAGCACTTCAGAAGTAATGAGGCGCTTTATAAATGCAAGTTCATTCTTAATCGTACAGTGTCAGTATTGGCATAGAACTCGTCATGGCGAGCAGTGACTAGTGATGGCTGAGAAATGAATAAAAATTAAACTGCGTGATTAATGGCTTTTTACTTGTCGGCAGAACAGTTTTATAAAGTTTGTAACAAGGCAAGTCCCTCTCTTTTCCCCTGAGAAATAGTGACAGATTCTGAACAGAGAGCTAATTCAGAACCGTGCAGTAAATGTGTATCATACAACCCTTATTATTCATCAGCCCGCTTGACATGATGTCACTTAATACAAGTGCTCATTAGATTACATTTCTACCTACCACTCCTAAAGTCCCCATCATGCACCATTTCCCAGATTCCAAATGACAACATAGCTGCTCCTAAGTTTTATTTCCTTTTCCTCAATTTTCCCTTCCTCTCCTGAAACCACTGCTTTTTGCTGGCAGGTTCTCTTCTGTCTGTGCCCAAGGTGAGTATTCCTTATTGTGAACTTAAAGAACAAGCATTGTGCCCTTCTACCATCAAATAGACTCGCAGACACATGCAGGCCTGACCTCATCTCGCCTCCATGTACATGCCCAGCAGGGGTCCAGTGAACAGGAATGGGAGCCTTGACCAATGTTCCCACTAATTAGTTTTGTGTGCATGGCCCCTTTAACGGGCTGTGTGGCCTATTCAAATTCCCGCTCGTGCGGTTTTTTCATTTTAAAAACCACTGAGCGGCCTGCGGGGGACCTCTACACCGCTGCGCAGCTTAACAGGAACGTTGGCCATGGCACTTTTTTTTCCCCTGCCAAGCTAGTGGTGCTGAGGCCAATTGTAGCACTGACACTTCTGCTGCCGAGATCGACTAACTCAGCACAGAAGTGAGATGGAATCTCGGACCACCTTGTGTCTCTGGCTTATCAAGTGAAATTATTGGGTGAGCTTCCCTAGGGGTCTCCCTATGCAGCTGTTGAACCAGTACAAAGTGTGTGAGAGCAGTCTAGGATGGCAGCCTGGATGCTGATCAGGATCAATGTACTGTTTGGGAGGGCAGGGGGAAAAAATCTGGGTTGTTACTTGATACACCAGATTCACCAGCAGCCGCAGGCACACAGCATGGACTGAAATGCAAATAATTATTAACCATGCTTTATGCATTTACACACATGCACTCCAAACCTTACTTAGACCTCCATATACTTTCTATGATCCCACCTAATTCTCTATTATTTCTAACTCTAACTGTCTCTCCCAGTCCTCTGTCTACCTTGTTTCTACTCTTTAGTACTGCATCCTGGTGCCCAACCCCCTGGTGAATTAGTTTAAACCCACCCCCACAGCACTAGTTAACCTGCCCGCAAAGATATTGGTCCCCACTTTGTTCAGGTGCAACCCGACCATCTTGAACAGGTCCCTCCTGCCACATAACTGGTCCCAATATCCCAGGAATCTGAAGCCCTCCTTCCTGCATCATGTCTCTGGCCACACATTAAACTGCCATATCTTCCTCTTTCTACTCTCTCTAGCGCAAGGCATAGAACAAAAAACATAGAAAAATAGGAGCAGGAGTAGGCCATTCAGTCCTTCGAGCCTGCTCCGCCATTCAATATGATCATGGCTGATCCTCTATCTCAATACCATATTCCCACTCTCTCCCCATACCCCTTGATGCCTTTTGTGTCTAGAAATCTATCTATTTCCTTAAATATATTCAGTGATTTGGCCTCCACAGCCTTCTGTGGTAGAGAATTCCACAGGTTCACCACCCTCTGAGTGAAGAAATTTCTCCTCATCTCAGCCCTAAACGTCCACCCCATATCCTGAGACTGTGACCCCTTGTTCTGGGAGTTATCCAGAGATTACTACCTTTGGGAGGAGACCAGAACTAAGGGCCATAAATATAATGATAGTCGCTAATAAAGCCAGTAAGGAATTAAAGGGAGTGGTTAGAATGTGGAACTTAAACCACATGGAGTGGTTGAGGTGAATAGCATAGATGCATTTAAGGGGAGGCTAGATAAGTACACGAGGGGGACAGGAATAGAATATTGGTAGGTTGAGATGAAGATGCACACATAAGAGAGAAGGGAATAGAGGGATATGGGTAGGAAGAGGTACTTAGAGTGGGAGGAGACTCGATGTGGAGCATAAACACCAGCATAGACCAGTTGGGTCGAATGGCCTGTTTCTGTGCTGTACATTCGATGTAATTCTATGTGATCTAGCAGTCAAGTCAGTTCAGCTCTGGGCAGTTTTCCCTCACTTGCACCCATGTTGTCCTCGATTGATATAAAGGAGGAAAACTCCACACCTCTGCCAGTATTCAGAAGCGGAATCTTCATGGATCCTGAGATCTGCCATGAGAAGCAGCCGAAAATGTATGTGTCTAACTGGCCCTAACAGTGTGTCACTGAGGAGGAGTGACTGGAAGAGGAGCAGTCACCTGTTGAACATCGTGCTCTCTCAGCATCCAACCAACAAGTTCAAAATGGAACTGCAGGATTGAAATGGCAGTCTTAAAATAGAGCAGTGACTCACCTCCTTGCAATTTATACCCTGGATTCTGCCGCAAATAGAATTAACACAATGCGCTGTTTCTAAAGTATATCCTTCACTTGTGCTTGGAAGATATTTTAGGCTTCTACAGAACTTAAGGAAGCAGTAGCTCAAAAAAAATTACAAGTGCAGGCACTGCTATTATGTAGGCAAATGTGACAATCATTTGTGCAAAGCAAGATCCCACAAACAGCAATTTAGGAGCAAATAATCTGTTTTTGGTGTTGGGTGGGAGGAATGATGGCCAAGACACCAGAGAGCGCCCTCTCCTAATGAAGGGCAGCATCTCTGACGGTTCAGCATTGGAGTGTCAGCATAGGTTATGTGTTCAAACCTTGGCAATGTGCCTTGAACCCACAACCTTCTGACGCAAAGGCGCGAATGATGCAAGCAAAGCCCCCAATGTGTGTTAGGCACCAAGAAGAGAGACTGCGCTGGTGTTTACATTTTAGAATAAACTGGTTGACTGCAAGGATCCCAGGAATGCAAGTAGCTGCCAGTCTGTTAGCAACCTCTTTGTCAGCAGTCTAGAAGTTATCAATGGCCTGGACCCCGAGGGTGGGGGTGGGGGTGGGCAGAGGGAGGGTTATGTCATTGCTAGATAGTGCACATGATGCAGCTAGTGTATCGGCACATAACGTACTCATTCATGGTGAAGACTGTAACGAGATCTGACACCATGCATTACATTACAACTAATTAATCCACACTCCAGCACACAGCCAGCTGGCAGCCGCTCAAACCTTTTTTATTTTTGTGTTTGTGTGTATGCAAGTGCATGTAGGGTATAGGTGGCAAGATCAGTAGCAATGAATGCACATTGCATCCTGTTATCAAGAGCAGCATGATAGAGCTCCCCCGATGGTCTACTGTATAAAGGCATTGCACGCTGAACCACTGAGCTCCAAGGTTTGATTCCCGATCTATGCTAAGTTAGTTGGCACAGCCAGGGCAGTAGTTAACTGTCTCGGCTCCTGTGGAGAATGGTCACGTGGAACTAGATACTGGAGGGCAGCTGGTGTCTGTGAAACCTTCAGGAACAGCGGAAGAGATATTTGTGGTTGGGAAAGGAGAACAATTAGTATTATCCAATTTTCAGATTTATTAATGTCTTGGAAACTTTTCTTATTGACACCCTATGTGTAATTGAATCTCCAAGCAGTGGAGTCCCAAGCTCTTTTTTTACTATGTTTACTGGCAAAGGGTCATACATGGTTCAGTAAATGTTAACAACTTGCATTTATATAGCACCTTTAACGTAGCGAAACGTTCCAAGGCACTTCATGAGAGAATTAGTAAACAAAGTTTGACATTGAGCCACATAGAGATACTAGGACAGGTGACCAAAAGCTTGGTCAAAGAGGTAGGTTTTAAGAAGTGGCCTAAAGGAGGAGAGAGAGGTAGAGAAATGGAGAGGTTTAGGGAGGGAATTCCAGATCCTAGGACCTAGGCAGCTGAAGGCACTGCCGCCAATGGTGGGGTGATGAAAATTGGGGATGTGCAAGAGGCCAGAATTGGATGTGCGCAGAGATCTTGGGGAGTTGTCGGGCTGGAGGAGGTTACAGAGATGGGGAGGGGGCGAGGCCACGGAGGGATTTGAACACAAGGATGAGAATTTTAAAATCGAGGCGATTATTGGCATTCCCTGTCTAAGACTCATACATGAAACGACATGTTTCCAGGGAATTTTGGTCATGCCTGAGCCTTTTCTCTTGTGAAGAACAACTTGTATTTGTATAGCGCGTTATCATGATGTAAACATCCAGAGAGCTTCACTTACAATTAATTACTCTGAAGTGCAGTCACTGTTACATGGGTGGATGCAACTGACAAACAGCAATGAAGTAAGTAACCATTTAATCTGTTTTTCAATGAAGTGAGAAGTGGCAGTGGAATCTTTTCCCTGGTTCTCACCATAAACCACAATAAACTTTCAGGTGAACCGAGTGACGAGCAGATGTGCAAAACAGAGGCCATCTTACATTTGCCAGACAGTCGGTATTTGTCCCTTTCCTCTCTCTCTCCTATGTCTTTTAGTATTCTGTCATACATAATGTCAGCGGCCTCCTCTCATTCATTCTACCGCTCCTCTAACACCCACCACCCCCCCCCCCCCGGCCCCCATCTCTGAGCATTCTTGCATTTGGTGTAGGTTTTGGCCGACCAATGCCAAAGTGCCCACTGTGCAACTCTCTCCTGCATCTGCACTCTTCCATTCTTTGAGATGTCAGCCTGTACAAATTGTGCCATTCTACCAGGATAATGCTCTTTGGGGTCGAGGCTGATGAAAAAAGGACAGCCTAGTTGATCCTGGTGTTCGTTCAACTTCCTTGGGGAAAAAAAACTCCAGTTCCTGGAGGAAAGGGGACACTCTTCTCTCTCCCTTCCTTCCCCCCTCCCCCATTCCTTTTCCTATCTCCCCTTGCTCCTTCATATAGGAGAAGAAACACTCTCTTGGCAAAGGCATGACATTACTGTAATTGTTACATTGTACACCTTCCCAAGTGACTGCCAGACCACGTTCGGAATGGATCCCATCTAAACGGCAAAAGGAGGGAAGAGAAGAGATACCATCACATCCTTAACTGTTGACCGTGTAATCTGCCCTGGATTTTTAAAATAACTTTTTTTTAAAAGGAAAAAAAATAATAGATTTTCTTCTGCTTTTTGTTAATTTTCTTCCTCCTTTTCATAAAGGGGGGCTGACTCTCTTGTTGGGGCATGGGGGAGTCAGAAACACTCAATATGTCACCCAACCAGACACTCTTCATGTATGGCTCAATAGACATTAAGTGACAGCAAGCTACTTGCCCATAAAGGGCGTCAGAGCTGAGCCTGATCCTTTCCTCACCCAATACCCAATAGGGGTTGATGGATAGAGAGCAGGAGCTGGAGTCCTGACTGATGCTCTCCCTTCTTGTCATCTCCACGCACTGTAGCTGCTATGCAGGTGAGATCCATTAACAGTACAAACTGAGTCCAAGCTGGGATCTTCTGGTCTTTGTGGCTGAGTACTGCATAGAGCTGTATGATAAGGTGCTATTTTTTACGTTCTTACTATGTGACAAACACGGTGTGGGTGGCGCAATATAAGTGTAATAAAGGCTGACATTGACAAAGGGCTGTCGGGTGGAGGCTGTAACTGAGTCTGTGTCTCGGCAGCCGATCACCGTTCAGTTTCATTACATTTCTTTTTGGAGACTGTGTTAATGGGCAAAAGGTCTGCAGGTGAAATGAGGCAGTAAACCCCAGCAAGCAAGACGCCAGCCCGTACCGATTGTGGCAGACTACCAGAGTAATGCCATCATTCGCTCGTTGAACCTTGTCCAATGATTCTGCATTCCGGGTAATCCAGGCAGGAGCACACGCGTCACGATTGCTAGAGCTGTCACATGCTGCCCTTCAAAAGGCTCCGACTTTAAAATGATTATCACAGAATCACAGAAACCCCACAGTGCAGATAGAGGCCATTTCGGCCCATCGAGCCTGCACCGATACATATCCCACCCGATCCCCGTAACCCCTACATCAACACATATCCCACCCTATCCCCGTAACCCCACGTATTTAATCCCCCTAACACTAAGGGTCAATTTATCATAGCCAATCAACCTAACCCGCACATCTTTGGACTGTGGGAGGAAACCGGAGCACCCGGCGGAAACCCACGCAAACACGGGGAGAATGTCTGTGTGGAGTTTGCACAGTCACCCGAGGCCGGATTCGAACCCGGGTCCCTGGCGCTGTGAGGCAACAGTGCTAACCACTATGCCACTACGCTTTCCATCCCGTCGCTGCGCCCTGTAGGAATTGTGACTTCAAGCACTCCTCAAATATATTGATTTCAAAATGGTTCCTAAATTTCACTCCATTTGTCAAACCTGTGTTTATAACATTTGACAAAATCAATGCAGTTCATTTAAAGTCATCTGGAGCAAAGAACTCCCCACGACTACTTTCCATCTTAATGCAGTCGAAGGCTGTGATTATAATTCCGAATGTACTGCAATAACCAGAAATCGATGGTCACTTTATTTGGGGAAATGGCAGGACAGATTGTTTTTATATTTTGAACAAGCATGCCCTGTAGGGTTTGAAGGAATGTGTCGATCATCAGTAGTGCACTTTGTGGGGAAAACCTCACTGGATTTTGCCTCTTCCAAAACCGCACTAGGACAGGACGAGGGATTTCTTTTTAATTGCGTGACCATGGGAAGTGCCTCCATTCATGGATACAACAGTGTTCTTAAAAGGAATCGATTGAAAACTGAATTTTTCCGTTCCTAGTTTCTGATTTTAAAAAAACCATGGGCATCTGGCCCAAAATCAGGCAGCATCTGTGGAGAGACAAACAGAGTTAATGTCTCGGGTCGATGGCCTATCGTGACAAAAGGTCTCACTGACGAAAGGTCATCGGCCTGAAACATTAAGTCCGTTTCCCTCTCCACAGATGCTGCCTGACCTGCTGAGTATTTCCATCATTTTTTTGTTTTTATTTCAGATTTCCAGCATCCATAGTATTTTGCTTTTGTACTGGCCCAAAATCAGGCTGTCCATTTCCAAATGGATTTGTGGCATCTGCTAATAATTTGCCCATTATTGCACTGTGTTCAGGTGATCGAGCATGGGGCTGCAGTCACAGTTGCAGGAAGTGTCGCAGAGATGTGTGGCCTCTTGTTAATCTCTGAAGCATCAAAGGTGTGGTCCCCTTAACTACAGCAAGAGCATTTAATGCACCACGAGGCACCCACCCCTTACAAAACGATGACCTTCCGTGTGTCAACACTATCATGTCTACCAGATGTACGATGCTTTGACCTTTTTAGTATTGTGATTTAAGAGGCTGTTACAGTTGTATGTCATTCTGCTGACCTTTTTAAAATGGATACATCTGGATCTGTGTTTTGGAGCTGTGCTGGCAGGTCCCATGTTGCTATATAGAGCCTAATTTACACACACTCTACCAGTGTCACTCCGCTACCATGTAACAAGCCACCTATGTCAACGTTTTGTAAAACTTATTTTATGTTTTTCCCTTTCTTCTCCTCTCTAATTCTACATGTACCATACCTTGGGCAGGAACTGCAGCGCTCTAACCTGCTGCTACACAAGTCACTGAACTCCAAAAAATAATTGTGTGCGAAGCTTTGATAATTTCTGACAAAGTGATGAGCCATTAAATCTTTGCTCCTTTCATAGAATCATACTGCACAGATGGAGGCCATTCGGCCTATGGTGCCTGTTCCAGCTCTTTGAACGAGCTATTCAATTATTCCTACTCCCCTTGCTCTTTCCCTGTAGCCCTGCGAATGTTTCCATGTCGAGTATCTACTTCCCTCTTGAAAGTTGCTACTGAATCTGCTTCCACCACTCTTTCAGACAGTGCATTCCAGATCATCGTAACTTGCTGCGTAAAAAAAAAAAAAAATTCTCTGCTTGCCCGTGTTTTGTTCTCCACCCCACCACCATTTTACCTTTGTAGCTCCTCCTTTCAACACATTTACCTCGCCTTCTAGGGATCTCTGTTCCCAGACTCACTCGCTCCCCAACATTGGAAACACACTCTTGTCGTTTCAAAATAACAACAGAAAATGCTGGAAAAACTCAGCAGGTCAGGCAACATCCGTGGAGAGAAATTTGAGTTGACGTTTCGGGTCGAAACCCTTCTTCAAAACTGGAAAGAAAATAAAATAGATCGAAGGCAAAGCTGCGATCGAACAAAAGAAGAAAAAGAGACAATAAAAGGTATTCAAAGCCAGACGAGGTGGTAATAGGCCCGTGGAGACAAAAGGCAGCTGAGATTAGGTGTGAAGTATACTGGCAGGTGAGAGAGAGAGAATCGATCCTTGTCGCACAATTGTCTACCTTTTGAACCAAAGCAAAAACCCAAACATTTGTGCTCACTCATTTTCACTTATTTTTGGTAATGGTCTGCACCCAAAATGCAAACATTACTGATTACTCCTCACACCTTATTCAAAGTGATCAGCAACACTACATTGGAACTTATCCATAGGAAGAGTGTGATAATGTTACACTCTGGGGACAGTTTTACAGCACAAGAATCATAGCTGAAACTTTAGTACTGGGGGAACTCTAATTTTTATTGTTTGGTTTTATTTCTGCTGAATTTTTACTTATTAACCATCCATCCCAAACTGGCTTCATTTCTTGTGGCCACTTTTTTTGCACCATATCCCAAGAGCATGAACTCCTACCCGGAGTAAGGTTCCAGGGGTGGCAATCGCGCACCAACACCTTGCCATTCTTATTGTATGAATCTTAATGGTGAGCATTGACAGGGCATTCCACCTTCGAGGCATCACAGGCAAGTCTGATTCTGTCCTCTCGACTTCTGCAATCATATGGCACATAAGTGCATTAAAAAAAAAAAAATGCTGATGGAAATCTTCCAAAACACACTAATCCATGTAACACACTCCTCAACGAATTCCTGATGCATCTTGTGCAGTTAGAACTAAGAGAAGCAAGAATCACCCGAACCCCAGATTCTGAAGCCCAGTACAATTATGGAGTCCAACAGGGCAAGGGAGCTGAATCATGATTTCTGCCTCACCCTTGGGTCAATGATTCTGTGTAGCTTTCCTCACCATTCAGCTCTTTGCCCACTCTCTTCCACCTGAAGCCACATCATCAGCTGTCGAAATTGAGCTCTAAAATTAGCATGTTTGAGTGTGTGGCGGTGCATTGTGCCTATGCACGTGCTGCCTGTGTGACAGGGGAGTAGAACTGCTCTGTCACTCAGCCTAATTCAGTGCTCTACTGCCATCACCACCCTCACAAAAACAAAAGGATATGCTTTCTAAAAACAAAACCCCAAATTGCTGGAAACACCCAGCAGGTTATTTGATGTCTGCAGAGAGAAACAGATGAGTTAACGTTTTAGGTGTGGGCTCTCAGTCAAATATGCTTTCTGATTGTGTTACCAAATTGCAGCAGCTTGAGCCGGTTTGCATTCTGATTGAGAGTTTGTGATGGTTTCTGTGGTTTTTATGTCGAGCACTGCTCCTCTGACCTTAACAGGCTCTTTGTTTTTGCTATTATTTAATATCTGACGTTTGATTTACATTCCCCCTGTCTACTGAAATCTTTTTGGATTTCCATCTTAAGGCTTGACATTCAATTCTCATTTGTGCAGCACATTTCTGGTGGTCTTGCACATCTCTCACAAGGTGTTTGGGAAAGATTCTGTTCTGCATGTTACAAAGGTGATGGCCACAAAGCTGTTTTGAAGTATCACTGTATGATTGGGATTGGCGAGCTCCCCTTCAACAGGGGAAAACTACTACAGGAAACTTTTTTTTATCCGGCACGGACGGGACCGACGTGGTGCTGGTTCATCAAAAATTCCGGATAACTGAACGCTATAGTAAAAGATACGGAGCTGAGAGCTCCGTATAAAGCAACAAACCCTGTTGCTTACAGCTTCAGAACAATGGCCACAAGTTGCAAGCGTCTCTGTAGTTTAGCAACAGCTGCAGCCACACCCTTGCACAGCAACAAATGGAGGAAGGCAAGTAATAAAATTTACCTGAACCTACTCCTGAATTTTGCCGGTTAACCAAGATTTCCGGTTATTTAGGTGCCGGTAAATCGAAAGTTTCCTGTACATGGCTGAGGGCATGCTGCTGTTAGCCACAGAGAGAAAAGAGCAGGAGGGTTGGTTCACACGCCCCAAACCCACCTGTTTCCCAACTAACCCTCAGTTCATCTTTCCATTCCAAATATTTTTTTCTTTTGCCAACTTCCTTCTCTTTTTTAATCCGGCACCGACGGGACCGGCATAGTGCAGCCTTATCAAAAAGTCCGGATTACAGAGATGTATAGTAAAAGGTACGAGAGCCCCATACACAGCAACAGATCCAGGCTTCCTTGTTGTATAGCAACAGGTGCAGGAACCCTGGTTACATGGCCACAGATCCAGGAACGGCCACTAATATGAAGTAAAACTTACCTGAACCTGTAATGATATCAGCAAATAGTGATGGTATTTGCCTGTTTGATTATGATGCCTTACCAGCATGTTTGCCTGATTGCTGGTCAGGCATAAGTAATCAGAGGGCATGTGAGAGACAAGCAGTTTAGTTTCGCTTTCGTTTTAGATGGATCACTAACATGATGTCTCCTGTAAATGCTGTTAACTGAGTTGAACATACTTTAGATAAAAAGTCATTCTCTTTCATAAATGTCTCGTCATTGAACCCACATACAAATCGATACAGAACCTACTCCTGCATTTTGCCGGTTAACAGAGATTTCCGGTTATTTAGGTGCCGGTAAATCGAGAGTTTCCTATATTTCTGGATTACATTTCCACAGGTGCCAGTCACTCTCCAGCACCTTGCATCCTTAACCTGCGCATTTAGACTCGAGTGTCAAGTGCCTATTCCATCTTGGTGGTGGAAGGAATCACAGCTGAGCCCAACATACACATACCCGCTCTCTTGCTCTCGCTCCAGCAAGAGTGATTTCTTCCCCTGCCCAGGGCCACTAGTCCAGAAACAGTGCTGCAGTTGCCACGCTGGCTGACATGACCTAACTAAGATGGAGGTCAGTTTGTTCCCAATTCAATTCAATTCAATTTTATTTGCCATATGTAACCAGTACAAGTACAATTACAATGGAATGCTTACTCCCCGTAGGGACACATCAGCTATTGTTACAGCGCTGTGTTCAGAAAGTCAATACAATGGCTTCCAGTGGCAGTGGGAGCACGACGTCCCACAGCCGCTCCGTCCTCCTCGTCACCGCGGCCTCCTCCTCACTGTTGCCGGCTCCAAGTGGTGGCCTGCTTCTCCCGCTCACGATCCGATCTCTGGCCGCCATGCCCGGCTCCCCTCCTTCCAGTCGGACTGCGAGCTTCCCGCCAAGGAGCTGCCGGCCGACGTGCTGCAGCGGGTTGTCGTGGCTGCTGCTGCTGCTCGTTGCGCTGCGCTGCCTCCGCCTGACTCACCGAACACATCGTCTGGATGTGAATGCTCCGGTCGCCGCGGCCTCTTCACCGTCGCCGGCTCCACTGTCCGACGGCCCGGGGCCTGCTTCTCCCTCTTACGGTTCGGCCTCTGGCCGCCATGCTCGGCTCCCCTCCTCCCAGTCGGAATGCCTTCCCGCCGAGGAGCTGCCGGCCGACGTGCTCCAGCGGGTCGTCGTGGCTGCTGCTCGCTGCGCTGCCTCTGCCCGACTCGCCGAACACTTCGCTCCGGTTGCGGGAGCGAGCAGCGAGAGCTGGCCGCCCGAAGCAGGGAGAGCGCGCTCAGCACCGGACCGTCTCGGCCGCCAACTATCAGTACAAACATGAAGTTGTGAGCACACACAAACAATCCTGGCAACTCGCACTGGCCTTGGTGTTCCAAATATCAGTAGAAACAGCTTGATGTATACAGAGCAGGTTTAATAGCACCAACAGGAGATGTGATGGTTTGAGATTGTCTTGTTATCGCAACTTTGAAAGTTGAGAATGTCTAGACTGCAAAATAGAAACAAGGCGTCGAAGTGTATATAATATTAAATGGGATAAATAAGATAAACCAGGAATATTACTTCAAATTAAGCCCATTAGGGCCCAAATGGAAATTAGTAAAAAAAAACTACTTCAAACAGATATCAGAAAAAGTTTGCGAAATATTCAGAGTAATCCAACAAGTATGGTAATAGAGGCAACAAGGCCTGGGTCATAAAAAGTACAATTAAGGGCCATGATGGAAGAGTTAATATAGTAGAGGGATGAGCTTCGATGGGCAAAATGGCCTTTTCTCATACCGAACTTCTCTCATGTTACGTAGGCAGATGTTTCAGATACTACTACAAGGTGACTTCTAGTGGTGGAAGATGGTAGTGGATGATGGAGTCCAAATTTACTGATTTTGGCTAAATGTCACTGAGTGTTGGCAGCAATTATCAGGGCATCTTGTATTTTAGTAAGTACATGTATTTTAGTTGCAGTTGTTAATTGGGCTTTAACCCTGAAATATCTCTCAAATCTCCTTAAACACATGTTACTCATTAAAGGAATCCAATTGAACTGAACAGGCGGTAAAGCCATAGGGAGTGTGCTGATGGCAGCAAAAAGAGAGAAATTATTCGTTTGCAGCACTCCAGTGATCAAACCCCTGCCATTCACTCCCATTACATCAAAATATTTGTCGTTAAATGATCCAAACCTACAATGATCCCTGAAGACACATTGCCAGCTTGCCGTCTCCTCTCTCCTCTCCTGCAGGTGCTGACGAGGTGCAAGATCTCCAGCGCTAGCTGCCATCCAATAGCTCACCCAAGCGGCCATTGCCATTTTTCATTTCTTGACCCAGAAAGACTTGCATTTAAGTAGTGCTTTTCACAACCTCAGGCCATCCCAAAGCACTTTACAGCCAATGAAGTGTAGTCACTTTCAATGTTCCCTTTAGTCTTTTTGTGGGTGCACGACCCCATAGCCGGTGAGCCGGCTGCGTTGGGCGCTGCGCAGCTTAAAGGGAGCATTGGTCATTTTTGGAATGTAGGAGACGCGGCAGCCAAATTGCGCGCAGCAAGGTCCCACAAACAGCAATGAGATAATGACCAGATAATCTGTTTAGTGATGTTGGTTGAGGGATAAATATTGGCCAGGACACCGGAGAGAACTCCCCTGCTCTTCTTTGAAATAGTGTCATTGGATCTTTTACGTCCCCCTGACGGGGCAGACGGGGCCTCGGTTTAACATCTTATCCGAAAGACGGCACCTCCCATAGTGTAGCACTCCCTCAGCACTGCACTGGAGTGTCAGCCTGGATTATGTGCTCGTGTCTCTGGAGTGGGAGCTTTCTGACACATACTGCCAACTGAGTACAGGCATCGTAGCCAGATCTGATCCTGTGTTCACCCAATGTCCACAGCAAGGGTTCATTGGATAGTGAGCAGGTAATTAGCTGGTTTTAGTTTTCCTCCTTCCACCCCGTACCCTCAAAGCTCACCTAGTCCAGTTGTAGTGACCTCTGACATCTGCTGGTCCAGCAGAGACCCAGAATTCAAACTGGGGCCTCTGATTTCCATGGCGTAGTGATACCCATTCAGTTGCCAGAGGAACGATTGATTATCCGCTCTTAATTGTCAACTCACTAAAGCCAGTCGATCTATTTCCAAATTTCAAGCAGAAACTCATTTTAGAAATCTATACGATTTTCATATAACACGTCAGGAGTTTTACTTCCTATTCCAATCAAACACTTAATATTGAAGATTTCCACATAAGCTATTTTTATCCAGAATTTTTATAAATCCTGATGCATGCATAAAATATCTTGGCACACTAGCTTTGTGTTTTATCTGATTTTGCTGTATTGATGTTTTAAGGCTCTTATTGAAATGAATGAGTGTTTTGGAGCCTCAGCCAATATATACAGTGAGAAGATAATATCAAAAAAAATAGGCTAGTTATTAGTGTCCAATGATAGGATCATTAGAGTCTTAGAAATGAGATGTGCTCTGGCCCTGTAATTTTCCCAGTCTGGTGCAGCTGTGCTCTTCTTTTGGTCTCTATGTTGATTGTTTACTTTTAAGAATCGTGACTCGCAGTTTTTAAGGCATTTTTCTTCCATTTTCCCATTCTTGGCCTTCACTTGAAAAAGACGTGACTCATTCAAGGGTCTCTGCAAAATGACATTCTGAAACAGGCTGTTGGGGTGTGCGCAAGGAGCAACCTGGGAGCTCATTAATCTCCCCTGGTTTCTTCCTCACTGAGAGAAATGCCAGGCTTCTCCTCCACGGAGGCACAGTTGAGGTTAGGATTGCAAAGCGTGTGGGATCTCGGATGTAAAGCCTTTTGTCGCCGTTCTGTTTCCCGTTGCTTCTTCCCGTTTGTTGCAATAAGTTACTGAGCTTACTCATTTAGTTTCTTCATCAGCGTTTCGGGTGTGGAATCTTTCATCAGAATTGAGGACTGAAGGATGAGCAGACATTCTAACGAGTCTGGAATCTTTTTTCCAGCCAAGCTAAGTAATCCTGTTTATCTTGTTCTTTAATTCAGACGAAGGGTGCACACCTGAAACGTCACAATCGCTCTTCTCCCTTTACAGATGCTGACTGGTTACATAGTATTTACAGCCATTTGGCCCAACAGGCCTATGCTTCACACGTGCCTCCTCTCACCCGATTGACATTACTAAAATATGTCACTGATTCTATTTTAAAAACACTAAGGAGGAGATATTTCTGCCCCCATTTTCTGACCGTGCAAGTGTGTGCTTGGCAAATTGGTGGCAAAGACCGAACCCCCAGAATGAGCCAGAGGTACACTCAATATTTGAGTAGATTGGGCCTAGACTCTCTGGAGTTTAGAAGAATGAGAGGTGATCTAATTGAAACATACAAGATTCTGAGGGGTTTGACAGGATAAATGCTGAGAGGCTGTTTCCCCTGGCTGGAGAGTCTAGAACTAGGGGACATAGTCTCAGGATAAAGGGCTGGCCTTTTAAGACTGAGATGAGGAGGAATTTCTTTACTCAGATGGTTGTGAATCTTTGGAATTCCCTGCCCCAAAGGGTTGTGGATGCTCAGTCATTGAATATATTCAAGGCTGAGAGAGAGATAGATTTTTGGACTCGAGGAATCAAGGGATAGTGGGATAGGGCAGGAAAGTGGATTTGCGGTCGAAAATCAACCATGACCTTATTGAATGGCGGAGCAGACTCAAGGGGCCATATGGCCTACTCCTGCTCCTAATTCTTATGTTCTTATTTACTCTCTGAGCAGGGCTATGTATTTCCAGTATCAATTTCAGCATTTGCAGTTTTCTCATTCTGTAAATTTTGCTTTTGTCTCATTTACTTGCAGCATAGACTTGAGTTGGCTTACTTTTTTCAAACTGAACATGGAATTCGAGATGTCAGCACAGAAAGAGGCGATTCAGCCCATTGTGCCTGTTCAGAGTGCCAGTAACCCCGCTGGAGCTAACTACTTCAATTTAATTTCCCTGCCCTTTCTTCGTACCCATTAATATTCTTCAAGTGTTTATCTAATTCTCTCTTAAATGTCACGATTTACTTGGCTTAAATAGCCACTTGTAGTAATGTATTCCGTATTCTAATAATCCTTTGTGTGGAAATAAAATTCTTTCTAACCTTCCCCTTTATGTTTCGAGTACTAATTGTAAATTTATGTCCCTCGTAACCGATTCACCAATCAGTGGAAATAATCTTTCACTATTTATTCTCAAACGCTTTCATAATTTTAAACACTTCAATTACATCTCTCCTTAACCTTCTCTGCTTCAGTGAACATAGCCTTATTTTTTCAAGTCTCGTAACTATATCCTCACCTCCCTCGTACCATCCTAATGAATTTATGTTGTACTCTTTTAGTGGCTCCAGCACTCTTTCTGTGAACTGCACACAGTTGCTTAACCAGTGTCTTGTTTTGATTCATATCACTCCTTTGTTTTTGTGTTCAAAGACCCTTTCTATAAAACTGACCATCACCTTTGCCTTTTTTTCCCCACCTGTAATTTAAAGATTTGTGTATCTGCAACTCCTGAATCTGTGGATCTGCGCCCTTAGATCACTCGTTTCCTGTACTCTACTAGGAATTTGACCATCCAGGGCATGGATATCCAATCTTTCGAAACAGAGGGGCTGTGTACATTTGTAGAAGCCAGTGAGTCAGCTGCTTATGACTATGCAACACTGTGCACCCCCACAAATTAAAACATCCAGATTTGTGGCTCCCATCCTCCCCCCAATTCCTCATTCTTCCCTTCCTCCAAAGCTTGGAAGGCTCAGCTCTTACATTTCCTGGGTCTGAAGGATTGGAAAAGGCTGTTTCCTAATTGGGACTAACCTTTTCCAGTCTCCTATGTGCAGGAACTTTAAGGAGCAGTCCAAAGCGATTTATTCCAAATGCACAAAGACGACCGAGTCAGGTCAAAGGAAACTTGCAAGCTGCATTTTGCCCACAGTCTGCCTCTGGCACATCCCTAGTTTAGAGTATATTTATATTCCTTGTTCTATTTTCTGAAAAGTACTAG
Source organism: Somniosus microcephalus (assembly GCF_052327205.1). NCBI lineage: Eukaryota > Metazoa > Chordata > Chondrichthyes > Squaliformes > Somniosidae > Somniosus > Somniosus microcephalus. The sequence goes on along the minus strand of NC_141003.1, from coordinate 67,905,653 downwards.
GTTACATTTATCTACATTGAAATGCATTGACCACCTATCTGCCAACTCCTCAAACTCTGTGTCCTCCTGCAACCTCCCATATTCTTCCTCACAGCTGGTCATGCCACCCAATTTGGTATTATCTGCAAATGTTGATATTCCCTTGTCCAAATCATTTATGTATATGGAGATGAGAGCCAGGAACTCGAGCCAAGGAGCAGTGAATGGGGATCGAGCAGGAGTGGGCCCATTTTTTGAATGCCAAAAAAAAATCCCTTGACTTTTCACACTAAACTGAGTTGAGAAATGGATATGACCACATGCCCTCTACACATGTCCACATGTCCCACTCTATTAAAGGTTAACCTTGCACGCGAATGGTTTGAGGCGATTTGTTCGCTTTCTTTTCAAATGCTTTATCCTCCCTTTTTTTCCCACTCCCTTCCTGAGGATGAGATTCAGGGTCTATTTACGAAAGGCCGAATGGCCTCCTACTGTGCTGTATCATTCTATGATTTACATTGTCTTCCCTCACCCATCTCCTGAAGATGATGGGATTAAGGCACATTGCATGTGGGAGGAAGCAGTTGTCCACATTATTCCTGGGTCACTTGCAAGTCGTCTGGTGAGCTCCGGGTGCAGGGCTGTCCCCAGCTGGGCTTTGGATCTTAAAAAAAAAAGGGGTAAAAATGTGAGCACAGCTGCAGTCCTTCTGGCTGCTACCTTTTAGATATTCAGTGCAGGAGGGGGGTCATCGGAAATTCTTAACCTTGCCTCGGAAGTCTTTACATAGGATTACATAGAATATACAGCACAGAAACCAGCCAACCGGCCCAACCAGTCTATGCTGGCGTTTATGCTCCACTCGAACCTCCTCCCATCTTTCCTCATCTAAATCTATCAGCATAACCTTCTATTCCCTTCTCCCTCATGTGCTTATCTAGCCGCCCCATAAATGCATCTATCCTATTCGCTTCAACCACTCCCTGTGGTAGCAAGTTCCACTATCTAACAGAAGGCAGAGAGTTGGGATAAATGGTTCATTCTCAGACTGGCAATCAGTAACTAGTGGTGTTCCGCAGGGGTCAGTGCTGGGTCCCCAACTCTTTACAATCTATATTAACGATTTGGAGGAGGGGACCGAGTGTAACATATCAAAGTTTGCAGATGATACTAAGATGGGGGGGAAAGTAGTGAGTGAGGAGGACATAAAAAACCTTCAAGGGGACATAGACAGGCTAAGTAAGTGGGCAGAGATTTGGCAGATGGAATACAATACTGGAAAGTGTGAGGTTATGCACTTTGGCAGGAAAAATCGTAGAGCAAGTTATTATCTTAATGGCAAGAAACTGGAAAGTACTGAAGTACAAAGGGATCTGGGGGTCCTGGTGCACGAAACTCAAAAGGTTAGTATGCAGGTGCAGCAAGTGATTAAGGCGGCCAATGGAATGTTGGCTTTCATTGCTAGGGGGATAGAATATAAAAATAGGGATGTATTGCTTCAGTTGTACAAGGTATTGGTGAGACCGCACCTGGAATACTGCGTACAGTTTTGGTGTCCATACTTAAGAAAGGACATACTTGCTCTCGAGTCAGTACAAAGAAGGTTCACTCGGTTAATCCCGGGGATGAGGGGATGGACATATGAGGAGAGGTTGAGTAGATTGGGACTCTACTCATTGGAGTTCAGAAGAATGAGAGGCGATCTTATTGAAACATATAAGATTGTGAAGGGATTGGATCGGGTGGATGCGGGGAAGATGTTCCCGATGATGGGTGAAACTAGAACTAGGGGGCATAGTCTTAGAATAAGGGGCTGCTCTTTCAAAACTGAGATGAGGAGGAACTACTTCACTCAGAGGGTGGTAGGTCCATGGAATATGCTGCCCCAAAAAGCTGTAGAAGCTACATCATTACATAAATTTAAAACAGAAATAGACAGTTTCCTAGAAGTAAAGGGTTACGGGGAGCGGGCAGGAATTTGGACATGAGTCTAGGTTTGGATCGGTCATGGCCCTGTGGGTAGCGGAGCGGGCCCAGAGGCCGTGTAGCCTGATCCTGCTCCTATTTCGTGTGTCTAATTCTGTTAGATTCAGGAGATGGTTCTGTGATAGTGGATTGGCGGTTAGGATCAGATCAGCCATGATCTTATTGAATGGCGGAGCAGGCTCGAGGGGCCGATTGGCCTACTCCTGCTCCTATTTCTTATGTTCTTATTCTCACCACTCTCTGGGTAAAGAAGTTTCTTCTGAACTCCCTATTTGATTTCTTGAGAGATTTCTGTGGTGTGTGGAGGCCCCAGTGGGCTCCTGCTTCCTAGAGACAGTGTTGTAGTGGGCCACCCACCAGTCAGCAGGGACCACCCTCCCGCCTCATTATACTAACAGTATTGAGTCTGCGCTGGTTGGGGAAGTACCAAGAAATTCCAGGGGGAAGCACGGGCAGGGCAGATAGCTAATGTCACAAGTCGGTGCCCCTTTTTCCCCTCATCCCTGTACCTGGGGAAATGCTGATTCCCAGACGCAGTGATGAGGAAAATCTGGCTTATTAATGTTTGCTGGGCTACTGTTCCACAGGTGCTTGGGGCTCTCTCTCGTTCACTCTAATAATTCTCTATTGCGTGTCGGGGGCTACTCGACCATAGGGTTGTCGCAACTGAATCCAGTGGTCACAAGGCAGGCACTTCCAGCAGGAGTTAATAAATAACAATCAGAAGCAGGGACCCTTGTAGATATTTTTCTCCCTCTAGTCATGGGTCTCTGGGGCCAATTGTAACGCCCCACTTGCTGCCACAGTGGCGATCAGATAATTCGACATAAGCTGGGAATCAAACCAGGTAGATCCTGGTCTGTATGATTCGGTGCAGCCCTGGGTGGTGGACGTACCCATTGAGCTAATAGGGAGAGCCTATTCATACATTCATCTTAAAACCATTTCTATTTTGCAGTAATTATGCAACGGCATAATTAAACAGATGGGCCTCCACTAACCGGCTGCTAGGCTGTTGGTGGTTTATAACATCATGAGATTGACACTGTAATATTAATATTTCTTGTAGCAAACAATCAGTAAATCAAGTCTTAAATCTGTTCGATAGCAAAATACTGCGGATGCTGGAAATCCGAAATAACAACAGAAAACGCTGGAAAAACAGGCCAGGCAACATCCGCGGAGAGAGAAACAGAGTCGACGTTTCGGGTCGAAACCCTTCTTCAGAAGGGTTTCAACCCGAAACGTTTGACTCCGTTCCTCTCTCCACGGATGTTGCCTGGCCTGCTGAGTTTTTTCCAGCGTTTTCTGTTGTTATTTCTTAAATCTGTTAAGTGTTTTCTTTGTTTTTTGGCACCGAATTCTCTTTGGGCACAGTTTTGTCCACGTCCCACTTTTCACCAAGCCCAGGACTACCTGGCGATGCTGGATCTGTTTCAAAGAGCCCTTGTTCAGGCCAGTGTGCAACATGTGAGACCCAAATGTTTCACGTTGCTGCTGTTAATCATGGTCTGCGCCCAAGGAAGAGCCATGTTTCCAAGCTGCATGACCCCCATGATTTCTGTTCTCGATGTTGGGTGGACTCATTAAAAATAATGAGCTCTGGAGGAGGAGGAGGAAGAAGAAAATTCTATAAAATTTTTATAGATTGTTAATTTAAAATAAAATTATACTGTAGGAATGTCTAGTTCCTAACAAGAAACTGGGGTCAACTCAGGCGATCAAACAAACGATGTTTAATGAAAAACTAAGAGTTTAACAACAAAATGCAAGAGAACTACGTATACAGGTCTAGTCAGTTCGGAGGCTCCACGAGGACTGCTAGGGCGGTCCCGTGGTTGACGTCATCACGTTTTTCCCGCCGGTGGGGGATCACGTGATGAACGGCATGACGTCATCACGTTTGCCCGCGCTCTTAAAGGGACCGCGCTCTGTACATGCAAACAGTAAAAACAAAGATACAGACTCAGGCTGTAGTTAACATATTGTTAAAGGGAATTATATACAGTTGGTCTGAGTCCCTTAGTGGCTCCGCCACAATACTTTATTTCCGGTGCCCAGCAGGTGAGATTAGTCTGCCTGTTGTTGCCCAGTGCTGACCTAATTTTGCTGATGTGAATTTTTTAATATGATTACGATTTCTACCAACAACCTTTATTATTTTTACAAAAGGTTCCAGTGACCACTCCCAGGAACCTGTCTAATGTAAACCACTGCTCTAGAGGTCATACATATGTTTATCTGAAATGAAGATAACCTTTCCCACATGGCTTAGTTGGTATATGACCACTCATGTGAGCCATAAAGGCCTGGAATTTCCCTCCTCTTCTGAGGTTGATGACACTGGCTGGGGTACAGGTACAGTCTCACAGGCTTCGGTGGGCCTCTGGTATATCATCCAAGTGGCCATTCTTCATGTGAGCTTCGATAGTGGTCATTGATGGGCTATTCGACTGTACAGGTCTTCACAGCCCTGATCTGTCCTCACCCGCTGCCCATATGTGCACTTTCCAGTCGGGATCACTGGAAGGTGATCATGAACAGGACGCTTGGCTCATTTCTCCCTCTCCATCTCTTGCCCAGCAGCACTGAGTGTCACAGCTGCTGCCTCAGCTGAGGTAAGCTCACTCAGCACAGATCAGGGATCAAGCCCAGAACCTGCCTGGCTTTTATGGCTCACTACGGCACCATGTGGTCATATATCAAATAAGCCATGTGGGGAGTTTTATCTTAATTTCAGATAAGCATATGTATGACCTCTAGAACAGCGGTTTACATTAGACAGCTTCCTGGGAGTGGCCACTGGCAACTTTTGTAATGCACTCATGTCAACCGATAACGCAGGCAGTTATTCAATGTGCATCATCGGAACTGTAAATGTGTCCCAAAAAGACAATAGATTTTAAAACGATGTATGTATATGTGATGTATAAATACATGGTGAGAAACCACTCTTGCAACTTGGCAATTCACTCACTCACTTGTCTACATAATTGAACTGTTGGCCACAGTCATTCTCCCTGCCCCATCATACAACTCTGTCACTTAAAATCAGCAGCACCATGATTGAGACTGCGGTAAGTGCAAGCCGGGACAAAGGACAGTGACAGAGTGGTCTGGTTCAGCCTCCCTATGTTCTTCTGGTGAAGCAGTAGAGGCTAACAATCCACCTCATCAATTCCTCCTTGAGTTATCGTGAAAGACACACTCACTCACTCACCTCACATTCACTCACCTCACATTCACACTCACTCTGTCTCTCCCTCACATCTCACCCTCGCGCACTCTCTCGCCACTGACGCTCGCTCTGGTTCACGCGTGTTCACGCTCGCCCTCTTGTGCACTCACTCGCCCCCCCCTCTTGCCCGCCCCCCCTCAGACGGGCAGGGAATTGAAAAATCTTAGAAATGCATAACTTTCAGTTCTGAATTTACCTGTTCATCCTCTCCCTAACCATAGCTTTAATCAGGTCATGGGACCAAGCCCTACTCCAGGGCCTGAGCTGCACCTCCAATAATGCAGCACTCCCTCAGCACTGTACTGAAGTGTTACTCTCGATTACATGCATAAATCCTAGAGTGGACAGCCTGTTATAGCCCTTCTATAAATTGCTGGAGGTTTTTGGGGGAGGTGGTGAAGAGGAGGGGTTATTGCTAAACCACATTCTGACCAGGAGCACTGACAGGAGATCGTGAAGAAGGTGATCTTTCCTCCCCTTTCCCTCTTGTCCTCCCCCCACCCCCCGCACCACCAGATTAGAGGTGTACATACTAAGTAACTCGCGTGTAATAAGGGAAATGTCATTCACTGTGTTACTGTCCCAGGGACAAGTTACACTCCGGGTCTGAATTACCTTCATGCAGAGTTTGAATTGAGAGTCACAAGATCACAGAATCACAGAAACCCCACAGTGCAGATAGAGGCCATTTCGGCCCATCGAGCCTAAGATGACTGGAGATTTTGCAAACACCTGAGATTAATCAAGAACTGTGGCAAATTCCTGTTGGAAACTCAGCACTGAATGAAGAGAGGAGGGCTGGAAATAACAGAATGGACAGTGGGAAGAGGAGAGAAGAGGTAATGCATTGTTTTTCAATTGAGAATCTGTTGCCATTGATTGTTGGTTACTGCTTTATAGCCGGAAGGATGTGGAATTGGATGGAATGTCAATAGTTTGGATTTCGTTGTTTCAAAAACAAGAATCGGATATTACTCCATTTGACATTAGCTTATAAATGCCTTACCGCTTTCATCTGAAGCTCCTCCCACTGCTCCTCAGCTGTTTGAGCTGCTGTGTTAACCTGTTTCTTTTGAACTGGTTAATATTCTACATCTCGAACATGACTATTGAGTCCCCAGCACCGAATCAGCTAAATTGTTTCATCTGCACAGGAAAAGTAGTTTTAAGTGTGGATGCACTGACTGAGGGCATCCTTTTACTGCTCTGGGGAGATGGTTGGTGAGCAGCCTGTAGCTGATGTACTGCTGGCTGAGATTACATCTAGGAGTTTCGTACACTTTGAAGAATTTTTTCTCACTTTCAACAGAGTGCAGGATTCTATTTTATCAATAAACACCTTTCTTAAATCACCACCCATGTTTTTATCTTTGCGATTTATTTTGTTAAGCAGTTTTTATATTGGTCCTACTTTGACTTGGTTTCCTGGCGTTTACATTGCTAAACGCGGCTTCCTTGTCCTGGCAGCTGACTTGTCGACCCAGTTTCTCATGGTTCTGTGAATGTGCCGCTGGGATAAGGGAGCTGGATTTAGTTCTTTAAATCTTGGAAGCTTGCTCACAGATCCTGGAATCTGGATTAAAATGGCAGCAGTGTAAAAACAGGATAACGTGTTGACTCTCCCCTTCCCCGATCTCTCTCCTACCCCCAACCACCCATATGGGGGCTAGTTCACTGGACTCTGCCAATTCATTCTATGGCCAGCACAGATGCTCTAGACTGACTGCCCCTTTAACATAAAAACATAAGAAATAGGAGCTAGAGTAGGCCATTTGGCCCTTAGAGCCTGCCCTGCCATTCAACAAGATCATGGCTGATCTTCTACTTCAACTCCACCTTCCCGCACTATCCCCATGTCCTTTAATTCCCAAAAATGTATTGACCTCTGTCTTGAATATTCTCAGCGACTGAGCATCCACAGCTCTCTGGGGAAATAGAATTCCGAAGATTCACAACCCTTTGAGTGAAGAAATTTCTCCTCATCTCAGTCCTAAGTGGCCGACCCCTTATTCTGAGACTGTGACCCCGTGTTCTATACTCCCCAGCAAGGGGAAACATTTTCCTAGCATATTAACCCTGTCAAGTCCCTTAAGAATTTTATGTTTCAATGAGATCACCACTCATTCTTCTAAACTCTAGGGAATATAGGCCGAGTCTACTCAATCTCTCCTCATAGGGCAATCCCCTCATCCCAGGAACCAGTCTGGTGAACCTTCGCTGCACTCGCTCCAAGGCAAGAATGTCTTTCCTTAGGTAGGGAGACCAGAACTGTACACAGTACTCCAGGTGTGGCCTCACCAATGCCCTGTATAATTGTAGTAAGACTTCTTTACTCTTATACTCTAATCCCTTTGTAACAAAAGCTAACATACCATTTGCTTTCCTTTTGATTTCCACCTGTCTGCCTTCCTGTGCGGAAGTACCTGGGCTTCCACTTCGCACCTCTAAGCTGCTTGTCAACTGTGCTGTCAGATTTTGGATGTTTAGAATCGGTTCCTATCCTGCAGTGACTGTCCCCCCAGTATTTGATCCCCAGCAATTTACTCCATGTAGAGTCATGGATATTATCTCACTTCTCAAGCTCCCCTTTCCTTGGTGTCTCTTGCAGTGTGGTACTCTATACCACCCTTAAGCCAGGGTACATCGGAGCCATGTCTTTACCCTATAGCTCTAAAGGCTTTCCAGAAGGAGCCACTGGATAGCTCTTCCCTCCCTATCCCAGGGGCACTTAGCCCAGTTGTCGCTGGACCTTGCCTATCCACCTGATGTGCAGGTGGATAGGCAACGTACAACAAGATATGAGGAAGGGACTGGAGTCTGGCCCTCCCTAAGATTAGCTGTTCCTTAATGTCTGTCCACTGGAGAGTTGCCAAACATAGCATTTGGGATTAAAATAATGTGGTGGAGTTGACTTCTGACATTTTCAACACGCACCTGTGAGAGACAGCAATTCCTTTCCACAAGAAAAACATTGCCGACGGTCCGGAATTAGTGGATAATTGAGCAGGAAAGTCAGCTCAGTAAGGGAGATAATTCTTTCTTTCTTCAAGTATCAGCTCAGTGTCACACGCACCATTTCTGATTGTGTTTGCAGTGGTTACAATTGAAAGGAATATGTTGAGGAATTAAAACAGCCCTTGTGTGGTTCTGTTTAACGTGTGCAATATGTTAAATGATTTGAGTAAGAGAGGTTCATGTGCATCTTATTCTTTTCCCTTCTCAGTTGTTTCTTCGCCAGAGCTGTGGCATTTCACGGCCAATCGTTTCGATCATAAGCAGGCAGCAGAGAATTCCACCAGCCAGCTGTAATTTAATCTCCAGCTGTGCCCCATGACCTGCCATTAAAATTGTCAATTCCCTTCGCACAGAACCCTTTCCAGCTACAGATGCTGTCTCCCACGTCACTTCCAGAAACCATCGACAGATTCACACATTATCATTTAGGAGCAGAATACTTTTCAGTGGCAAATAAAAGTGGGTATTCACACCTCATTTTGGTTCAGGGTGCACTGGGTGACATTATTGCCTTAGGGTGCCACCCGATGCATTTTACCTTACTGCTATCTTTCCTGCCAGTTTGTTCCATTCTCTCTTGAAGGTGCAGGTTCTTGCTGGGCTTGTGGTTCCATGATTACGAGCTCAGCCAAGTGGTCATTCTTCATTAATGAGCCCAGACCGTGATTGTTGGCAGGCTATTGAACCATGGAAAACATGTTCCTTCAAGCTCTCCTTAGAGCAGAGAACGTCAAGAGGAGATTTGATAGAGTTGTTTAAAGTTCCAGTGGCAGACGGGTCGGTAACCAGAGGACACGGGTTTAAGGTGATTGACAAAAGAACTAGAGGCAACATGAGAAATAAAAAATTTACACAGCGAGTTGTTGTGATCTGGAATGCACTGCCTGAAAGGATAGTGGAAGCAGATTCAATAGTAACCTTCAAGAGGGAATTAGATAAATAAATAATTAAAGGGGAAAAATTGCAGGGTTATGGGGAAAGAGCAAGGGAGTGGGATGTTAACTTTCAACGTTAGTCAACCTCCTTCCTTCTATGGTTCATGACGACACGCTTTGAGTAAGCACGCGACACTTGATAGTGGACTATACGGAACAGATTTTATTCATATACAGCACAGGTGATCGATCTATACTGTACACAGAGAGTGGCTTTCAGTTTCTAGTTCTATCTTTCGAGCCCTCCAAAGAATGTTGAAAACCATGCTCCTTTATACACCTTATATGTTGCTTGCATCAAAGGTCCATGTCACAGATAAGACCTCATGACGTATCTATTCCCAAATCCTTTAACAGCCTATTCAGATAAACTGTTGCAGTTGTTTACTTCAAAGATACTTCTCTGAAACATGCCTTCCTGATTTAACTATTCTCGAATCCTTTGTAGAATAGGTTTATTAACCTTTAACTTTCTATACTATAGTTAATGGATCCCTCTGTCTATGTTTATTACATTAGCCACTAAAGTTATACTTCAATCACTCATGCTTGATGTCTTCCCAGTCCCTTATTTATTTGTACAAGCATTTCTCGTAGGTAATACTCAGACAACAAAAGTAGAAGACAAGCCATGCTTTCTTCTCATGACACTTCCAAGCCATCTTGTTTATCTTGGAAAGTCTGTTGTTCCAAGATACAAAGAAGTTTGATTATTAACCTTTAACACTCCAAGATGTCCAACATGCAACTTTCCAGGATGTCCAACATGGGACTAATTGAATAGCTCTACCAAAGAGTCTGCACAGACACGATACTATTCTATGATTCTACGTAGAGCAGATACGAATCCCATTCTCATCTGGCATCCACGTAGGTGGATTTTCAAGCAGGGGTCACTGGTAATGAGCAGGAGTGTGAACCCTCGCTAATCCCTGCCCCGCCCCACTCTAGCCCTAGGACATGGAGGATGTTTGCAGCATTCCAGCTGCTGGTTCACAGGAGATCAATGAATTCAGCACAGACTGGTTTATCAAACATGGGACCTTCTAGTTTGTTTCAGGTTACATTATACAAAATTATTGTTGAAGCATGCCTCAGTGTCTCACTCAATGGGTTTTTACTGGATACTGTTTCTCAATCAGTCTTTTCCCAGAGATAACTACCTACACATTATATAGTATCATAGCCCAGTATATTTTGGAGATTGCACCATTGGAATGACGTATCTGCGATGTTGGTTCATTTTACACCGTAGAAGTCGCCAGGGAATTATAACGTAAGTGAGTTACACCATTATGCATACTTTCCTGGAACTTTTGCATCGTTGCACCAGTAACCTCGCTGAAACTGGGCAGATGTGATTATCTTGCCTCCGTCCTCAGTGGCGATGGCAAATTTCCTGGATTTCACAGAATCACAGAAACCCCACAGTGCAGATAGAGGCCATTTCGGCCCATCGAGCCTGCACCGACACATATCCCACCCGATCCCCGTAACCTCTACACCAACACATATCCCACCCTATCCCCGTATCCCACGTATTTAATCCCCCTAACACGAAGGGTCAATTTTATCATAGCCAATCAACCTAACCCGCACATCTTTGGACTGTGGGAGGAAACCCACGCAAACACGGGGAGAATGTGCAAACTCCACACAGACAGTTGCCCGAGGCCGGATTCGAACCCGTGTCCCTGGCGCTGTCAGGCAACAGTGCTAACCGCTATGCCACCGTGCTGCACCAATTTTTTTGCTGCAGCCACTTACATTGAAATATAATGGCTCAGGTGAATGTATCTAAGTTCATGAGTTGAAGTAAATTGATTAAAGTAAAATAAAATCTCTGCTCTTTCGTGATATTTTTAATACTAAGATAAAGCCCATGAAAGCACTTTTTCGTCATTGTGTGTTGGATTTATATATACAGTAATGAGCATGGTGTAGTACACTGAAGTGCTCACATATGCTGTTGATGAGTGAAAGTGGGGAAGAAATTAGTTTAGACCCGATTTCGTGTTTGGAGCATGCTCCAGAGGTCCGTTCAAAATCGGGTCTTGGGTCTGGTCTGGATAATTCCAACGAGCTGCTGTGTGTCCAGAACTCCTACAATGTTCTGCAAGTCATCAAGTTCACCATCGTGAAAGGGTCAGAATTCTATGATTGGGTCATGTCGTTATTGATCTGCTCAATTCGTTCATTGATGCAGATGGGGGTCAGCCATTGGCTGTGCCGTTTCTGAGATCTCTGATTTGCCATTGTACTCGATGCGTATCCAAATTACTTTCCCAGGAAAATTTGGTTTCACAACCGGCAGAACAGAGCATGAAATGGCGTAATTTACAATGTTAATCACAGATCACATCATTCCAGGAAATTCTGAGCCAATACAGGTTGGAATCTAATCAAGGGGTTTCGGAATGTTTAAACAGCACCTTGGATTGAAACAACGAAGAAGCAATGAGGAATTAAGGTTTCACTTCCAATTTGGCTGTGTGACATGCACAAGTACAGTTCCAGGGCTGTTGGGAGAGGAGAGAGGAAAAGCTGTACCTGTTTGATGGCATCATTGGCGCAAAACCTTGAACACACCCCCGGCGGTTGGGTGGGTGAGGTGTATACAAATACCAAGTTACCTGAAAAAAATGAAACAGATGGTCAGTAACCTCATGCAAGGAAAACAGCGATATTATTATGGACACATGTCATGTGCTGGCAGAGAGACTGTCGAGCAGGTGTTGGGAGCTGTTGGCCAATACTGGAAGCAGACCATGAGCATCCTTTGAGGACTGGTCCTCCTATGAGCAGCAGCTCTAAGACATGACAAAGACAAATGGATGCCTGGTGTGCAAGGGGTCTGGTATAATAACAGTGAAAAGTTGTTGTTGGCACTCTTCACTTTTTACAGAGCCCTGCTGATGTGCTGGCTGTTTTAGCAGAATCCAGGTTCTGAAGCCAATTCATATTCTACACATTTGGTTTGTGACACTGGGGGGGGGGGGGGGGGGGAAAGTGTCTCTTCTCTTTGTGAACTTACTCCAAAATTTCCTGGCAAAGTAATTTGAATACGCATCATGCATAATGAATCAGTTACCTTAGAAGCAGCGCAGCTAATGACTGATCCCCATCTACAACAATGAACTAATTGAGCAGATCAATATTGACATGACCCAAGTCAGAGAATTTTGATCCTTTTACTGTACTGAACTTGATCACTTGCAGAACAGTGTGTTCTGGACACACTCAGCTGCTGTATTCAGTTTACAGAAACATTCTAAGTTACAGATGTGCTTTCTTTTACCATTAGTTTTACTGTAGCCCTCGTTCCCCCTTGTATCTCTTTGCACACACACACACACACACACACACACACACACACCAAACACCAAACACACACAACACACACACACACACTCACACTCTCTGTCCTTGCTACAGGATGCTGAATACCATTGCCTTTCACGGTGTACTGCCTTAAAATACTTCCTTGGTTCCTCTCCACGATGCTGCCCATTCCCATAGAGCCAGAGAGCTGCTGTGGCTCAGTATTCCTCCTAGGACAGGAGTTCTCTGGATCAGCACCCATCAGTGCTGTTGCTGCCACGCAACCCTTTCCCTTTTAAATTGCGTTACTTCACCAAGGAGCAAGTTCCATTTTCTGATCTCTCATCGCAGCCACATCTCCTGTGGATCAATTTAGAAAAAGTTTCAGCAATGGAAATGGAGAATGCTCATGAGGACAGATTTTGTTAGAAGTAATTATACATCCTACTCAATCCCAAAAGGACTGGACTGTTTTAATTTATAACTACATTCAAAAGACTCCCAGCTTTGTTTTAAGCTTAACATGGGTTCTGATTAGAGAGTTGCATTTTCGGGAAAAAAAATAAAGGGATGATTGATTTCAGGAATGAAATTTTGTCGTCTTCCCGCACAATAAACATTTTTTAAAAGCCAGCAGTTGAGAGTCATGACCCCTACCCTGAACAAATAACTCGTCACCCCTCCTCCCCTCCCCCACCCCCAAATTAAATTGGCAGAGTATCTTAAGAATATATCTGAACTGTTATGCTTTGGGTTAGGTTCACATCCAACTCCCTGAGGTGAGGGGGCGATAAAAAGGAAATCAACAGAACCTTGACTCAACTAAATGTCCAGATTTGAGACCAAGGCAGGAAGGAAATTAAAAGTTCTCCCTGCGTTCCAGAGCAACAGAAGAAGGGATGGAGTGAATGTAGGATCGGTGCAGAAACACAGAAAATTGCCAGGCAGATGTTGCTTTGATCATAGAATCTTTTTTGAATATATCTTAACATTTACATCTGGGAGCAGAAGCCACAGTCTTGTCTGACATCATATGTTCCTCGTTCTCGGTAACATCTGGCAAGTGACTGAACTGGAGCACGTGACAAGTTGGGATCTGAAAGTCTAAGGGCTGGCTCATTTTTCCCCACCCCACCTCCCCGTAACCCAGTGTGCAAATACACCCATCTGCACCTCCCAAACCCACCACCTACAAGGGCATCAGGTGCATGGGAACACCCAAGTTCCCCTCCAAGTCGCACAGCATCTCGACTTGGACATATATCGCCATTCCTTCATCGGTAGATCAAAATCCTGGAACTCCCTACCTAACAACATTGTGGGAGCACTTTCACCACATGGACTGCAGCAGTTCAAGAGGACCCACCACCACCTTTTCAAGGGCAAATAGGGATGGGCAATATATGCCAGCCATATCCTGAGAATGAATGTGTGGTAAACCACTGTCATACCTGTCTGTGTCTGTATGTGTATTCCACTAGGTACAGGTCTGGACATGCCTCGGCTGACTCCTCCCACTATTCCAGGTATATAAGTGACTACCTCCCAGTCCCTTAGTATTCTGGACGGGTCGACCACTCGAGACAAGACCTTCATTCTTTAGTTAATAAAAGCCTGATTGTTACTCGCTCAACCTCAGTCTTTTGAGTAATTGATGGCGCATCAATTTTATTAACTAAATTTTTTATAATGGAGAAGATCCTCACACCAGCATGCCTGGACCTGGACAGTCGGGAAGCGGACGCTTCCACCAAGTTTGCTCACTGGCTCACGTGCTTCGAGACATTCCTGACTGCCTCCACTGCGGTCGAAACGGATGCGGACAAACTGTCTGTCCTGTTCTCCAAGGTGAACCACCGAGTGTACTCAGTCATCCGGGACGCGACCTCGTACACAGCCGCCCTCCAGCTCCTCAAGACCCAGTACACGCGCCCTGTGAACGAAGTATATGCTAGGCACCTTCTGGGGAGTCGCAAGCAACAACCTGGGGAATCGACTGAGGAATACCTCCAAGCACTGTCCGTGCTTGGCCGGGCCTGTGGGTGTAAGGCGGTAACGCCCACTAAGTACACGGAGGAACTGATCCGGGATGCCTTCGTAGCGGGCCACAGGTCCAACTACACCCGACAGCGACTGCTGGAGCAGAGTGACCTCACCCTCGACAAAGCCTCCGACATCGCACTAACGCTGGACGCAGCCTTCCGGGGCATGGATGCCTACTCCTCTGCACCGTGGACGCCGCGGGGAACGACAACCTGGGACACGGTAGGACAGCCCCATAGCACCGTGCCACCCCAGCCACAGCCCAACAACGGCCCAACTACCGCAGCAGTGTCCCAAAGCCAGACAGCAGTATCCCAAGGCCAGAAATGCTACTTCTGTGGCCAGGCCAAACACCCCAGAGCGCGCTGCCCGGCGAAGAATGCGACCTGCTCGGGCTGCGGGAAAAAGGGACACTACGCCAGCGTCTGCAAGGCCAAAGCCACCCCGAACGCCAGCAGCGCCGCGTGTGGGCCGTGCGAGCCGCCATCTTGGGCAACCCCAGCCATGTGCGAACCACCGCAGCAGCAGCCATCTTGGACGACTCCAGCCACATGGGAATCATGGACACCGCCATCTTGGACACCAGCCGGGACGCAGCAGACCGCCAACCCCCCCCCATCTGATACTCGCAGCAACACACCGACCCCTACGCTGGCCTCTGTGACGCTGGACCAAACGAGACCGCACCAGCTAGCTCGGTCCAAAATGGACGTTAAGGTAAACGGCCATGCAATAAACTGCCTTTTTGACTCCGGGAGCACAGAGAGCTTCATCCACCCCGACACGGTGCGGCGTTGCTCTCTCCCAGTCCTGCCTGCGCACCAGCGGATTTCTATGGCCTCCGAGTCCCAGTCAGCGGACATTGGCGGCTACTGCGTGGTGACACTAGTAGTAGACGGGACTGTGTTCAATAATTTTAAACTCCTGGTCCTGCCCGACCTCTGCGCTGCCGTTCTACTGGGGTTGGATTTCCAGTGCCACCTCAAAAGCGTTACGATGGCGTACGGTGGCCCCCTCCCCCCACTCACAGTCCGCAGCCAGCAGCCTCCAAATTGCCCGCCGCGCACCAGATGCAACCTCTCCACACTCAGAGTCCCACCCCCCCCACTGTTTGCTAACCTCACCCCCGACTGTAAGCCCATCGCCACAAAGAGCAGGCGATACAGTGCCGGGGACAGGGTTTTCATCAAAACCGAAGTGGAACGGCTCCTGAAGGAGGGGATTATTGAGGGCAGCTCCAGCCCCTGGCGAGCCCAGGTTGTGGTCGTTAAGACCGGCGAGAAACAACGCCTGGTCATCGACTACAGCCAAACAATAAACCGCTACACCCTGCTGGACGCCTACCCACTCCCCCGCATAGCTGACATGGTCAACCAGATCGCGCAGTACCGCGTCTTTTCGACCATTGACCTGAAATCAGCATACCACCAGCTCCCCATCAGCCCTGAAGACCGCCAGTATACTGCTTTTGAGGCAAACGGCCGCCTCTATCACTTCCTTAGGGTTCCCTTCGGCGTTACCAACGGGGTCTCCGTCTTCCAAAGGGAGATGGACCGGATGGTCGATCAAAACGAGCTGCAGGCCACTTTCCCTTACCTAGATAATGTGACCATCTGCGGCCATGACTTGCAGGACCATGACGCAAACCTCGAGAAATTCCTCCGCACCGCCCAACTCCTGAACCTGACATATAACAAGGAGAAGTGCATATTCCGCACAGACCGCCTCGCCATCCTTGGCTGTGTTGTAGAACACGGGGTCATCGGTCCCGACCCGGACCGGATGCGTCCCCTTATGGAACTCCCACTGCCCCACTGCCTAAAAGCTCTGAAGAGGTGCCTAGGGTTTTTTTCCTACTACGCTCAGTGGGTCCCCTACTATGCAGACAAAGCCCGTCCGCTGATCAAGTCCACCTCTTTTCCCGTGACGGCAGAGGCCCGCTTAGCCTTCCACCGTATCAAGGAAGACATTGCCAAAGCCACCATGCATGCAGTGGACGAATCCATCCCCTTCCAGGTGGAAAGCGATGCGTCCGACTTCGCTCTGGCCGCCACCCTTAATCAGGCGGGGAGACCTGTGGCATTCTTCTCACGAACCCTCCAGGGCCCAGAGACCAGACACTCCGCGGTCGAGAAGGAGGCCCAGGCTATCGTGGAGGCTGTGCGTCATTGGAGGCACTACCTGGCCGGAAAACGATTTACCCTGCTCACTGACCAGCGTTCAGTTGCTTTTATGTTCAACAACAAGCAGAGGGGCAAAATCAAAAATGACAAGATCTTGAGGTGGAGAATCGAACTTTCCACCTACAATTACGAGATCTTGTACCGGCCCGGGAAGCTCAATGAACCCCCAGATGCCCTATCGCGTGGCACCTGCGCCAGCGCGCAGATCGATAGGCTGAGGGCCCTCCACAATGACCTCTGCCACCCGGGGGTCACCAGGTTCTTCCACTTCATCAAGGCCCGCAACCTGCCTTACTCCATCGAGGAGGTCAGGACCATGACCAAGAACTGCCAAGTCTGCGCTGAGTGCAAACCGCACTTTTATAGACCAGACAGAGCCCACCTGATAAAAGCCACTCGCCCTTTCGAACGCCTGAGCGTCGATTTCAAAGGGCCTCTCCCCTCCTCCGACCGCAATGTGTACTTCCTCAACATCATTGACGAGTACTCCCGGTTCCCGTTCGCTATCCCCTGCCCGGACATGACCAGTGCCACGGTCATTAAATCTCTGAACAGCCTCTTCACCCTGTTCGGTTTCCCCAGCTATATCCATAGCGACCGGGGCTCATCGTTTATGAGCGACGAACTCCGCCAGTACCTGCTCGCTAGGGGTATAGCCACAAGCAGGACCACCAGTTACAACCCCCGGGGGAACGGACAGGTGGAAAGAGAGAATGCAACTGTTTGGAAGGCCGCCCTACTAGCCTTAAAGTCTAGGGGCCTTCCGACCTCCCGCTGGCAGGAGGTGCTCCCCGATGCGCTCCACTCGATTCGGTCACTTCTCTGCACTGCCACCAATGCCACCCCTCACGAGAAAATGTTTGTCTTCCCAAGGAAGTCCACATCGGGGACATCGCTACCGCCATGGCTGACGTCCCCAGGGCCGGTACTACTGAGAAGACACGTGAGGGCCAATAAAACGGACCCCCTGGTCGAGAGGGTCGACCTCCTCCACGCCAACCCCCAGTACGCTTACATTGCGTACCCGGACGGGCGGGAGGACACAGTCTCCATACGAGACCTCGCACCCTCGGGGACCGCTGTAACCCACTACCCATTACCACCCACCCGCACGACCCGATATCCAACCCCAGCAGCCGGCACGCCTGAGCCCGTCACCCACGAGGACTACACTCCAGGGCCCCAGCCTACACGGGACGCGACGCCGGAAGCTCCACCACCCCTGCCGTCGCCACGTCGATCACAGCGGCAGACAAGACCTCCGGAGAGACTCCAATACACGAACTTTTAAATACACTTCACCCCGCCGGACTCATTTTTAAACAAGGGGTGAATGTGGTAAACCACTGTCATACCTGTCTGTGTCTGTATGTGTATTCCACTAGGTACAGGTCTGGACATGCCTCGGCTGACTCCTCCCACTATTCCAGGTATATAAGTGACTACCTCCCAGTCCCTTAGTATTCTGGACGGGTCGACCACTCGAGACAAGACCTTCATTCTTTAGTTAATAAAAGCCTGATTGTTACTCGCTCAACCTCAGTCTTTTGAGTAATTGATGGCGCATCAAATGTTTAAAATAAATCTGGTGCAAGAATGAGCTGTACAGACCAGGAAGGTGTCTGTTTTATAGCCAGCTTGCTAGCCATTCTGCTACTCGTCCCCTCATTCCACAGTCATGATCTTAGTCATGATCTTTGAAAATCTAAAAATATTACATTTACTACATTATCCTTGTCTACTCCTTTCTGTAATAGAAAAACATCTAGAAACTGAAAATATATTAACAGGTAGTCAGAACGGATTTCAAAATGGAAGGTCATGCTTGACCAACCTTCTTGAATTCTTTGAAGCAGTAACAGAAAGAGGTTTGACTGTTACATAATTGGGCTCAGCATGCATAGAGTCATAGTCATAACGGCACAGAAGGAGGCCATTCGGCCCATCGATGTCCGCACCGGTTCTCTGCAGAGCAATCCAGTCAGTCCCATTCCCCCACTCTATCCCCGTAGCCCTGCAAGTTTATTTCCCTCAAGTGCCTATCCAGTCTCCCCTTGAAAACATTGACTGTCTCCGCTTCCACCACTTCCATTGGCAGCGAGTTCCAGGTCATCACCACTCGCTGCGTAAAAAAGTTTTTCCTCACATTCCCCCCTGTATCTCTTGCCCAAAACCTTAAATCTGTGTCCCCTAGTCCTTGTACCATCAACTAGTGGGAACAGCCTTTCCCTGTCTAGCCTATCCAAACCTGTCATAATCTTGTACACCTCTATCAAATCACCCCTCAACCTCCTTTGCTCTAATGAAAACAAATCCAGCTTCTCCAACCTGTCTTTGTGGCTAAGATCCCCATCCCAGGAACCATTCTGGTAAATCTCTTTTGCACCCTCTCAAGGGTCTTCACATCCTTCCTAAAGTGTGGTGACCAGAACTGGACACAATACTCCAGTTGTGGCCTAACCAGCACTTTATAAAGTTCAGCATAACTTCTCTACTTTTGCACTCAATACCTCTATTTATGAAGCCCAAGATCCCATATGCTTTGCTAACCACTCTCTCAATATGTCCTGCCACCTTCAGGGACCTATGCACATTAACTCCCAGGTCCCTCTGTCCCTGCACACTCTTTAAAACTGTGCCATTAAGTGTATATTGCCTCTCCCTGTTCCTTCTGCCAAAATGCATCACCTGACACTTCTCTATTAAATTCCATCTGCCACTTGTCTGCCCATTCTCTGGCCTTCCTATGTCCTGTTGCAGTCGATTGGTATCATCCTCACTGTTTGCCACACCCCCAAGTTTGGTGTCATCGGCAAATTTAGAAATTCTACTCTGTATTCCAATAGCCAGGTCATTTATTTATATAAAAGCAGTTGGCCCAGCACTGACCCTTGGGGAACACCACTGTCTTCCATCCTCCAGTCTGACAAATAGCCATTTACCACAACTCGCTGTTTTCTGTCCTTAAGCCAATTCCTTGTCCAAGCTGCCACTGACCCACCTATTCTATGAGCCTCAATTTTGTTAATCAGCCTTCTGTGTGGTACTTTATCAAACGCCTTCCGAAAATCCATGTAGACGACAACCATTGCATTCCCTTCATCAATCCTCCCTGTTACTTAATCAAAAATTCAATTAGATTAGTCAAATACAATCTGCCTTTTACAAATCTGTGTTGGCTCTCCTTAATTAGCTTAAACCTCTTCAAGTGTCCATTAATTTTTTCCTTGATTATTGTTTCTAAAACTTTACCCAGCACTGATGTTAAACTGACAGGCCTGTAGTTACGAGGATTGTCCTTGCACCCTTTTTTGAACAATGGTGTTACATTTGCCACTTTCCAATCCTAAAGCACCTCCCCCGCATCTAGGGAAGATTGGAAAATTATGGCAAGCCCTTCCACTATCTCCTCCCCCAATTCCCTTAGCAACCTGGGAATGCAAGCCATCTGGACCAGGTGACTTATAAGCATACCCAGCCTTTCTAGTACATCCTGTCTATCAATTTTCACCCCTTCCATTGCTTCTACCTTTTCCACTTCTACTGATATTTTGTCAGCATCCACCTCCTCAGTAAACACCGATACAAAGTACTCATTGAGTATTCTAGCCTTGCCCTGCCTCTTACTACCCGCTTACTGTTTACATGCCGGTAGAAGATTTTTTGGGTTCCCTTTTATGTTAACCGCCATTCTACTCTCATATTCTCTCTTTGCTAATCTTACTTTCATCTTCACTTTCCCTCTCAACTTATTGTATTTGGTCTGGTTCTTCCTTGAAGAATTCACCTAACATTCATCATACACCTTTTTTTGTTTCATCATCATCTCTATCTCCCTCATCATCCAAGGAGCCCTTGCTTTGGTTCCCTTACCCTTCCTTCTTGTTGGAATGTACCTAGCCTATACTTGGAACATCTCCTCCTTAAAGATCACCCATTGTTCTGGCAGTCTTTAGTTCCATTTTATCCTGGCTAAATCCTTTTGCATCCCATTGAAGTTAGCCCTATTCCAGCTTAGAAGTTCCACTCTCCATTGCTAATCTAAATCTTACGATACGATGATCACTCGTACCCAAGTGTTCTCCCACAGACACTTGGTCGACCTGGCCCACCTCATTCCCCAGCACCAGATCCAGCAAAGCCTCCTTCCTAGTTGGGCCAAGAACATATTGGTCAAGCAAATTCTCCTGAACACATTTCAGAAATTCCTCCCCCCTCCTTTCCCTTTACCCTAGCATTATCCCAATCGATATTTGGGTAATTAAAGTCCCCAATATCACCACTCTATAGCTCTTGCATATCTCTGTGATTTCCCTGCAGATTTGCTCCTCTACCTCCCCCTCACTATTTGGAGGCCTGTAGAATACCCCCAATAGCGTGATCGTACCCTTTTTGCTCCTCAACTCTAACCAAATGGATTCTGTCCTTGTCCCCTCAAGAACATCCTCCCTTTCCAGCACTACAATGTCTTCCTTAATCAGCACTGCTACCCCACCTCCCTTTTTTTCTTCCCTAACTTTTCGGAACACCTTGTACCCTTGAATATTAAGCGCCCAGCCCTCACCGTTTTTAAGCCATGTTTCCGTTATTGCCACAACATCATATTGTCGCTCGGCCAATTGTAGCTCGCCAACCTTATTCACCACACTTTGTACGTTTACGTACATGCATTCTAAACCCATTTTTGATATTTTCTTGTCTTTCTTGGTCTGCTCCTATCTAATATGGTACTACTTCTGCCTCAAGTACTACTTTCTTCTCTAGTACTATCGAACGTACAGGTCCCTCCTTCCCCAGAAATGGTCCCAATGCCTCAGGAATCTAAAGCCCTCCTTCCTGCACCATCTCTCCAGTCACACATTCATCTGTTCTATCCTCCTATTCCTGTACTCACTATGCTTGGACAAAGAGGGCATGGGGTAGAGAAAAAGCAGGCTTCCTGTCCCTAGTGGCTTTCCAAAGATCCCCGCCTGGAAAGTGCGCATGTGCGAACACCTGTCTCAGCGGTGATGCCGTGCACGGCAGTAATACACCAACTCTGAGGGAAAATGGCCACTGGGTAAGGTACTGGAGAGCTGCGGAATTAAGGGTTAGGGAAAAAAATATAGAAAATGCTGCGTAGCTGCTGCAAAGGTTAAAGACTGATAGAAATGTGGAAGATGGATGTTAAGGCAGTTCTGTTATTGCTATCTAAGCAGTAGGTGCATGATTCCTATAATAAACTCATTAATCAGTGGGTATATATCACTTACTCCTTTTTTGCTGTTTTTTTTGGCTGCTTTTACAAACCTGATGAATTGATGAGACAAGTTATTCTCTTGCAAGTCCTCCGCTCAGTGAAGGAAACGAAAAGCAAGAGAATACAAAAGGGCTTCTGCTTTTTTTTTTATCCGTAAGCTATTGCCAGAAAGCACCACACAAAGGTCTGTCGGGGCTACTCCCTATTGATAGGGCGTCTGTTAACTGCTTTTTAAACAGGCAGTCTAGTCAAGTCCTCTTGGGTGATGTTGCTATGTGATAAATGAAGATTGACGGTTATCAGTATTTTTTTCTTGTAAGTTTAAATTTTATTGAGGCCTCGGGAAATTGAATCAAATTGATCAAAAGTCTACAATCTTGTATTTTGTGCATTTGCTTTAAGTGTCATTTGGGTACAAGGTTACACTGTTAAGACGGGCATATTTGACTGACTGATTTTTGTTTTCTACCCTGTAAAGGAGCATAGGAATAGGAGGAGGCCATTCAGCCCCTCGAGCCTGTTCCACCATTCAATTACAAAGTATTTACAGCACAGAAACAGCCCATAGACCAACAGGTCCATGCCGGTGTTTATGCTGCACACCAGCCTGCTCTCACCCTTCATCTAACCCCATCAACATATCCTTCTATTCCTTTGTCCCTCATGTGCTTCCCCTTAAATTAGATCATAGCTGATCTGTATCTTAACTCCATCTACCCACCTTGGTTCCATAACCCCTTAATACCCTTGCCTAACAAAAATCTATCAATCTCAGTTTTTGAAATGTTCAATTGACCCCCCCAGCCTCAACTGCTTTTTGGAGGATAGTGTTCCAGATTTCCACTACCCTTTGTGTTAATGTTAGGGGGAACACTTCAGGCACCTAATATCTGCATCAAGAACTCCCAGAGCAAGTAAAGCACGCGCTAGCTGCAGAGTAAAGTTCCAACACCACGCCCCAGCCCCAATCTTAGAAGAGCACCCCTTCTGCACATAGTGTGATATTTTTTCCTTTCTCACATTGGCCATCCTGTAACCACCCCCAGAGTGAGACTGGTCAACTAATGACAAGTTACAAATATTTTTGTGCTGCTACAGACTGCCAGAGCTCATTTCATGTAGAACCATTGCAGCCGGAAAAGGAGACATTAGTTCCACCAGTGGTGAAAGGTATGCATAGTATTACATAGAAATGACAACACAGAAACAGGCTGTTCAGCCCAACCAGTCCATGTGGGTGTTTATCCTCCACAGTAATGAGCAGTAGTCCAAATCCCATGTGCCCCCTCTGTTATTATATACCTGTTTCCCCCTTCCTTTCAACCACCTGTCTAAACTAGTCTTAAATGTTGACACGGTCCCTGCTTCAATCACCAACAACACTAGTATTTTCCACAGCCTCACAACTCTGTTTAAAACAAAAGGTTCTCCTGCTCACTGTTCTTAATCTCTTTCTTGTAATCTGCAATCTATCTTCCCTTTTCTAGGCCCTTCAATCACTGGAAACTATCTACTGTGCCCCATTCCTCCATAATTTTAAACATTTCTATCAAATCGTTCCTTCATCTCCTCTGTTCTAACAAAAATAGCCCTGGTTCTCTCTTTTCCCCCCCCCCCCCCCCCCCCCAAAACCACTGGGATTTTAATCAGGCTGGAACAGTCAGCTGAACAATCAATTGAAGCAACACCGATCTGGGAAAGTTTATGTAGTCACTACATCTTTTACGAGGTGTTTTCACTTCATTTGCTTCAAACTGAAAGTGTATAAATTCAACCGGCACTGCGTAGATTAGTGCCAGTCATCCCCTCAGGCTGGCGTTCTGACCTCGGCTGTGTTGGGGTGAGGATGGACTGACCAGTAGCCAGGTGTCTGACTCACGGAGGGAGAGTTATCCCTGCACATTTTGACCATTTGCTCCACGGGTGAAGATGAAAAGAGAAAATACTTTTTTTTAGGGGGTGTGGGTGGGAGAAAGCCTTTCTTTCACCAATAATCAGTAAATGATGAGAGGGTGGTGATGTCGGCCTCGATCTGCTCCGGTCACATCATTGTGGCGATTTGTCGGGATGTGGCCATTACCTTGCCAGGTTTATTTTGAACCGTTCTTTACCTCTACCCCTTTAACACTGCATCAGTTCTGTTTGCTACGCGCGGCACGGAAATTTTTTTTGGAGCAAATTGGTCAATCAACTCCTGTAATCAGAAGCAGATTAACTTGTTTCAAGTTGCTGGGGAAAGAATTTAATCTTCAAAAACTGCTGCCAGGTGATAATGTTCCCTCAGTATTTCTTTAAGCTGAGCTGCTTTCTGTGCATCCAGCTTGAAATCGCATGTTTTGTTTGGCTTTGTTGTCACTGCTGCCTCCTGCTGATTTAGACGACAGACTGCCACTTGATTTGGCATGTCTCTATGATCTGTTGTCTGCTTTATTACATTAATTTTTTGAGGTTTACTTTGACCCCAGAATTAAATTGCTGTCTTAAAATTGCAATTAAATAAAATCCAATTAATTAAACCTTAAACATTTCATTATTTTTGGCTGTTTCCCCTCCTCTGATGGTGCTGGCTCTCACTGGAGTGCAGTCTCACAGGCACTAGCGGCCCTTCAGTAACTCAACCCAGCGATCACTCTTCATGCGCGACCCTTAATCATCGGCCGGCTATTTGACCGCTGATGGCAGATTAGACGAGCCCAATCAGCTGACATCCAATCAGTGCAATTTCCAGCAGTGGGGAAAGAAAGACTTGCATTGATATAGAGCCTTTCACGAGTCACTCGGAGTTACTAGATGGCCAATAGTAGTTGCGAAGCCTGTCTGATTTCATCCCCCTCCCTAGTTCAGTGGTCCTAAGGCCAGATGTCGTGGTGCTGATGCCACTCTAGCACAGACCTAGGATTTCCTAGTCTGTGTCATGTCTTTACCCATTAAAGTCATCAGGGCTGCTGGAACTTAAATCAATGTTGCATTCACAACACACAGATACATACCAGCATTGTCATTCTTTTATTTTATGTATATATATCTGTCTGTCTTGGATATAGAAGAATAAGGGATGATCGAATTGAGGTGTTTAAGGTGATTAAAGGAGTAGATAGGGTATACAGAGAAACTATTTCTTCTAGTGGGGGAGTCCAGAACAAGGGGGCATAGCCTTATAATTAGAGCCAGGTCCTTCAGGGGTGATGTCAGGATGTACTTTTTTCACAAAAAGGGTAGTGGAAATCTGGAATTCTCTTCCCCATAAAAGCTGTTTGGGGGGGGGGGGGGGATGGTCAATAAAAAAAACTCAAAATTGAGATATAGATTTTTATTAGGTAAGGGGATTAAGGGATATGGATCAAAGGCAGGTAAATTAAGTTAAGATACAGATCAGCCATGATCTAATTGAATGGTGGAACAGGCTCATGGGGCTGAATGGCCTCCTCATGTTCTTATGTTCCTGTCGGTCTCGCGCCCTCTCTCGGTCTCGCGCCCTCTCTTTCGTGGTCTCGCGCCCTCTCTTTCGTGGTCTCGCGCCCTCTCTTTCGTTGTCTCGCTCCCTCTCTTTCGTTGTCTCGCTCCCTCTCTTTCGTTGTCTCGCTCCCTCTCTTTCGTTGTCTCGCTCCCTCTCTTTCGTTGTCTCGCTCCCTCTCTTTCGTTGTCTCGCTCGCTCTCTTTCGTGGTCTCTGTCTGTCTGTCTCGCTCGCTCTCTTTCGTGGTCTCTGTCTGTCTGTCTCGCTCGCTCTCTTTCGTGGTCTCTGTCTGTCTGTCTCGCTCGCTCTCTTTCGTGGTCTCTGTCAAATTCAAATTTTTTCAAATTCAAATCGCTTTATTGGCATGACAAGGTACATCTTATGTTGCCAAAGCATCGAACAACATTCATGGTTGAACACAAAAATACAGATCTATCCATACAGTGTATAAACAGATATATCCCTGAGTGTATATAAATATACATTCATATATCTCTCTCTCTCTCACTCTCTTTCCTGGTCTCTGTCTCTCTTTCTAGGTGGGTTTCCTCCGGGTGCTCCAGTTTTCTCCCACAGTCCAAAGATGTGCGGGTTAGGTTGATTGGCTATGATAAATTGACCCTTAGTGTTAGGGGGATTAAATACGTGGGGTTACGGGGATAGGGTGGGATATGTGTTGGTGTAGGGGTTACGGGGATCGGGTGGGATATGTGTCGGTGCAGGCTCGATGGGCCGAAATGGCCTCTATCTGCACTGTGGGGTTTCTGTGATGCTGTTTAAATATTTTACAAAAATGTTATTTGTAGTTGCAGTATTAAAGCTTTGAAACTTTATTTTGAAATTCTTACATAAAAAAAATTAAATTCTGCTAGCAGGTACGTGGGGCCTGGTGTGGTTTACATGTGCCTGACAAGTTACAACAGCCCAGAGTCCCAGACTACTATGTTCTGAAGAACCTTTACAGCTGTAAGGAAGGATGATATATTAGCGGGTTCCTCTAATGAGGCCATATGGGTAGAACTTAAAAACAAAAAGGGGGCAAGCACTTTGCTGGGAGTGTACTATAGGCCCCCAAACAGTCAGGGGGAGATAGAGGAACAGATATGTAGGCAAGTCTCAGAGAAGTGCGAAAATAATAGGGTAATAATAGTGGGGGATTTCAACTTCCCCAATATAAATTGGGACAGTCAGAGTGTGAAAGGCTTAGAGGGTGCAGAATTCTTAAAGTGCATCCAGGAGAGCTTTTTGAGCCAACATGTAGAAAGTCCTACAAGAGAGGGGGCGATACTGGACCTAATTCTGGGGAATGTAGCCGGGCAAGTGGTGGAAGTGTCAGTAGGAGAGCATTTTGGCAACAGTGACCATAATTCGGTGAGATTTAAGGTGGTCATGGAAAAAGACAAAGACGGCCCGGAAATAAGGGTTCTAAATTGGGGGAAGGCCGATTTTAATATGATAAGGCAGGATCTGGCCAAAGTGGACTGGGAGCAGCTGCTTATAGGAAAATCCACATCAAAACAGTGGGAGACTTTCAGAAGGGAAATAGAGAGAGTACAACGCCAACATGTTCCTGTAAAGGTCAAGGGTGGGACCAACAAGCAAAGGGAACCTTGGATGACAAGGGATATACAAAAATGCATTAGAAATAAAAGGGGGGCTTTTGGCAGTTACAAAAGACTAAAGACAGAAGAAGCCCTAGAGGAGTATAAAAAGTGCAGGGGCATACTTAAAAAAGAAATTAGGAGGGCGAGGAGGGGCCATGAAATAACACTGGCGAGCAAAATAAAGGAAAATCCTAAGATGTTTTATAAGTATATTAAGGGCAAGAGGATAACCAGGGAAAGGGTAGGGCCCATTAGGGACCAAAGTGGCAATCTGTGTGTAGAGCCAGAGGATGTAGGCGGGGTTTTAAATGAATTTTTTGCATCTGTGTTCACTATGGAGAAAGACGATGCAGACATAGAAATCGGGCAAGGGGACTGTGACATACTCGAACATATTAGCATCGAGAGGGAGGAGGTGCTAGCGGTTTTAGCGGGCCAAAAAGTGGATAAATCCCCAGGCCTGGACGAGATGTATCCCAGGCTGCTGTGGGAGGCAAGGGAGGAGATTGCAGGGGCTCTGACACTAATTTTCAGAACCTCTCTGGCCACAGGGGATGTACCAGAGGACTGGAGAACAGCTAACGTAGTACCATTATTCAAGAAGGGTAGCAGGGATAAACCAGGGAATTACAGGCCAGTGAGTCTAACATCTGTGGTGGGGAAATTATTGGAAAAAATTCTGAGGGACAAAATTAATCTCCACTTGGAGAGGCAAGGATTAATCGGGGATAGTCAGCATGGCTTTGTCAAGGGTAAATCATGTCTAACAAATCTGATCGAATTTTTCGAGGGGGTGACTAGTGGGGTGGATGAGGGAAATGCTGTGGATGTGGTTTACATGGACTTCAGTAAAGCTTTTGACAAAGTCCCGCATAGGAGACTGGTCAAGAAGGTAAGAGCCCATGGGATCCAGGGTGCCTTGGCGCGTTGGATCCTAAACTGGCTGAGTGGCAGGAGGCAGAGGGTGATGGTCGAAGGTTGCTTTTGTGACTGGAAGCCTGTGTCCAGTGGGGTACCTCAGGGATCGGTGCTGGGTCCCTTATTGTTTGTGATCTACATAAATGATTTGGATGAGAATGTAAAAGGTATGATCAGTAAGTTCGCAGATGACACGAAAATTGGTGGGGTGGTAAATTGCGAGGAGGAAAGCCTCCGGCTACAGGACGATATAAACGGGTTGGTCAGATGGGCGGAAAAGTGGCAAATGGAATTTAACCCTGAAAAGTGCGAGGTGATGCATTTTGGACGGACAAATAAGGCAAGGGAATACACAATGAGTGGTAGGACCCTAGGAAGTACAGAGGGTCAGAGGGACCTTGGTGTACATGTACATAGATCCCTGAAGGCAGCGGAGCAGGTAGATAAGGTGGTTAAAAAGGCATATGGGATACTTGCCTTCATTAGCCGAGGCATAGAATATAAGAGCAGGGAGGTTATGATGGAGCTGTACAAAACGCTGGTGAGGCCACAGCTGGAGTACTGTGTGCAGTTCTGGTCGCCTCACTATAGGAAGGATGTGATTGCTTTGGAGAGGGTGCAGAGAAGATTCACCAGGATGTTACCTGGGATGGAGCGCCTCAGCTATGAAGAGAGGCTGGACAGGCTGGAGTTGTTTTCCTTGGAGCAGAGAAGGCTGAGGGGGGACCTGATTGAGGTGTACAAAATAATGAGGGGTATAGATAGGGTAGATAAAGAGGAACTTTTCCCCTTAGTGGGGGGGGTCAATAACAAGGGGGCATAGATTCAGGGTAAGGGGCAGGAGATTTAGAGGGGATTTGAGGAGGAACTTTTTCACCCAGAGGGTGGTTGGAATGTGGAACTCAATGCCTGAAAGGGTGGTGGAGGCAGGAACCCTCACAACATTCAAGAAGCATTTGGATGAGCACTTGAAATGCCATTGCATACAAGGCTATGGACCAAATGCTGGAAAATGGGATTAGACTGGACAGGGATTGATGGGCGGCGCAGACACGATGGGCCGAAGGGCCTCTTTCTGTGCTGTAAAACTCTATGACTCTATGACTCTTGGCTACATATGAGAGCTCAGACTGTTCAAATCAACCCTTGTTAACCCAGTGTTGAAATCGTCTTCTGAACTCCTATATCCTTTCAAGCTCCAGCCAGGGACAGTCCTTCACAGTCCCTCAAACATTGGTTTTCCTTTTTTGTTAATTCTAACCCTAGACAGTATCTCTGACCCCTCCCTCATGCAGGGATTTGCAAACATGTCTGTCAACCAAACTGACTACCTTCTCTCCAAAGAGTATATTCTCAGCAAGCACCTCATGCTTTGCCCACGGAATCGAATCATCACCTCAGTGGATTTGAACATTCGTTGGGCATATGAGATAACGAATTGTTTGACGTCCTCAGTTATTGTGGAGATTTCTCCAATATCAGCCTCATTAACACCGCAAGCTCCCCTCTGACTCAGCGCTGTAACTCCATGGCATTTTAAAACTGTGCAAATATACTTTAAAAAAAAAATAGATGCAGTATTTATTTATTTATTTATTTTATTATTCATTGATGGGATGTGGGCGTCGCTGGCTGGCTAGGCCTGCATTTAGTGCCCATCCCTAATTGCCCTTGAGAAGATGGTGGTGAGCCGCCTTCTTGAACCACTGCAGTCCACATGGTGTAGGTACACCCACAATGCTGTTAGGAAGGGTGTTCCAGGATTTTGGCCCAGCGACAGTGAAGGAACGGCGATACAGGTCCAAGTCAGGATGGTGTGTGGCTTGGAGGGGAACTTGTAGGTGGTGGTGTTCCCATGCGTCTGCTGCCCTTGGCCTTCTAAGTGGTAGAGGTCGCAGGTTTGGAAGGTGCTGTTGAAGGAGCTTTGGCGAGTTGCTGCAGTGCATCTTGTAGATGGTACACAATGTAACTCATTGCGAAATCCATTCTGGGGGTGGGTGGGGGGGAGAAATGGTCAAAAAATCCCAAAATGTCCCCCTTTCCCTACCTCCTTACCTCTTGTGTGCTCTTTCCGGGTTTTATCTCTCTCTCTGTCCCCCTTTCTCCTTTTCTCGCACTCTTTCACTCTTTTTCTAGCTCTTTCTCAGGTTGCCACTCGGTCTCGCACTATCTTTCTTGGTCTCGCTTTCTGCCTCTTCTCACTCTCGTCTTTTCTCTCTCTCGCCTTTTTACTCTTTTTCGCTCTCTCTCGCCTTTTCTCTTTCTCAGGAACAAGAGTAGACCATTCCACCCCTCGAGCCTTTTCCACCATTCACTTAAAACATGACCAATCTGTACCTCAACTCCATTTATCTGCTTTTGCTCCATATCCCTTGATACCCTTGCCCAACAAAAATTTATCGATCACAGTCTTGATAATTTCACAGCCTTTAAGGGAAGATAATTCATGATTTCCACTACCCTTTGTAGAAAAATGCTTCCTGATTTCACTCCTAAATGGCCTTGCTCTGATTCCCACACCAGAGGAAATAGTTTCTATGTATCTAACCTAGATACAAAAACTAGGTGGCAGTGTCAGTTGTGAAGAGGCTTCAAGGGGATCTCGACAGGCTCAGTGAGTGGGCAAGAACATGGCAGATGGAATATAATGTGGATAAATGTGAAGTTATCCACTTTGGTAGGAAAAACAGAAAGGCAGAGTATTTCCTAAATGGCGAAAGATTGGGGAATGCAGATGCTCAAAAGGACCTGGGTGTCCTAGTACATGAGTCGCTGAAAGTGAATGTGCAGGTGCAGCAAGCCATTAGGAAGGCAAATGGTATGCTGGCCTTATTACAAGAGGATTTGAGTACAGGAGTAAAGAAGTCTTACTCTAATTATATAGGGCCTTGGTGAGACCGCACCTGGAGTACTGTGTACAATTTTGGTCTCCTTACCTAAGGAAGGATATACTTGCCATAGAGGGAGTGCAACGAAGGTTCACAAGATTGATTCCTGGGATGGCGGGACTGTCGTATGAGAAGAGATTGAGTAAACTAGGCCTGTATTCTCTTGAATTCAGAAGAATGAGAGTGGATCTCATTGAAGCATACAAAATTATTACAGGGCTTGATCGGGTGGATGCTGGGAGAATGTTTCCATTGACTGGGGAGTCTAGAACCAGGGGCCACAGCCTCAGGATGAAGGGTAGGCCTTTTAGGACTGAGATGAGAAGAAATTTCTTCACACAGAGGGTGATGAATCTTTGGAATTCTCTATTCCAGAGGGCTGTGGAGGTTCAGTCATTGGGTATATTCAAAACAGAAGTCGATAGATTTCTGACTAGTAAGGGCATCAAGGGATATGGCGATAGGACCGGTGAATGGAGTTGAGGCAGAAGATCAGCCATGATCTCGTTGAATGGCGGAGCAGGCTCGAAGGGCCGAATGGCCTACTGCTCCTATTTCTTATGTTCTAATTCCTTTATTTTAAACACCTCAATTAGCTCACACTTCAATGTTCTAAACTCAAGGGAATACAAACTAAGTTTATGCAACCCGCCCTTATAATTTAACCCTTTAAGCCCTGGTATCATTCCTGGGATCTGTGCTGCAGCACCTCCAAGGCCAATATATTTTTCCTGAAGTGTGGTGCCCAAAACTGAACGCAGTACTCCAGATGGTGTCTGACCAAGACTCTGGACACCTAAATCCCTTTGCAACTTTACAGTTTCTAGTCTCTTCCCCATTGAGAAAATATTCTATTTCTCTTTCTCTGATCCAAAATGGATGACCTCACATTACCCACATTGAACTCCATCTGCCATAGTTTTGCCCACTTGCTTTCTCTCTCTATCTTGGTTTTTCTGTTCCTGTTTCTCTCTTTCACTCTCCCTTCTGCACAAGAGTGGGCAGCTATCCTCCAGCTCTGCCTTCCCCCTGACCTCTGCTCCTTCTCAGCCGCACAGACGAGGCCAGTAATTTAGCAGATTGCAGGGTTTCCAACCAGTGTTCCAGAGGCAGTCAGCTGAGGATACTTTTTGATTGAGGAATGAGATGAACAGCCATGGCCCATTGTGCAGGGCACCATCAAGATTGAGAGGAGTAAGGTAGAAGTCGAGGTAAATTAAATAGTCATGCTTTAAAAGCTTGATGGTTGTAGGAGGTAGGGAACATAGAAGTGAAGAGCAATGTTCCAGTTAAGCTGTGCGGCTGCACAGCTGGCTTTACAATGGAAAAAATTTGAATGGGCCACGCAGCCCCTTAAAGGGGTCACACACCCAAAAACAAATTTCAGCGAACATTGGTGAAGAGTTCCACAATTTTGAGAACCCAGGAAGCAAAATTTTTGGCAGAAAAATGGAAGCCCTTGGGATTAAAGGGACCGTGCCAGCATGGATACGAACTTGGCTAAGGGACAGAAAGCAGAGAGTAGTGGTGAACGGTTGTTTTTCAGACTGGAGGGAAGTACTGTATATAGTACAAAAAGAAAATACTGCAGATGCTGGAAATCTGAAATAAAAACAGAAAATGCTGGAGAAACTCAGCCGGTCAGGGAAGTATACAGTGATGTCCCCAGGGGTCGGTATTAGGACCACTGCTCTTTTTGATCTATATTAATGACCTGGACTTGGGTACACAGGGCATAATTTCAAAGTTTGCAGTTGACACAAAATTCAGAAATGTAACCAATGAAGAGGATAGCAACAGACAGCAGGAGGGCATAGACAGACTGGTGAAAGGGGCAGACACAGGGCAGATGAAATTTAACGTAGAGAAGTGTGCAGTGATACATTTTGGTAGGAAGAATGAGGAGAGGCAATATAAACTAAATGGTACACTTCTAAAGGGGGTGCAGGAAGAGAGAGACCTGGGGGTGTAGGTACACAAATCATTGAAGGTAACCGGACAAGTTGGGAAGGTCATTAAAAAAGCATATGGGATCCTTGGTTTTATTAATAGGGAAATAGAATGCAAAAGCAAGGAAGTTATGCTCAACCTTTATAAAATACTGGTTAGGCCTCAGCTGGAGATTTGTGTACATTTCTGGGCACCACACTTTAGGAAGGGAGTCACGGCCTTGAAGTGAATGCAGAAGAGATTTACTACAATGGTGCCAGAGAGAAGGTTAAGGGGAGATTTGATAGAGGTGTTAAAAATCATGAATGGAATAAGGAGAAACTGTTTCCAGTGGCAGAAGCGTCAGTCACCAGAGGAAACATTTTTTTACACAGCAAGTTGTGATCTGGAATGCACTGCCTTGAAAGGGTGGTGGCAGCAGATTCAGTAGTAACTTCCAAAAGGGAATTTAACATATACCTGAAAGGGGAAAAATTACACGGCTATAGGGAAACAGCAGGGGAGTGGGAGTAATTGGATAGCTCTTTTCAAAGAGCTGGCACAAGCACAATGGGCAAACAGCCTCCTTCTGTGCTGTATAATTCGATGATTTTAAGAAGAATTGCATAGAAATTACAACAAAGAAACAGGCCATTTGGCCCAACTAGTCCATGCCGGTGTTTATGCTCCACATGAGTCTCCTCCCACCCTACTTCATCTCACAGTCAGCATATCCTTCTATTCCTTTCTTCCTCCATGTGTTTATCTAGCTTCCCCTTAAATACATCGATGCTATTCACCCCAACTACTTCATATAATAGCAGGTTCCACATTCTAACTGCTCTCTAGGTAAAGAAGTCTCTCTTGAATTCCTTATTGGATTTAGTAGTGACTATCACATATTTATGACCTCTAGCTTTGGACTCTCCACAATAGAATCATAGAATGGCTACGGCACAGAAGGAGCCCATTCGGCCCGTCGAGCCAGTGCCGGCTCTCTGCAACAGCACTTCAGCTAGCCCAACTCCCTCGCCCTTTCCCTGTAGCCTGGCAATTTTTTTTCCTTCAGGTACTTATCCAGTTCCCTTTTGAAATCCGTGATTGAATCTGCCTCCACCACCTTTCAGGCAGTGCATTCCAGATCCTAACCACTCACTGCGTAAAAAAGTTTTTCTTGCTGTCACCTTTGGTTTTTCTACCAATCACCTTAAATCTGTGTCCTTTGGTTCTCGACCCTTCCGCCAATGGGAACAGTTTCTCTCCCCCTACTCTGTCTAGACCCCTCATGATTTTGAACACCTCTATCAGATCTCCTCTCAACCTTCTCTGCTCTAAGGAGAACAACCCCAGCCTCTCCAGTCAATCCATGTAACTGAAGTCCCTCATCCCTGGAACCATTATTGTAAATCTTTTCTGCACCCTCTCTAAGGCCTTCACATCCTTCCTAAATTGCGGTGCCCAGAATTGGACACAATACTCCAATTGAGGCCGAACCAGTGTTTTATAAAGGTTCATCATAACTTCCTTGCTTTTGTACTCTATACGTCTATTTGTGAAGCCCAGGATCCCGTATGCTTTTTTAACTGCTTTCTCAACCTGCCCTGCCACCTTCAATGATTTGTGCACATATACCCCTAGGTGTCTCTGTTCATGCACCCCCTTTAGAACTGTACCCTTCAGTTTATATTGCCTCTCCTCATTCTTCCTACAAAAATGTATCACTTTGCACTTTTCTGCGATAAATTTAATCTGCCACGTGTCCGCCCATTCCACCAGCCTGTCTGTCTGTCTTGAAGTCTATCACTAACCTCCTCACTGTTCACCATATTTTCAAGTTTTGTGCCATCTGTGTCACAAGTGGAAACATCTTCTCTATGTCTACCCTATCGAACCCCATCTAATTTTAAAGACCTTTTATTAGGTGACCCCTCAGCCTTCTCTTTTCTAAAGCAGAGCCCCAGCCTGTTCAGTCTTTCCTGATAGTTACAACCTTTCAGTTCTGGTATCATCCTTGTAAATCTTTTTTGCCCCTTCTGCAGTGCCTGTGTATCCTTTTTGTAATATGGAGACCAGCACTGCGCACAGTATTGAAGTAGAGTTGGAGACTGAGCATATACAGTGTATTGAATGTCCCAGTGGACCTATTACATGTTGTTGAACTCTTTTTTTTAAAAAAAAGCAAAGTCTGATATTTTTCTCCCCTAGTTTAAACATTGGTTATTTCTTAAGCACTAACAAACTTGTTGCCTAAGGTTATATCCAGTGCGACACAACCTCACACCACTAAGCACAGCCGTACTTGGCTATTGTTGCAGAGAATAGTTTTAAGTTGTTTGCTTTCAGTATTTGAGTGGAATATACTTGAGTTTAGCATGAGGATCGGGGAATGTTTCACCCCAGGATCAGGAGGACTGGTTTCGTCTCATGTCTTGCACAGTTTGTCTGAACAGTGACAGCAATTCATACCTCACTTCCTTTGGCAGTCTCTGTGATCTTCACCACAAGGTGCATGTTGAACAGTCGGAAAGACCTTGTCAAAATGTTGCTCTGAGTGTATTGATTGCTGTGACTCTGCTTTGGGCAGGCTGGGACAGAAGGTCTCGGTTGGTCTGTTCTGAAAAGACGAGTCCATCAGATTGCATTATATTTTGTGGCTGCTCCTCACATTTAACCAAAGAATTGAACATTTATATTCATTTTTGCTGAATTATATTTGTGATGTATCCCTTTTTGTTTTCTGCTGAGGGTAGCGCCAGCACCTCACCAGGCAATAACACAATTCCTGGCCAAGGAATGAAGGAGAGCAAACTGCTCCAGTGTTGTGACTCCACTACAGTAAAGTGTATGGTGGGTGTAGGAAAAGCCCACTTGAGCTGTGAAAAACACCATACAGTACATTTATAGATTTTAGCCTCGCAGCCTTGTTTGGTACCGAGAGAGAGAGCATTTGGCTCGTGTGGAGCATAAATGCTAGAATGGACAGGTTGGGCCGAATGGCCTGTTTCTGTGCCATATATATCCCATGTAATCGCTGTAACACTAGGGTGCAATACTGATCTGGCTTGTGGGAGAAATTTGAGGTGATTATTATGAAGAATAAGTATATTCTTGGGTGTAATTTTTCCCTATAAGGTATTGGCACCAATGAGCCCAGTGAAATCACAAGATTTAGTCCCCTCAGCGCCCCCCTCCCCATAGATTTATTAGAATGATACCAGAACTGAGAGGTTAGACCTATCGGGATAGATTGAACAGACTGGGGCTCTTTTCGCTTGGAAAGAGAAGACTGAGGGGCAGTGTTCCCTGTAAGCTGTGCTTTGTTGTGTTTCTGTTTCTTTTAATATGCGGTCCCTTTAAATTTCTGCGCATGGATAGTATTTACAGTGTAAAAGCCGGTGAGCGTCCTGCGCGGGACCTTTCATATCACTGCGCAGCCGCACCTTAGCAGGAACATTGCTGAGGGGTGACTTGCTTAGAGGTCTTTAAGATTAGGAAAGGGTTTGATAGGGTAGACTTAGAGAAGATGTTTACACTAGCGGGGAAGATCAGAACTAGGGGCCATAAATATAAGATAGTCACGAATAAATCCAATAGGGAATTCAGGTGAAACTTCTTTACCCAGTGAGTGGTTAGAATGTGGAACTCGCTACCACAATGAGTAGTTGAGGTGAATAGCATAGATGCATTTAAGGGGAAGGGAGGCTAAACACATGAGGGAGAAAGAAATGGAAGGATACATTGATGGGGTTGGATGTAGTAGGGTGGAAGGAGTCTCATGTGGAGCATAAACACCGGCATGGACCTGTTGGGCTGAATGGCCTGTTTGCTGAAATACTATGTAACAGGACAGTACCTAACCCAACACATTGGCCGAGATTGAGAATTATTTTTCTATCTGAATGTATGCGAGTGTTGCAATAATTGATCATTCTAAGGAAGTGCATTTGAACATTTCTGTGTGGGGAATCATCTAAATTGTAGCATGCTCTTAGAGACACCCTGCAAATAATGGCACACTCCAAAGATCCCTCTGTAAATATTGGCACACTCCCAACATCCCCCTGTAAATATTGGCTTAACTTCCAACAGATAGTGTCAACTGTCAAAAAGAAAACATTACAGCTCATTGGTATATACAGTAGCATAGAGAAGATGCTAATAAATCAAAATGTGGAAAAGTGTAGAATTATTGAGGCACAAATCTCATTGCACAAAGTATCCCAGATCCCACAAAGACTGAAATCTTGACCTTGCAGACCCACATTGGAGGTATTACTTGGATCCATGTTGGCCTCAGCACCACTAAGTGAGGGAGAGGAAAAATCAGCTGGAGTTCCCACTGCTCGTCACATTGGTGAGGCCTTGATGAAAGGTGAATGTCATGAGAGCACAGGAGTTGAACTCTGCTGTGGTACTCCCAGCTAAAAAGCTGGTAACAAGAGAGGAAGTGTGTTGAAGTGTGACTTGCAAGATTGTCACTTTCACTCCTGCGTGCCCCTCCCTCACTCCCATCCACCCCCTCCCCCTTTCCTGAATCTGATTGCCATTGAGTGACCTCTGTTGACATTGGATGAGGACAAGAATGGCCTGGCCAGGGTTGAGCAGCCTGCCAACTCGCACTATCTCAGATAGTCATTTGGGGGAGATAATGGAAATTTTCCCACACCAATGGAGCCAATCTCCCCCCCCCCACCCCCCCCCAGTCCTGATGGTGTATGATAATGACGAAACATGGGCATGTCTGATTCTCACTCTCCACTGTACAGATCTGAAGTGTTTTAATCAGTGCTGAATTACTGGGAATTTACTGCAACTTCAGATGTGTATTTAAAAACTCCCATTTCAAGACATTGCTTTAACATTTGAAATCGAACACTGACTTGAATCTGTGGGTAACACGCAGCCAAATATTGATCCTCTGCTGGTCTCCTTCCCTGCTTGATGTACAAAAGAGAATATTGGGCAGGTAGTATTCGTCAAAGGCAGTGTTTGTACATGTTTCACCTGGGAGCTGTACTTGTGCTTGTACAAGGGACCTGTGGGAGATGCAATGCCATTTATCCAGCTACTGTACCTTTCTCGGTGCTAGGCCAATGAGTACCAGCTCTTTCATCACCAGCAATAGCTTGTCCTTTTAAATGTTAGGCAAGGAATGCAGAGCGTATGCATACAGGGGCCATACGTTATCAGATGTGAGTGAATGGTTACCTTTTATCCAGCGTGTATTCAATATATACAGGAGTCAGCAACACAGGCTTTTTTTAAATTGAGAGCCCTAGAGTCGAATCAGGCTAGAGAGAAAATGCAGATCAGCACTTTGGGTGGGTCCTGATGAAGCATCACTGCCTAAAACATGAACTTATCTTTTCCTTCTTCAGACACTGCCAGGCCTGCTGTGTATTTCCACCGTTTTCTGTTTATTTGTAGAAACCAGAAGGTGCAATTCTAAGTTTATTTATAGACTTTTTTTTCCAATTTGTAAAGGATGCTCTTTTTTTGCAGGCTGTTGGCTATCTTATGCTCAGTTAAGAAAGAAATAACTTGCACTTATATAGCACCTTTCATGACTTCAAGATGTCCCAAAGCACTTCATAGCCAATGAAGTACATTTGAAGTGTGTCACTGTTGTAATGTAGGAAACGCAGCAGCCAATTTGCAAACAGCAAGGTCCCACAAACAATGAGATAATGGCCAGATAATGTTTTTTAGTGATGTTGGTTGGTAGATATTGGCCAAGACACCGCGGGATTATTCCCCTCCTCATTGCCCAATAGTGCCATGTGATCTTTTACGCCCACTTGAGAGGGCAGCCGGGACCTCGGGTTAATGTCTCATCCGACAACGCAGTATTCACTCAGTGCTATACAAAACAAACATTTCATCTTCTGTACTCCTACAACAACAACAACTTGTAATTATATAGTGCCTTTAACGTAGTAAAATGTTCCAAAACGCTTCACAGGAGTATTATAAGACACAAAATTTGACACCGAGCCACATAAGGAGAAATTAGGGCCGGTGACTAAAAGCTTGGTCAAAGAGGTAGGTTTTAAGGAGTGTCTTAAAGGAGGAAAGAGAGGCGGAGAGTTTTAGGCAGGGAATTCCAGAGCTTAGAGCCTAGGCAACAGAAGGCACGACCACCAATGGTTGAGCGATTATAATCAGGGATGCTCAAGAGGGCAGAATTAGAGGAGCGCAGATATCTAGTGGGGAGGTTGTATGGGAGAAGATTACAGAGATAGGGAGGAGCGAGGCCATGGAGGGATTTGAAAACGAGGATGAGAATTTTGAAATCGAGGCGTTGCTTAACCGGGAGCCAATGTAGGTCAGCGAGCACAGGGGTGATGGTTGAACGGGACTTGGTGCAAGTTAGGACACAGGCAAGAGTTTTGGATGACCTCAAGTTTACGTTGGGTGGAATGTGGAAGGCCAGCCAGGAGTGCTCTGGAATAGTCAAGTCTGGAGATAACAAAGGCATGGATGAGGGTTTCAGCAGCGGATGAGCAAAGGCAAGGGCGGAGACGGGCGATGTTAGAGGTGGAAATAGGCGGTCTTAGTTATGCCACGGATATGTGGTCGGAAGCGCATTTCAGGGTTAAATATGACACCAAGGTTGTGGTTCAGCCTCAGACAGATGTTAGGGAGAGGGATGGAGTCAGTGGCTAGGGAACGGAGTTTGTGGCGGGGACCGAAAACAATGGCTTCGGTCTTCCCAATATTGAATTGGATAAAATTTCTGCTCATCCAGAACTGGATGTCGGACAAGCAGTCTGACAATTTAGAGACCGTGGAGGGGTCGAGAAAAGTGGTAGTGAGGTAGAGCTGGGTGTTGTCAGCGTACATGTGGAAACTGACGCTGTGTTTTCGGATGATGTCGCCAATGGGCAGCATGTAGATGAGAAATAGGTGGGGGACAAGGATAGATCCTTGGGGGACACCAGAAGCAACAATGCAGGAGTGGGCAGAAAAGCCATTGCAGGTGATTCTCTGGCTACGATTAGATAGATAAGAATGGAACCAGGCGAGTGCCGTCCCACCCAGCTGGACGACGGTGGAGAGGCGTTTGAGAAGGATGGAGTGGTCAACCATGTCAAAGGCTGCAGACAAGTCAAGAAGGACGAGGAGGGATAGTTTACCTTTGTCACAGTCATAAAGGATGTCATTTGTGACTGATGAGAGCCGTTTCGGTACTGTGACAGGGGCGGAAAATTGATTGGAGGGATTCAAACATGGGAAACATGGGCACGGATTTTGGAGGCGACAACACGTTCAAGGACTTTGGAGAGGAAAGGGAGGTTGGAGATGGGGCGGTAGTTTGCAAGGACGAGGGATCAAGGGTTGTTTTTTTGAAGAGAGGGGTGATGACGGCAGATGATATTCAGGTCCTGAAGAATCGAGTGACTCTGCCTGATCTTAATGTGATGTTTGGTTTGAGCTTTCCATCTGCAAATCCTCCCTTTCTAATATCTAATGTTAAATTTCAGATTTCCAGCATCTGCAGTACTGTATTTTGCTTTCGTCTAATGTTAACTTATTTGCTCTAAATCACAAGATCCAACTTTCCAAACTTTTTAAAATTGGTTTATCTTTAAAAATCCATAACTTTATAAAATACAGAATATTAGATCAAAAAGAAAACTCTCAGCCCATCCCCAGCAACTTAACAAGGGATTAGGTAATCTGGAGGCAGCTGCCTTGTGGGGTTAAACAGCACAGCTCTCTAAATGACCCCAAAGTCTTGTATTCTGCTGCCCCACCCCATTCATTTCTATGGAAAGCTATCCTGTGGAGCACAATGAGTGAGTATTTTCACAATGGGTGTTGTCCACTCATTGGAAGTTTTCCACTCAGTTGCCAGAATTTCAGCTGTTCTGTTTATATTGTATACCTGCTGTATTCATTATACTGCAAGCTTTTACAATGATTGATTTTTCCAGTTTTTCTCCCAGTACCTCACCTATGTAGTAGTCCTTTATCATATGTGGAACTAGATAGTGTCAGTAGGGTATTATTAGTTGTTATCTGTGGCTCAGTTGGTAGTACTCTCGCCTCTGAGTCAGAAGGTCGTGGGTTCAAGCCCTACTACAGGGATTTTGTCAAAGCTCATTATCCAGACTCTGGGACGAATGACTCCTAGAACTGCAACTTAAAATGTGTCAACATTACATGGAATTTTACAGCACAGAAGCCGTCCATTTGGCCCAATAGATCTATGCCAGAGTTTCTGCTCCACACGAGCCTCCTCCCACCCTATTACACCATACCCTAGCAGCATATCCTTCTATTCCTTTCTCCCTCATGTACTTATCTAGCTTCCCCTTAAATGCATCTATGCTATTCGCCTCAACCACTCCATGTACAGGAAACTTTTGTTTAAACGGCACCTAAATATCCGGAATCCTCTATTAACCGGCAAAATTCTCGCTCCGAAAACAACACCTCAATAATCGGCAATGTTGCCGAGTCAGAGTCCGAGTCTCCCGCGGTGGCCGAGTTAGTCAGTGGGGGTAGTTCTCCAAATTGCCACTACTCGGCCTCTTGGCGCTATTGGAAGTCGGAACACCTCAAAAACCCTGCATCAGGAGTCTGACTCTCCCACGCTGCCGGTAGTCTCTTCTGATCTGCCATTTTTCGGGGTTCCAGTACTGTGCCTCCCCCACGCTGCTGGTACTCATTGGATTGCATTATGGAAATCCCAAAAGTTGGTCCAACCAAAAGGAAGAGAGTGGTGTTAACTTTAAAACAGAAATCGATATATGCCAACGACTAGAAAGGGGAGAGAAGCGTATCAACATTATGAATGAATTCAAAATCGGTTCGTCAACAATCTACGACATCAAAGCGCAGAAGGATAAGCTGCTCAAGTTTTATTCAAGCTCGGAGACATCTAAGAGTGTAGAGAAACGGCGTACGCTTCGTAAGCCTAAGCTTGAAGAGCTGGATACCGTGCTTTATGAGTGGTTTTCTCTTAAGCGTTCAGAGGGTGTTCCGATTTCCGGACCCATGCTAATCGAAAAAGCGAAGGATTTCTATGTGAAGATGGAGCTCACTGACCAGTGTGCTTTCTCTGATGGATGGCTAACGTGCTTCAAGGTACGGCACGGGACACGACGACTCGATATTTCCGGGGAGAAGAAATCAGCTGATCACGACGCCGCTGAAGAATACTGCGATTATTTCAATCGGATTGTGTAGCAGCATGATTTGTCGCCAGTACAGCTATACAATGCCGATGAAACTGGCTTATTTTGGAGGTTTTTGCCAGAATCAACGCTTGCTGGGGCTAGGGAGGCTAATGCTTCAGGTTGCAAGAAAAATAAAGATCGTGTAACCGTGCTAACATGTGCGAACGCTGCTGGATCACACCGGGTTAAACTTCTCGTCATTGGGAAGCATAAAAATCCCCGTGCATTTAAGAATGTGAGGCACTTACCTGTTGAGTACAAAGCTCAAAGAAATGCTTGGATGGATAAGGAAATCTTTCCAATTGGTTCCATCATATTTTTGTTTCATCTGTGAGGGAACATTTCCGTAGAATAGGGAAACCTGAAGATAGCAAATGCATTTTATTGCTTGATAATTGTAGAGCCCATCCGCATGAATCAGAGTTGGTTTATGGAAATATTTTCACCATTTATTTGCCACCAAATGTAACTTCTCTCATACAACCCATGGACCAGGACGTTATCCAAAATCTCAAGTGTCGTTACAAGAAAGACTTCCTACGTAAACTGATAAGCCAAGATGACAATATAGGTATTCACGCATTTCAGAAGGAATACAATCTTAAAGATGCCATCTTTAATGTTGCGTGTTCCTGGAACTTGGTGAAAGGTCACACTTTGAGACAAGCCTGGCGCAAATTGTGGCCTTCTGTAATGTTTGCTGAAGGTTCTTTTTCAGAGGAGGAATTTCATGGGTTCAATCTTCGTCCGAGGAGGACTACAGTAATGGAAATGGCTGGCATGGTGAAAAATGTAGGCCCAGCAAACCCTCTACGTCACCTCAGTGAACGTGGTATTGAGCAGTGGGTTGATGCAGATAGAGAAGTTGCTGTTGTGTA
Organism: Somniosus microcephalus; assembly: GCF_052327205.1. Lineage (NCBI taxonomy): Eukaryota > Metazoa > Chordata > Chondrichthyes > Squaliformes > Somniosidae > Somniosus > Somniosus microcephalus. Next base: position 67,862,854 of record NC_141003.1, on the reverse strand, counting down.
TATGCTAAGTGATGATGAAATAATGGAGAATGTTTTGAATCCAAAGAAAGAAAGAGAAAGTGAGATGGAAACTGAAGAGGATGAGATTTCCGAAGAGAACAAGATTTCTTGGGCTAACGCTGCAGAAGATTTTGTTTCATGACTTAAATTTGCTGAAAGCCATTCTTGCTATTCTGCCCAAGAAGTTATGCACCTCCATATTCTGCATTCCACCTTTCTACAAAGAAGGCAAGAGTCCTTTAAGCAAGCAGACATCCGGGACATGTTTAAGAAAGCTTCCAGAAGAGTTGGAGCAGTGGAAGTGCCTGAAGAATCTGTTGAAGTGCATGATCCTGATGACCCAGCTGGCATGGATATTCCTGATGAACTAGTTGGCTTGGAATAAGTGTACAGTCAACCACCGTACTTTATACTGTACTGTACAGTCGTTTATAAGTTTTGTTTTACTCAAGTAATTAAAGAGTTATGGATTACCATCAACTGGCAGTACTGTACTTAGGCATCTTTCACCATCCATTTAACACAACATTCTGTAGGTGAGTATACTGCACATTTCTTGATTTTTAAATTTTTCTTTGTTTAAAAATAGCCTGGGTAGATAACCCGCTCAGTCGTCTGGAATTTTTGATAAACCGGCAACACGCCGGTCCCGTCGGTGCCGGATACCAAAAAGTTTCCTGCAGTAGCAAATTCCCCATTCTCCCCACTGAGTAAAGAAGTTTCGCCTGAATTCCTTATTGGATTTATTGGTGACTATCTTATATTTATGGCCCCTAGTTTTGGACTTCCCCAGAAGTGGAAATATCTTCTCTTATGTCTACCCTATCGAAACCCTTCATAATTTAAAGACCTCTATCAGGTCACCTCTCATTCTTCTCTGTTCTAGAGCATAGAGCCCCAGTCTTTCCTGATAGTTGTATCCTCTCCGTTCTGGGATCATCCTTGTAAATCTTTTCTGCACCTTCTCCAGTGCCTCTGTAACCTTTTCGTAATGTGGAGACCAGAACTGTGCACAGTACTCTACATGTGGCCTAACCAAGGTTCTATACAAGGTTAATATAACTTCTCTGCTTTTGAAATCTATTCTATAAATGAACCCCAGTGCTTTGTTTGCACTTTTTATGGCTTTGCCAATCTGTGTTGCTACTTTAAATGATTAATGAATGTGTACCCCTAGATCCCTTTATGCCTTTACCGCATTTAGACTCTTGTTTTCCAAGGAGTAGGTCGCCTCCGTTTTCCTGCTACCAAAATGCGCCACCTCACACTTGGCTATATTGAAATTAATTTGCCATTTACATGCCCATTCTACAAGTTTATTAATGTCCTCTTGTATTTTGCTGCAATCTTCCTCAGTATTAACTATAACCCCTCAATTTGGTGTTGTCCGCACATTTTGATAATTGTACTTCTGATTCCCGAGTTCAAATCATTTATGTAAATGGTGATCAACAGTGGTCCCAGCACCGATCTTTGTTGAACACCATTATCAGAAGCAGATAAAATTGAAGGAACAAAAGGAAAGTGGAAAGCAGCTAAACTTGTAGCTCCGAGGAGGGGTTGGACACGGTGCTGTCCTGGAACCCTGGTTTGTGCTCAGTCCATTCTTTAAACACAAGGCACATTTAAACAGCAGATTAATGAGAGGTTAATTGTTCATCTGAACAGGTCAGATTAACAGCTCATTATTATTCCTTGTCTGCTCAACTACATCCAGAGTAAATGTCATATTCTGCTCTCTTTAAACAGTGATAAATTCTTCTATTACTGTAAATATAAAATAGCATTTCTCCACATAAATTGGTTTTTCTACCACATTGAATTTCACATCTGCTAGTAAACACATTGCCCTGAATAAGTGTCAAGTGAATTAGCTACAGCATGTTGAATTTGCAGTGCGAGTGAATGCTGTGGTACATGCTTCTGCTCGGGAGAAGTGTACTATAGGCCATTTCATTTTTCATGGCGAGCTCCACTCTGGCACACCCAGCGTGGGCGCAGAAAAAAACCTGGGCCTCTAAGTGTGTAGCACTCGTGCCTCTGAGTCATAAGGTCGTGGGTTCAAGCCCCACTCCACAGATTTGAGCATATAATCTAGGCTGACACTCCCAGTGCGGTACTGAGGGAGCGCTGCACTGTCGCAGGTGTCGTCTTTTGGATGAGACATTAAACTGAGGCCCAGTCTGCCCTCTCGAATCCCAAGGCACTATTTCGAAGAAGAGCAGGGGATTACTCCCTGGTGTCCTTGCTAATATTTATCCCTCAACCAACATCACTAAAACAGATTATATGGTTATTACTGTAACTGTATCATATTGCTGTTTGTGAGAGCTTGCTGTGCGCAAATTGGCTGCCTTGTTTCCTACATGTCAAATGACTACACATCAAAAGTACTTCATTGACTGTAAAGTGCTTAAGGACATCCTGAGATCGTGAAAGGCGCTATATAAATGCAAGTTTTTTCTTTTCTCCCCGCTCCCCTCTCTCCCCCCTCTCCTCTCTCTCCTTTTCCTTTTGCTCTCTCTCTCCAGTTCGTGCCCAGTAATATAAAGGAGGTAATCTCTGTAACACTACCTGACTTTTCTTGAGTTGGAGTAACTGCGAGAAATATAGGCCCGCATTCTATGAATGGAATCTCTTCCTGCAAATAAAGCAAAATAAAATCCACAGGGCCGCTTTGCAGCAGACTGCAAGACCCCAGTTGGAAGTTCAAATCCCAGTCTTATGGTGCTCTTGTATTGATTCTTGTGTACTGGGGTAACTTTCCAATGAGCCCCATAGGGGGTTGGTGAACGCTTCAAAATTAAATACTGGTTGAGTGGCACTCAGATGCATGTCTCTCCATTCAGTACCCCAGGATCATTACAAGAACACCATAAAACTGGGATTTGAACCTCCAACTGGTGGGTCTAGCATTCTGCTGCAAAGCTACCGTGTGGATTTTTTTTTGCTGTATTTGCAGGGGGCGTGCAGGAAGAGATTCCATTCCAGCTCCTGTTCTTTCTTCTCTTGCCTCCCCACCCCCAGCAATGGATACGGTGAGCCAGTTATTTTACAATAACCCAGATACTGCAGTATTACCACTGATAGGGAGGGAGATCTTTACTGAAGCGTTTCAGTGCCAGCAAATTATCTTTTCAATAAAAGAAAAACGTCAAATATAAGTTAAGTTGAATAGTTTTAGCTGAACTAAAGAGTACTCCCATCTCAACTTTCCTTTCCCTTTTAAAGGAAAGGAATTTTAAGTTTGAAGAATATTTTACGGTTGAGAAAAGTTTGTAAATGCATTTAGGCCTGGGCCTCAGCTGCTCCGGGGAAATGGAAGCTGAAATGAGAACCGTGGTCTGTGTGTACTGTGACACCTACACTCGTCATAGCTGAGGAGATCAGACAAGGCTATTGTCGCAAACATTGTTTCGTGATTATGAAGTTGAAGGAGAGGAGAGTGGATTTGGAGAGTAGGGTCCACGTGCTTATGAACTCGGTGAGTTTGAAAGGTTCACACATGCAATGTGGCAGGCTGTTACGCTCAGTCGGAAGACAGCTAAACGTGGGGACAAACTGGAAGAGGTGAATGTAGAGCATGCAAGAGAAGAGGTAGTGGCGAAAGGCTGTTCAAGGAGGCAGTGAAAAGGCAGCTTTACAAAGGTGAGAACAGCAATGGAGTACAGGAAACTTTTTTTTATCCGGCACCGATGGGACCGACGTGGTGCCGGTTCATCAAAAATTCCGGATAACTGAGAGCTATAGTAAAAGATACGGCGAGCTGAGAGCTCCGTATAAAGCAACAAATCCTGTTGCTTAGCAACAGGTGCAGAACAATGGCCACAAGTTCCAAACGTCTCTGTAGCTTAGCAACAGCTGCAGCCACACCCAATTGCACAGCAACAGATCGAGGAAGGCAAGTAATATGAAGTAAAACTTACCTGAACCTACTCCTGAATTTTGCCAGTTAACCGAGATTTCCGGTTATTTAGGTGCCGGTAAATCGAAAGTTTCCTGTAGTACAGCAACCAACACTGAAATGCGTTTCAGGCACTGGGTAGCACTGAGGGTGTCACTCGTCAAGAGGAAGGAGGAATTGAGGAAGAGTCTGAGCAGCTTAATGGATTGGGATAAAGTTATGGTGAGAAAATAGACAGTGTAGTAGCAGGTGACTCGGTGCGATTGGACAGTTACTTTTGTCATAATAATGGTTAATAGGGCTGTGATTAGTCACTAAGTGCTGAGATTGTGGATCTTGAGATGGTGGCTGAACTGATGCAGAGCATAGGAGAGGAGCCAGTGGTTGGAGTCCATATGGAAATAAATACTTCAAGACAGATTTACGCATATTGCCAGGAAGCTAAAGGAGAGATTCTGTAAAGCTGGGCTATTACTGGTCTCTGGAAAAGCAAGAGGGTTCATGAATAGAGCTGTGCAAGTAAATTAGCAGCTAGCCAGTTGGCGTAAGTCAAATCTTGGTGGGTTTACAAATAACTGGAATTGTTCAGGGGGTAAATTGGATTTGCGTGCAAGAAATGGGCTGCATGCAAACGGCACAATCAGAGAGATCAACTATTAATGTAAGGGAAGGTTCATTTAACAAGATACCAAGGTTGAGGGGCGAAGACTATAATTATAGATAAGCAGAACTTGGAGAGTAGTCAGGAGGAGGGAGAATAACAAAGTAAAGTAAATTCAGGCAAAGTAAACAGAATCTTAATTGTAGTCTTTACTTTTTCTTAAATTGTTAAGTGCCTATATACCAAATGTAACAGCATTGGGACTAAGATGTTTGAGTTAGAGGCATTATATACTAGGGTTACAGAAACAAAGCTTAAAGCTTTCTATGACACAGCAAGCTTATCCAAAGAGTAGCTGGTCATACAGACAAAGGACTCAAATTGCTCTCTGGTCTGCAGTGAGTTAGCTGATCACAGCTAGGGCAGTGTCTCCACAACCCTGGGTTAAAGGTGGAAAAATCAGCCAGGAACCCACTCCTGATGATTGTCCACGTACTCCAGCTCGAAACTGTGTGGACATGGGTGAAGTCAGGATTAGGCTTGACTAAAATGGGGACATCCCACCCCTGTTCTTTCTGGGGTAAATAGCCTGGTTATATACAGTGTCAAGACTCGCACATGAATAAAGGCTACTTGGGTGAGGTACCGGAGAATGGCCAGCATCCATGGAGCCGAGATACAGGAGAATGGCCAGGATCCATGGAGCCGAGATACAGGAGAATGGCCAGGATCCATGGAGCCGAGATACAGGAGAATGGCCAGAATCCATGGAGCTGCACTTCAGCGAAGAGTCAAAGCCTTCAGTGGAGGAGCAAATTGGTTATATGGGTCACCCCAAAGTATCGGAATGAATTCAACGTGTAGGAGTATAGAATGTTTAGGAAGGATAGAAAAGATGGGGAGGAGCAACAGAATATGGTACAAAGTGTCAAGGACCTGGTAATTCACCTCTGGACCTAGTTTTTACAAGTGATATATAAATAATGGATCCTCTGGGGAACAGTCACTAAAATATACCTCAATTTCATATTGGCTATGATTGGTCAACAACTCCATTATCATTGTATCATGCGACTACCAGGATGGTAGAAGGCGAACAAGATGGACCTTGGTCTTTTTTTGTTGTGAAATTTGTATGTTCAGTTGCCACAATTGTACAGGGCTTTGGTGAGACCACACCTGGAGTACTATGCACAGTTTTGGTCTCCTTATCTAAGGAAGGATATACAGGAGGTTGTATGTCCGGAAACCTCGATCTAACGGCAGAAATCAGCAGCCGTTTTGTTAGGTTTTTTTCCTTCTCCTAGCATTTTTTTAAACAGTCAGTCTCTGGAAAGCCTCTCTGAAGCTGTTGCTAAGCTACAGAGACACTTCCAAGGTACGGGCCGACTGTTTACAAGCTGTTGCTAAGCAACAGTGTTTGTTGTCAGATACGGAGATGAAAACCTCCGTATCCTTCAACATTAGCGCTGGTCTGTCCGGAAGTTTTCATAGATCGGCATCACGCCGGTCCCGTCGGTGCCGGATATCGCGAAGCTTCCTGTACTTGCCTTGGAGGTGGTGCAACAAACGTTCACTAGATTGATTCCTGGGATGAGAGGGTTGTCCTATGAGGAGAGATTGAGTATATTGGACCTATACTCTCTGGAGTTTAGAAGAATGAGAGGTGATCTCATTGAAACATATAAGATTCTGAGGGGGATTGACAGAGTAAATGCTGAGAGATTGTTTCCCCTAGCTGTAGCGTCTAGAACTAAAACAAAGAAAGACTGTGCAGGGACAGAGGGACCTGGGAGTTAATGTGCATAGGTCCCTGAAGGTGGCAGGACATATTGAGAGAGTGGTTAACAAAGCATATGGGACCTTGGGCTTCATAAATCGAGGTATTGAGTACAAAAGTAGAGAAGTTATGTTGAACCTTTATAAAGCGCTGGTTAGGCTGCAACTGGAGTATTGCGTCTAGTTCTGGTCACCACACTTTAGGAAGGATGTGAAGGCCCTTGAGAAGGTGCAGAGGAGATTTACCAGAATGGTTCTGGGAATGGGGGATCTTGGCTACAAGGACAGGTTGGAGAAGCTGGATTTGTTTTCATTAGAGCAAAGGAGGTTGAGGGGTGATTTGATAGAGGTGTACAAGATTATGACGGGTTTGGATAGGCTAGACGGGGAAAGGCTGTTCCCACTAGTTGATGGTACAAGGACTAGGGGGGATGTGAGGAAAAACTTTTTTACGCAGTGAGTGGTGATGACCTGGAATTCGCTACCGACTGAAGTGGTGGAAGCGGAGACACTCAATGTGTTCAAGGGGCGACTGGATAGGAACTTGAGGGAAATAAACTTGCAGCGCTACGGGGATAGAGCGGGGGAATGGGACTGACTGGATTGCTCGACAGAGAGCCGACGCGGACTCAATGGGCCGAATGGCCTCCTTCTGTGCCGTTATGACTTGCATTTATATAGCGCCTTTCACGACCCCCAGACGTCTCAAAGCGCTTTAAGCCAATGAAGTACTTTTGAAGTGGAGTCACTGTTATGATGTGGGAAACGTGGCAGCCAATTTGTGCACAGCAAGGTCCCACAAACAGCAATGTGATAATGACCAGATAATCTGTTTTTGTTATTTTGTTTGAGGGATACATATTGGCCATGACACCGGGGATAACTCCCCTGCTCTTCTTCGAAATAGTGCCATGGAGTCTTTTACGTCCACCTGAGAGAGCAGACAGGGCCTCTGTTTAACGTCTCATCCAAAAGACACTGGAGTGTCAGCCTAGCTTTATGTGCTCAAGTCTCTGGAGTGGAACTTGAACCCACAACCTTCTGACTCCTCAGAGGTGAGTGTGCTACCAACTGAGCCACAGCTGACACTAGGGGGTTAAAGACTAAGATGAGGAAGAATTTCTTCTCTGGGTTGTGAATCTTTGGAATTTTCTGTCCCAAAGGGCTGTGGATGCTCAGTCGTTGGGTATATTCAAGGCTGAAATAATAGATTTTTTGGGCTCTAGAGGAATCAAGGGATATGGGGATTGGGCAGGAAAGTGGAGTTGAGAGCGAAGATCAGCCATGATCTGATTGAATGGTGGAGCAGGCTCGAGGGGCCATATGGCCTACTCCTGCTCCAAATTCTTATGTTCCTATGATCCACCAATGCTGTGTCTCACAGCATTGCGCCATTTAGTTTACATTTCAATTTTACAAAATGTATAAAGATTACAGCAAAAAAATCTATGTTCATTTATAAAGCACTTTACCACCCCCTTATGTTATCACTCCCCTAAAGATGTACAATGAACTACTTTGAATTGCAGTCACTCTTGCTGCTAAGTAAATGCAGCTGCCATTTTGTACGTAGCAAGATTCCACAAACAACAACAATAAACCACTTAATCTGCTTTTGGTGGTATGGCTCGAGGGAGGATTGTTGGCCAGGTCACTCCAAGATCTCCTTGTTCCTTTTTGAATCATTCCATGGAATCTTTAACGTCCACTTCAGCAGGCTTCAGTTTAATGTTTCATCCGAAGGGCAGTACCTCTGACAACGCAGCAGCCCCTCAGTACTGTACGGAGATGTCAAGCTAGATATGTGGTACTTGAACTCGCAGCTTTCAGTCACAGAGGCAAGAGTGCTACCAACTGAGCCAAGGCTGTGAAAGGACGGGGGGAGTATCATAGGAATTTACTAAAGCAGGTTAATTAGTAAAGCTGAGAAAAGGCTCGAGGAACGATTATAGTTAATGGTGTTAAGCACATTTCCCAATATCAGAGTGGGAAAAGTGCAGTTCGGACTGAAATGAGAACTCAAAGGTACAACTGATGGAAAAACTGAAGAGGATAAAGTAGTTACCCTGTAAAATATAAATGAATATTTTCTACAAATATACAACAGAGAATAACACTAAATTGCCTTTCATTTATTGTGACACATCCTAGAGGATTTTTGATATAGATTGCAAGGCACGAATAAATTTCATTTTATTGGCAATTTTTTTCCAACCCTCCTTTATCCTCAATTTAACAGGGGTGCTAATTTATTTCAAGAAACCAGATTAAGCCTCTGTTAAGAGTGGGCAAAGAAATTTCAGACAAAGGCTTTGGGGATTTGCACATCAGTGTTCAAATAGTCCAATTTCATGGCAGGAAAACTTGTATTCCTCCCCAGAAAGATTACTTTTAGTGTAACTCCCAAAGAAAGGGTTGTAAAACAGGTCCACTCCTTACTTCAGACTGTCCCTTTGGAATAAATGACCCCCTTGCCCTGTTAGATTGCATGGTGCCACCGATAGGTTTACATTGTGAGTTATTCTGATCACACCCTACAAATACTGAAAAACACGGTGTATTGTGTGCACATCATTTGTGACAGTGTTTGTATTTTATGTATTGTTCCATCACTATATTGTTGCTGGTGTAGTTACAATATACAACATCTCTTATAATTGGTGACATTCCATTCATAGATCAGAGAGGGCCACGGCCAGAAATAAAGCCTTTATCTAGCTTGCATGCTGAGGGTGAATGTGTTGGCACTCCACCACTGTGATCTTCACTTTGTACCTATCATTCTGCCTCGGGAGCTTTGTGTTTCTTTCTCTATTTTCTTGCTGCCTTGCATTCTTCATGGCCTGTTCTGCTTCCTGTTCCTATGTTCCTCTGTACTATTTCTGCAAATCAAAAATGGTTAACTTTTGCTCATTAAGCAGCAAATAAAAAAAAATTCTGCATTTCCTGAAACCTTCAGTATGAAGAAATCAGTGGGCCCGAGATCACCTAACTTAACACAATTTGGGAAGATCCTTATTTGTAAACCCCCCCACCACCCCCCAGGTCTCCATAGTGTGGGGTAAGTACCGTACCTCCAAGTTATAGTGCATCTCTCCTCTTCGCTTCCCACCCCAGTGGCACTGACGAGATTTCGAAGTCCCTTTCTAGGGGAGTGGCAGGTCAGAACCCGCCTGCTGCCACTCTCTGGTGTCGAGTTGTCAAGTTCTACATCTTAAAGGTCAAATCAAGTCACCTGCATTTGGTAGCAACGTAAGCTTTTCATTGCAACTCACATCCAGAGGCTGAGGAGGGACATCCCCCATCAATAGGATGCTGCAACATTTCCTCAGTTAGCTCACTGTGTACTGTTTTCATAATGCGAATTGGAACTATTAGAGTTTCCAAACAAGATCCATTAATCTGAGTGTGAAATCGGTATGAAGGTTGAGATTTCCCCCCCCCCCCATGCTTTAATTTTGATACTGGACGAAGAAAGGATAATGCACTTAATCCTCAAAGGGACAACAGTTTTTAATGAATTTGTAATGACTTGTAATTTGCCATGTCGTGAAGAATACAGTATTAATTTGTCTCAAATTAAAAATGCAATGTAACAGATTCACGCTTTGACAAATAATTCATTGAGCAAAGAAAGTGAATTGCTTAATGGAATTTTTGATATATAGAATTAATTATGCAGTTAGCTAACAATGTGAATGGGTTTGTTTTGAGTAATGTCTGTGTATAAATCACAATAGCAATAACAAAATACATACATTTTTGTGTTTGCATAAACCCACACCCGCCTTGCAGAATCCAGAAAGTTAATATCTGTTGTTCAAAACTAAGATTTAAATGTTGATGCTCAGCTTCCTCTTAAATATCTTGGACACACTACCCCACCTGGGGGGACAAGTGCAGCAGGTGCATGGGAGCAACGTCATCTCCGTTGCCCTCCAAGTCTCTCACCATTCCTTCATCGTCGCTGGGTCAAAATCCTGGAACTCCCTACCTAACAACACTGGGAGTACCTTCACCACACGGACTGCAGCGGTTCAAGAAGGCGGCCCACCACCCCCTTCTCGATGGCAACTAGGGATGGACAATAAATGCTGGCCTTGCCAGTGATGCCCATATCTTTGGAATGAATTTAAAAGAGAGATTGGGGAGGTGTTGGCATTCAACCTCCTTCCTCCTCTGGTTCACAACAACACGTTTCGAGTAAGCGCGAGACACTTGACGGTTGAGTATAAGAATGGTTGAGTATAAGGAACAGACTTTATTGCTATACAGCACAGGTAATCAGCCTAATTGTATGCAGAGAGAGCAGTTTTTCGGTTTATGTATCTTTATTCCCAAATCCTTTGAAGACCGCCTATTCATCATGTAAATAGTTTAGTTGTTTACTCCAAAGCTACTTCCCTTAAACACGACTTTCTGACCTAACTGTTCTTAAAACTTTTGAAGAATAGGCTTTATTAACCATTATCTTCCTATACTATAGTTAATGGATCCCTCTACCTATGTTTATTACCCTAGCCACTAAAGTTATATTTTAACCACCCATGGTTGATATTATCGTTACTTATACATGGGACGGCAGGAATGACGTATGAGGAGAGATTGGGTCGATTGGGCTTATACTCGCTGGAGTTTAGAAGAATGAGAGGGGATCTCATTGAAACTTATAAAATTCTGACAGGACTAGATGCACGAAGGATGTTCCCGATGGTCGGTGAGTCCAGAACCAGGGGTCACAGTCTAAGGATAAGGGGTAAGCCATTTAGGACAGAAATGAGGAGGGATTTCTTCACCCAGAGAGTGATGAACCTGTGGAATTCTCTGCCACAGAAGGCAGTGGAGGCCAATTCATTAAATATATTCAAGAAGGAGTTGGATATATTTCTTAAGGCTAAAGGGATATGGGGAGAAAGCAGGGACAGGGTACTGAATTTGGATGATCAGCCATGATCTCATTGAATGGCGGAGCAGGCTCGAGGGACCGAATGGCCCACTCCTGCTCCTACCTTCTATGTTTCTCTGTTTCTATTTCCTCGTACAAGCATTTCTCATATATAACACACAGATAAAAAAGGCAGATGACAACATGCTTTCCTCTCGCGCCACTTCAAAGCCATCCTGTTGATATTCGAAAGTCAGTTGCTCTAAGATACAAGGAAGTTCTGTTATTAACCCTTAACACCCCAAGATGTCCAACATATAACACTCCTGGTTTAACAGGAGGGTGCAGAGAAGAGCAGCAAGATTGATTTTGATGTACGGGATTGAGTTATGAGGAAAGGTCAATCTCTATAGCCCAGCAAAAAGCAGTTAAGGGAGAGCTTTATGTTTATAAAATATTAAATTGTTTAAAGAAGGTAAATCCAGAATATATTCCTTTTAAAGGAATTCGGGCTAGTAGGACCAGGGAGCATGAAGATGAACAGATGTAAAGTAAATTTAGATCAGTTATCAGAAAGATGATCTTCATGCAAAGGGAATAAGAGAATAGGCCTATATTCTTAGACTAGGCCTATATTCTTAGACTAGGCCTATATTCTCTGGAGTTTAGAAGAATGAGAGGTGATCTCATTGAAACATACACAATTCCTAGAGGGCTTGACGGGGTAGATGCAGGGAGGATGTTTCCCCTGACTGGGGAGTCTAGAACCAGGGGTCACAGTCTCAGAATAAGGGGTCAGCCATTTAGGACTGAGATGAGGAGAAATTTCTTCACTCTGAGGGTGGTGAATTTTTGGAATTCTCTACCCCAGAGGGCTGTGGATGCTCAGTCGTTGAGTATAGGATATGCTCTCACTGCAGTCAGGGAGTGGTGGAGACAGAGATGCACTTCCTCACAGCTTGTAGAAAATATCAGGGCATAAGGGAGAATTTCTACCCAAAATTCACAAAAATATGCCCGGAATTCAGAAATTTGAATGACGACCAAAAACTCCCATACCTACTAGGGGAAGAGAGAAATTGTGTAACACTAGCGGCACACTGTTACAGCTTGCCATAAACAGAGGGACAACCACTAAATATAAGAAAAGAGTATATATAAATTATATGAAAGTATATTTATACACTCAGGGATATATCTGTTTACACACTGTATGGATAGATCTGTATTTTTGTGTACAAACATGAATGTTTTTCGATGCTTTGGCAACATAAGATGTAACTTGTCATGCCAATAAAGCGATTTGAATTGAAATTGAATTGAGTATATTCAAGGCAGAGATCGATAGATTTTTGGGTATTAAGGGAATCGAAGGATATGGAGATAGTGCAGAAAAGTGGAGTTGCGGTCAAAGATCATCCATGATCTTACTGATTGGCGGAGCAGGCTCGAGGGGCAAAATGGCCTACTCCTGCTCCTATTTCTTATGTTCTTAAGACAGGTAATAGAGAATCAGACATCAGGGGCATTTAAAATTCAGCTGAATGTTAGGTTGGAAGAGTGAGAGAGAGATGAGCTTCAGTAGACCAAATGGCCTTTTTGCATCTTTGACTTTTCTTCTGTAGAAGCAGCGAAGTGAGGAATATGTGACAATCCCTGCGTTATCTGCCTATTGGATGTGCATCAAGACCGATAACCTGCTTCAGTGGATGAGAGCTGGGTAAACGCCAGGTCTGCCCCAGTAACTATGCCATGAACACTGTTGCTGTTTGGTGGGGCCGCTACCTCCACGACATCCTGGTCCACTCCTCAATCACCTCCAACACCCACTTCCCTTCCCACGGCACCTTCCCATGCAAGCACAGGAGATGTAACACCTGCCCTTTTACCTCCTCCCTTCCCATCGTCCAGGGCCCCAAACGCTCCTTCCAGGTGATGCAGCAATTTATTTGTTGTACTTTCAATTTAATATATTGTATTCGCTGCCCACGATGCGGTCTCCTCTACATTGGGGAGGCCAAATGCAGATTGGATGACTGCTTTGCGGAACTCCTCCGTTCAGTCCGTAAGGGTGACCCTGAGCTTCCGGTCGCCTGTCACTTTAATTCTCCGGACCACTCCACTCTGACCCCGCCCTCCTACACTGTTCCAATGAAGCTCAAGTAACAGCACTTATCTTTCTTTTAGGCACTTTGCAGCCTTCTGGACTCAACATCGAGTTCACCAATTTCAGATCATAACCTCTGCCCCCATTTTTTCAGATGGCAGCTGTTGCTAATGATTCTGATATTCCCATTTACACCTTCTAGACCCATCTTTTGTTTCTTTACTTGTCCCATTACCATCTCCTTTCGCCTTGCATCATCATCGCTTATGCTATTTAATCTCTCCTGCCTTCTACCCAATCACAGACCTTCTCTTTTGCTCTTCCCCCTCTCCCCCTTTCCCTGCTTCTTTTCTTGCTGAAAACCTGTTTACATCTCTAGCTTCTTCCAGTTCTGACGAAAGGTCATCGACCTGAAACGTTAACTCTGTTTCTCTCTCCACAGATGCTGCCTGACCTGCTGAGTATTGCCAGCATTTTCTGTTTTTATTTGATTTCCAGCATCCGTAGTATTTAGTTTTTGTATTACTGTTTGGTGGTGTTCTGCCTCGAGGAACATCAATGTTCTGTGCTTCTTGAGCATGAAGTGGATTTTTTAAAGTTTTCTTACTGTAATTATGGCCCATCGATCTCAATTTATAATCCAGATCTCTGAAATCTGTCAATTCTGTTCTTTTCTGCTCTTTCTCATACATCTCTTTTAACCTTGGCTTCTGCTACTTAGCCCTACTCCTCGTAGCTTCCCTACTAGTTTAGTGAGTAAAGTCACCCCCCAGCATAATACAAAGTCATACATGGGAAACTCCCATGCTTGATTTCCAATCTGTACCAAGTTAGATGAATTCAGGCAAGGCATTAGGAGTGCTACACATGGATCTAGCACCTCACGACTAGAGGGCAAAAATTAGATGTCATTCTCTCTCCTGATCACTGTTCAGTGACCTTGCTAGAAAGGTTGCAATGTGGTCAGCAGAGGAGGACAGGATTGGGCTGCCCCCACAGTTGAATAGCTTGTCAACAGTTGTCTGGATTTACTGATGAATAATGGCCACTGTAAGCATCAAGTGTCACCTTGGCTTAGTTAGCACGCTTGCCTCTGAGTTAGAAGTTTGTGGGTTCATCGTTGAGGCTGGCACTTCAATGAAGTACTGAGGAAGTGTTACATTTTCAGGTATGTCGTCTTTCAGGTGAGATGTTAAATTAAGTCCCTGCTTCTTGTTCAGGTGGACATAAAATACCCTATGGCACTATATTTGAAGAGCAGGAATTCTCCCAGTGTCCTAGGCAACATTTCTCCCCAAACCAGCACCATCAATTAACCGGTCATTTAACTCAGTGGCTGTTTGTGGAACTTTGGTGTGCTGTGTTCATCTGCAAAAGAACAATGACTGCCCTTCCAAATTAATTCATTGGATGGGAAGAGCTTTGGGATTTACCCAGACTACTATATAAAAGCAAGTTCTCTCTTTCTTCAGAAGGGATGGGGAGAAAATTGGGAGGAGAATAATCCAAATGGAAAAGAGTTTTATGATTTATATTGGCTATCTGTAAAAAGTCACTGCTGCAATATGTGATTTTCAATAGATTGACATATTTCAGTTTAAAATAATGAAATAGGTGCAAGAAGCATGTCCACAATGAGTGGATCTCTTATCAAAGAAAAGGATTTGATTTGTGATTATCAACCAATCACTGAAGCTGACATATTAGAATGTATCTACAGTTTAATTATAGGCTGAAAGAGGTTAGTTTAACTCTGATTTATTGGTATGTCCAAGTTTAGTATATTGTCTGATAATTTGAGCTCCATTCCTTCAAGGATCTATCCTTCGCCCCCTCCTATTTCTCATCTACATGTTGCCCCTTGGTGACATCATCCGAAAACATACACTGACGACACTCAGCTCTACCTTACCACTACTTCTCTCGACCCCTCCACGGTCTCTCAATTGTCAGACTGCTTGTCCGACATCCAGTTCTGGATGAGCAGATATTTTCTCCAATTAAATATTGGGAAGACCGAAGCCATTTGTTTTCAGTCCCTGCCACAAACTCTCTTCCCTAGCCACTGACTCCATCCCTCTCACTAACATCTGTCTGAGGCTGAACCACACTTTTCGCAACCTTGGTGTCATATTTGACCCTGAAATGAGCTTCCGACCACATATCCGCAACATAACAAAGACCGCCTATTTCCACCTCTGCAACATCGGCCGTCTCCGCCCTTGCCTCAGCTCATCCGCTGCTGAAACCCTCATCCATGCCTTTGTTACCTCTAGACTTGACTATTCCAATGCACTCCTGGCTGGCCTCCCACATTCCACCCTACATAAACTTGAGGTAATCCAAAACATGGCTGCCCGTGTCCCAACTCACACCAAGTCCCGTTCGCCCATTACCCCTGCGCTCGCTGACCCATATTGGCTCCCGGTTAAGCAGTGCCTTGATTTAAAAATTCTCATCCTTGTTTTCAAATCCCTCCATGGCCTCACCTCGCCTGATCTCTGTAATCTCCTTCAGCCCTACAATTCCACCCCCCCCCCCCCCCCCCCCCCGAGACATCTGCACTCCTCTAATTCTACCCTCTTGAGCATCCCTGATTATAATCGCTCAACCATTGGTGGCCGTGCCTTCTGTTGCCTAGGCCCTAAGCTCTGGAATTCCCTGCTGAAACCTCTCCGCCTCGCTACCTCTCTTTCCTCCTTTAAGACACTCCTTAAAACCTACCTCTTTGATCAAGCTTTTGGTCACCTGCCCTAATTTCTCCTTTTTTTCCTCAGTATCAAATTTTTTGTCTCCTAATACTCCTGTGCAGCGCCTTAGAAACATAGAACCGTAGAAGATAGGAGTAGGAGTAGGCCATTTGGCCCCTCGAGCCTGCTCCGCCATTCAATGAGATCATGGCTGATCATCCAAATTCAGTACCCTGTCCCTGCCTTCTCCCCATATCCCTTGATCCCTTTAGCCTTAAGAAATATATCCAACTCCTTCTTGAATATATTTAATGAACTGGCCTCCACCGCTCTCTGTGGCAGAGAATTCCACAGGTTCACCACTCTCTGGGTGAAGAAATTCCTCCTCATCTCAGTCCTAAATGGCTTACCCCTTATCCGTAGACTATGACCCCTGGTTCTGGACTCCCCGGCCATTGGAAACATCCTTCCTGCATCTAGTCTGTCCAGGCCTGACAGAATTTTATAGGTTTCGATGAGATCCCCTCTCAATCTCCTAAACTCCAGTGCATATAAGCCCAATCGACACAATCTCTCCTCGTACGTCATTCCTGCCGTCCCAGGTATCAGCCTGGTGAATCTTCGCTGCACTCCTTCCATGGCAAGAACGTCCTTCCTCAGATAAGGCGACCAAAACTGCACACAATAGTCAAGGTGCGGTCTCACCAAGGCCCTGTACAATTGCAGCAAGACATCCTTGTTCCTGTACTCGAACCCTCTTGCTACGAAGGCCAACATACCATTTGCCGCCTTAACCACCTGCTGCACCTGCATGCTTACCTTCAGCGACTGGTGCACAAGAACACCCAGGTCTCTTTCCACTTCCCTTTCTCCCAATCTATTGCCATTCAAATAATAATCTGCCTTCCTGTTTTTGCCACCAAAGTGGATAACCTCACATTTATCCACATTATAGTGCATTTGCCATGTTTCTGCCCAATCACCCAACCTGTCCAAATCGTACTGGAGTTTCATGACATCCTCTACACAGCATACCCTCCCATCCAGTTTTGTGTCATCTGCAAATTTGGAGATATTACATCCAATTCCCTCGTCCAGATCATTAATATATATTGTGAACAGCTGGGGTCCTAGGACCGATCCTTGCGGTACCCCACTAGTCATTGCCTGCCACTCGGAAAACGACCCGTTTATTCCAACTCTTTGCTTTCTATCCGCCAACCAGTTCTCTATCCAAGTCAATACCTTGCCCCCAATCCCATGTGCCTTAATTTTGCATGCTAATCTCTTATGTGGAACCTTATCGAAAGCCTTCTGAAAGTCCAAATACACCACATCCACTGGTTCTCCCTTATCTATTTTACCAGTTACATCCTCAAAAAATTCCAGTAGATTAGTCAAGCACGATTTACCTTTTGTAAATCCATGTTGACTTTGTCCGATCCTGTCACTGCTTTCCAAGTGCTCTGCTATTACATCTTTTATAATGGACTCTAGCATTTTCCCCACTACCGATGTCAGGCTTACCGGTCTATAATTCCCCGCTTTTTCTCTACCACCTTTTTTGAATAGTGGGGTAACATTAGCTACCCTCCAATCCATGGGTACTGTTCCAGAGTCTATCGAGTTCTGGAAGATGACCAGCAATGCATCTACTATTTCTAGGGCCACTTCCTTAAGTACCCTAGGATGTAGATTATCAGGCCCAGGGGATTTATCGGCCTTCAGTCCCATCAATTTTCCTAACACCATTTCCCTACAAATACTGATTTCTTTCAGTTCCACCCTTTCATCAGACCCTATGTTCCCCGGCATCTCTGGGAGGTTATTTGTGTCCTCCTTTGTGAAGACAGAACCAAAATATGTATTTAGTTGGTCTGCCATTTCTTTGTTCCCCATTATAAATTCCCATGATTCTGACTGCAAGGGACCTAAGCTTGACTTCACCAATCTTTTTCTTTTCACATATCTATAAAAGCTTTTACAGTCAGTTTTTATGTTCCCTGCAAGCTTACTCTCGTATTCTATTTTCCCCTTAATTAATCCCTTTGTCCTCCTTGTTGAATCCTAAACTGCTCCCAATCCTCAGGATTATTGCTTTTTCTGGCCAATTTATATGTCCTCTCCTTGGATCTTATGCTAGCCCTAATTTCCCTTGTTAGCCACGGTTGAGTCACCTTTTTTGTTTTATTTTTATGCCAAACTGGGATGAACAAATTCTGTAGCTCATCCATTCGGTCTTTGAATATTTGCCATTGCCTATCCACCGTCAACCCTTTGAGTGACATTCCCCAATCAATCCTACCCAACTCGCGCCTCAGACCATCGTAGTTTCCTTTATTTAAATTTAGGACCCTAGTCTCTGAGTCAACTACTTCATTCTCCATATTAATGAAGAATTCGATCATATTATGATCGCTCCGACCCAAGGGGCCTCGTACAACAAGATTGCTAATTAATCCTTTCTTATTACATAATACCCAGTCTAAGATGGCCTGATCTCTGGTTGGTTCCTCGACATGTTGGTCCAGGAAACCATCCTGTAAACACTCCAGGAATTCCTCCTCCACAGTATTGTTACTAATTTGGTTAGCCCAACCTATATGTAGATTAAAGTCACCCATGGTGATTGCTGTGCCCTTATTGCACGCTTCTTTAATTTCCCTTTTAATGCCATCCCCAACCTCCGCCTTACTGTTTGGAGGTCTGTATACCACTCCCACTAACGTTTTCTGCCCCTTAGTATTTCTCAATTCTACCCATACAGATTCCACATCATCAGAGCTAATATCCTTCCTTACAATTGTGTTAACCCCTTCTTTAAACAGTAATGCTACCCCACCTCCCTTTTTAAAATCACCGCTCAGCCTCGTCCCTCGCAGGTTCGCGCCACCGCTGCTGCTGTGGGGCCTCACCTGGTCTGGCGCCCTTTTTTAAACCGCCGCTCAGCCTCGTCCCTCGCAGGTTCGCACCGCCGCCTCCGCTGCTGCCTTAGGACGTTTTACTACGTTCAATGCGCTTTATAAATACAAGTTGTCGTTGTTCTAAGTGACACTATTGCATTAGAAAGGAGTGACGAGGATGATTCTGCAACTTAGAATTATCACAGAATCATAGAATGATACATCACAGAAGGAGGCCATTCAGACCATCATGACTGTGCCGGCTCTTTGAAAGAGCTATCCAATTAGTCCCACTCCCCTGCTCTCTCTCCATAGCCCTGCAAATTTTCCCCTTCAAGTATTTATCCAATTCCCTTTTGAAATTTGTTATTCAATCTGCTTCCACCACCCTTTCAGGCAGTTCATTCCAGATCATCATAACTCTCTGTGTAAAAGTAACTTTCTCATCTCACTTCTGGTTCTTTTGCCAACTTAAGGTTCCAATTTATTATGAGAATTTTTAGGCCCAGGAAAAGAGCCATTAGACCCAACAACCCTGTCCCTTTTTTCAGAGATCAACCCCACCTACCCTTCTCACCGTATCTCTCCATCCGCGCGGAACAGGCTTGAGGGGCTGAATGGCCTACTACTGTTCCTATGTTCTTTCTCTCTCTCTCTGGAAATGCAACTTGGAACCCATTTATACTGTCCCGATCAGTCACGTTCTCTGGTAACTTATTTCACTACTTTGTTAATCTTTGAGTAAAAAGTACCACTTGACTTCTCTTTACACCTGACTTCATGATTTTTAACTTGTACCCCTGATATTTGAAAAACAACTTGCATTTATAGAGTGTCTTTAACCTTGAAACACATATCAAGGCAACACAGAGGCTAAGGGTAAAAAAAAATAGACACTGCTAGCGAAGGAATTTTTAGGAGGGGTAAATCTAAGTTTGGTCAAAGAAGTGAGGTTTGAGGAGAGAGAGGGAGGTGGAGAGACAGAGGGGTTTAGTGAGGGAACTGTGGGGCCAATGGTGGGGCAAAGGGAGGGGGCATTTAGAACTTTAAGGAAGATACAGAGAAGCGATGACCAAAGTAGTATCAATAAAGTAGACAAGAAAGGTTGCAAGATTGAGAGAAATGTTATAGAATTGAGGGAAGGATTCTGTTGCTTGATCACACTGAGTCTAAGACTCCTTTACCTATTCTATCCTCATTAAAGTTGAATGTTTTAGGTACCCATATGCATTGCCTTACTCTGGTAAGGTTGAAGAGCAAAAACCTGATGCTGGTCTATACAGCCAGCGATGGCTGATGCACTCGCATTCAACACAGTTGCATTTTGAAAAGATTTTCTTTCTTAGTCAAGCTTCACTTTTTTACGGTTTTCTTCCCTTAAAGTATCCCTTTCTGCCTTCACTCCCCAATTTTCCACATTGCCATTAACCCTCCTGTCCCAGGCCTCTGCAGTACTTTGTAATTGATCACGAGGATGTACAAGGAAGGAGCTGTGGATAACTTGTCATTTATATGGTTTAAAGGGAGCAGGACCTCCAACCACCCACAAGGTGTCAAGAACTTAAAATGGTGAAATAAAAAGTTACAAAATGGCATTGCCTTGAATTGAATGCTGATAAATTTGGTAACCTCGCATGGAGACGACATTAATGGGCACAGTAATGCCCCTGATGCTTGAGTGGTCTGTTCTACTGCACATAATGTACTCATTTCAAGCAGGACAGTTAAGCCGTCTGATTTGATATGAAGAGGCCTGTGAGGTGCCACAATTCCTGATGAAGCCTTTTGTTAATATTATCCATCTACAGGAGTAGTGACGGTGTTAGATAATCGGTCGGGATGTTTCAAAATAGGTTGTTGGGAGAATTGGAGGTGGGGATGATGAGATTGATATATAAGTGATGTAATCCTGCCAACCCTTCACATTTACCCACCTCTCAACCATCAATGGGTGATTCTCTGCTGCTTCAGGTAGCTACCGAGCTGGGGTTAGTAGGACACACCATGAATATTCGATTTCAAACATAAGCTTTGTATATCACAAATAAAGGAATACTACAGTGAATGGGCAGGATTTTGAGGCTTTTTATTCTGACACAGGAAATGAGAATTAATTAAATTCTGTAATCTAGTAAAATCTGCTGTCGTTCTTCTGTCTATACTTACTAACTATGACTTGTAGTTTGTCGCCTGGGATGTACAGTCTACAAAGTGTTAGCTGCTCTGTCAGAGGCCTCTGGAGGTTATGGGAAGCATGGGCTTGCTTGTGGAAGCAGTTTTTTGTGTTGGGCATGAGATAACATATGTGGAGTTAGCCCGAATTTCGAGGGTTGTCATTCCCCTTGCCGTAGAACATGTTCTAATCAGGAACAGCTTTACAGTGTGTGTGCATGGGGAGCCTTTTCTATCGAGATTGGTCTAAATCAAGAGACGACAGAATATCATTCTCATGTAAGAGCTGACAAATCTTGCTCATCCTTGGTGGGCTGACAGGATCATGAATTAGTGATCCCTCCGTGCAGAGGCTAAGTGAAGATATATCGGTGAGAAACTTGGTGTAGGGCTGAGGTGGGCTGTAGCTGACGAGAATTTTAATGGAGACGTGAGAGGGGTGCTCAAAAGAAGATAAGGGGCTGAAATTTGCTGTCGGAGGCGTACCTCCGGAGTATGCCATCATTTACATAAACTCATTTTAAGTGTGTGTATTTTTTTTAATTAAATTTTAATTTAACATTTATATTAACCCTTACACAGTAAAAGCAGGTCCTAGGCCTTCAATTCCATGAACTTTAAATGGTGATGAGGGCCACACCACCACTATAGCAGCTTGGTGGGGCAGGTGGAGTGAAATAAAAAGTTACAAAATGGCATTGCCTTGAATTGAATGCTGATAAATTTGGTAACCTGGCGTGGAGACGACATTAATGGGCACAGTAACTCGTAATGCCCCTGATGCTTGAGTGGTCTGTTCTACTGCACATAATGTACTCATTTCAAGCAGGACAGTTAAGCCGTCTGATTTGATATGAGGAGGCCTGTGAGGTGCCACAATTCCTGATGAGGCCTTTTGTTAATATTATCCATCTACAGGAGCAGTGACTTTGGTAAGGGGCAATGTGATGTCACCCATGAGTCAACTTTTCATCAAAGGCAGGATGTCAATGCAATCATTGACAATAAGGTCATGGATGGCAAGGGCCTTGATCGCGAGTGAATGGACATTCTGGAAAGAAATATGGAGAGGGGTGATGATTATTGATTCACTGACACAAATCCAAAGGGGCAGTGGTGGGTGAGATGAGCAGGCTAGAAATGAGGTTGGCAAGGTTTGCCCCCAGTGGGTGTGCCGGGCAGGAAAATTGGCAAGATAGAATGGCGGGGTAATTGGAGTTGTTGCTGATGAAGCAGTGACTGGTGCCTCTATGGGCCTTTCAGAGAATGCCAAGAGGGTTACCGAGGGAAGCAGTGGGCTTATCCAAGGAACATTTAAACCTAGGATGATGGAACGTAGGAAAGCAGAGGAGTAGTGATGGGTTGGGGTAGAGACGGGGGCAGGGATAAATCCAGACTGGTCTGAGCCAGTAACACAATTCCAGGATAGATGGGACTCGTGTCCCTTTCCTCCCTCCTCTTGCACTCCCCTAAAAATTGATCCTCTGTTCATGGCCTATTAACTTGCTCCCATGTGCGCACACAAAATGCCTTGTTAAACATGCAGTCTCAACCATCACCTCTCACTCAATGACAGACTTAGTGACCAGAAGTAAAGGGTGAACTGGTCAGCTTTGTGTGTGGGTTTAAAAGCGAAGAGTGTCACCTTCCCACAATATCTGGAAACTTGGTTCCATAAAAATGCCCTGCAGGTTTCATTTTTATGAAATTGCAGTAGATTTGAAAAAGAAGCAGAGAAGGAAAGAGCAGTTCATGGGAAGCATCTCTGGGGAGTCCCTTTCAGTAATGCACAGCCACATAACTGATATGTAAAGAGGAAATTCACTGAGCTCACCTCTGAGAGACCTTGCTTTATGTGCACCACAGGGCAAGTTTGATGGCAGCAGATGACAATTCGCTTAAAGTCAGCTCTGAGGAAACATAGCTGCGTGTATATCAAGGGGAAGTGGGCTGGAGCTATCCAGGGACAGTGTCTTGTTGAAGGTCTCTCTGGGGAAGCCCTGTTGAATGTGCCCTGCAGGGTTGGGTGTATGTTGTGAAGGAGCTTCTCGCCGTGCACCCAGCTGTGGGAATTCTTGCAATATATCCACTATGTTGAGGAACACGATTCAAATGGAGGATAGTTCCCATTTTTCCTCAGGGTCTTATTAACAAGGACATTGTATTAAAGTGGATCTGAAGTCGTAGCTGTAAGGGGAGCAGTATGCTGTTACTTTTGAAATTTAAAGCAGCTGTTCTCCTTTCCTTCATCCAGTCTGAAAATGTTAATTGGAAATTATTAGTACAAAATCAGTTTGTGGCAAAGGCTTGTGGGCATCATGCACTCAATGTGACCAGTCCAACACAAATTAGGGTGTTCTATTCCCTAGAATTTAGAAGTTTAAGAGGTGATCTGTTTGCAGTTCTCAGGATATTAAGGGGAACAGATAGGGTAGATGGAGAGAAACTATTTCAGCTGATTGGGGATTCTAGGACTAGGGGGCATAGTCTAAAAATTAGAGCCAGACCTTTCAAGTGTGAAATTAGGAAACACTTCTACACACAAAGGGGGGTAGAAGTTTGGAACTCTTTTCCGCAAATGGCAATTGATGCTAGATCAATTAATTTTAAATCAGAAATTGATGGCCTCTTGTTAAGCAAAGGAATTAAGGGATATGGTCCAATATGGAGTTCGAGCGCAGATCAGCCATGATCTCATTGAATGGCGGAACAGGCTTGAGGGGCTGAATGGCCTTCTCCTGTTCCTATGTTCCTAATGGCGGAACAGGCTTGAGGGGCTGAATGGCCTTCTCCTGTTCCTATGTTCCTAATGGCGGAACAGGCTTGAGGGGCTGAATGGCCTTCTCCTGTTCCTATGTTCCTAACCTACCTCCATACAGCCCCTCCCAGTGAGTGCTTGTGCCTGTTACCCCTGTGGTGGTCATAGTCTGGATGATCGAAAATCGCAAGCTGGGATTTAGGTGCTGGAGACCCTGACTTTTTTTCACATCTCCCTCCTGTTCCTCCCCTCCCACGCACAGCCATGGGTACCAATTGTGGAAGCTCTGCTGCTACGCTCCAATCCAATAACCAGGTACAGACTAGCGATATAAATGTTCGCTTTAAATAAAATAGCTTTTTGGATTGTTAACGATAGAATAATCATCGAAGTAATTCTGCTACCAAGAATGCCACATTAAGACCTGCCGCACCGCAGCTGTGATCTGCTTAGTCACTCGTGCTGAAATTCATGAACTTGGCAATTTTAGGAGTAATACTTCACTGGATATATATGAATGTTGTAGTCTTGCTTGGCAGGTTATTGGTGCTGAAATGTAATAGTATTTCTGGTGCCAACAATGCCAGTTACAGAATTATACAGCTTTAAAAATATAAATTTTAATACACAAATCTGTACATTTGCCAAATCTGTGCATTTGCCAAAGCTCTATCAGTATTCAGAGTTTTACAACAGGTTCGTTCTCTCTCAAAATCGTAATCCTCCCATCTTGCATACCAGTCCTCAGTGAACGGAGATGGGTTCCTCCACTCCAGGACTGGAGCGCATAAACGAGACGGCTAGAGAGAGCGGGGGTATGGCGAGAGAGAGCCGGGGGGGGGGGGGGGTCAGTGAGAGAGAGCGGGGGTACGGCGAGAGAGAGCGGGGGGGGGTCAGTGAGAGAGAGCGGGGGTACGGCGAGAGAGAGCGGGGGGGGGGGTCAGTGAGAGAGAGCGGGGGTACGGCGAGAGAGAGCGGGGGGGGGTCAGTGAGAGAGAGCGGGGGTACGGCGAGAGAGAGCGGGGGGGGTCAGTGAGAGAGAGCGGGGGTACGGCGAGAGAGAGCGGGGGGGGTCAGTGAGAGAGAGCGGGGGTACGGCGAGAGAGAGCGGGGGGGGTCAGTGAGAGAGAGCGGGGGTACGGCGAGAGAGAGCGGGGGGGGTCAGTGAGAGAGAGCGGGGGTACGGCGAGAGAGCGGGGGGGGTCAGTGAGAGAGAGCGGGGGTACGGCGAGAGAGAGCGGGGGGGGTCAGTGAGAGAGAGCAGGGGTACGGCGAGAGAGAGCGGGGGGGTCAGCGAGAGAGAGCGGGGGTACGGCGAGAGAGAGCGGGGGGGGTCAGCGAGAGAGAGCGGGGGTACGGCGAGAGAGAGCGGGGGGGTCAGTGAGAGAGAGCGGGGGGGTCAGAGAGAGAGCGGGGGTACGGCGAGAGAGAGCAGGGGGGGTCAGTGAGAGAGAGCGGGGGTACGGCGAGAGAGAGCGGGGGGGGGTCAGCGAGAGAGAGCGGGGGTACGGCGAGAGAGAGCGGGGGGGGTCAGCGAGAGAGAGCGGGGGTACGGCGAGAGAGAGCGGGGGGGTCAGTGAGAGAGAGCGGGGGGGTCAGTGAGAGAGCGGGGGGGTCAGAGAGAGAGCGGGGGTACGGCGAGAGAGAGCGGGGGGGGGTCAGTGAGAGAGAGCGGGGGTACGGCAAGAGAGAGCGGGGGGGGGGTCAGTGAGAGAGAGCGGGGGTACGGCGAGAGAGAGCGGGGGGGGTCAGCGAGAGAGAGCGGGGGTACGGCGAGAGAGAGCGGGGGGGTCAGCGAGAGAGAGCGGGGGTACGGCGAGAGAGAGCGGGGGGGTCAGTGAGAGAGAGCGGGGGGGTCAGAGAGAGAGCGGGGGTACGGCGAGAGAGAGCGGGGGTGGGGTCAGTGAGAGAGAGCGGGGGTACGGCGAGAGAGAGCGGGGGGGGTCAGTGAGAGAGAGCGGGGGTACGGCGCGAGAGAGCGGGGGTACGGCGAGAGAGCGGGGGGGGTGTCAGTGAGAGAGAGCGGGGGTACGGCGAGAGAGAGCGGGGGGGTCAGTGAGAGAGAGCGGGGGGGTCAGTGAGAGAGCGGGGGGGTCAGAGAGAGAGCGGGGGTACGGCGAGAGAGAGCGGGGGGGGGTCAGTGAGAGAGAGCGGGGGTACGGCAAGAGAGAGCGGGGGGGGTCAGTGAGAGAGAGCGGGGGTACGGCGAGAGAGAGCGGGGGGGTCAGCGAGAGAGAGCGGGGGTACGGCGAGAGAGAGCGGGGGGGGTCAGCGAGAGAGAGCGGGGGTACGGCGAGAGAGAGCGTGGGGGTCAGTGAGAGAGAGCGGGGGGGTCAGAGAGAGAGCGGGGGTACGGCGAGAGAGAGCGGGGGTGGGGTCAGTGAGAGAGAGCGGGGGTACGGCGAGAGAGAGCGGGGGGGGTCAGTGAGAGAGAGCGGGGGTACGGCGAGAGAGAGCGGGGGTACGGCGAGAGAGCGGGGGGGTGTCAGTGAGAGAGAGCGGGGGTACGGCGAGAGAGAGCGGTGGGGGTCAGTGAGAGAGAGCGGGGGTACGGCGAGAGAGAGCGGGGGGGGGTCAGTGAGAGAGAGCGGGGGTACGGCGAGAGAGAGCGGGGGGGGTCAGTGAGAGAGAGCGGGGGTACGGCGAGAGAGAGCGGGGGGGGGTCAGTGAGAGAGAGCGGGGGTACGGCGAGAGAGAGCGGGGGGGGTCAGTGAGAGAGAGCGGGGGTACGGCGAGAGAGAGCGGGGGGGTCAGTGAGAGAGAGCAGGGGTACGGCGAGAGAGAGCGGGGGGGGTCAGCGAGAGAGAGCGGGGGTACGGCGAGAGAGAGCGGGGGGGGTCAGCGAGAGAGAGCGGGGGTACGGCGAGAGAGAGCGGGGGGGTCAGTGAGAGAGAGCGGGGGGGTCAGAGAGAGAGCGGGGGTACGGCGAGAGAGAGCGGGGGGGGGTCAGCGAGAGAGAGCGGGGGTACGGCGAGAGAGAGCGGGGGGGTCAGCGAGAGAGAGCGGGGGTACGGCGAGAGAGAGCGGGGGGGGGTCAGCGAGAGAGAGCGGGGGTACGGCGAGAGAGAGCGGGGGGGGGTCAGTGAGAGAGAGCGGGGGTACGGCGAGAGAGAGCGGGGGGGGTCAGTGAGAGAGAGCGGGGGTACGGCGAGAGAGAGCGGGGGGGGTCAGTGAGAGAGAGCAGGGGTACGGCGAGAGAGAGCGGGGGGGTCAGTGAGAGAGAGCGGGGGTACGGCGAGAGAGAGCGGGGGGGGGTCAGTGAGAGAGAGCGGGGGTACGGCGAGAGAGAGCGGGGGGGGTCAGTGAGAGAGAGCGGGGGTACGGCGAGAGAGAGCGGGGGGGGTCAGTGAGAGAGAGCAGGGGTACGGCGAGAGAGAGCGGGGGGGTCAGCGAGAGAGAGCGGGGGTACGGCGAGAGAGAGCGGGGGGGCGTCAGCGAGAGAGAGCGGGGGTACGGCGAGAGAGAGCGGGGGGGTCAGTGAGAGAGCGGGGGGGTCAGAGAGAGAGCGGGGGTACGGCGAGAGAGAGCGGGGGGGTCAGCGAGAGAGAGCGGGGGTACGGCGAGAGAGAGCGGGGGGGGGTCAGTGAGAGAGAGCGGGGGTACGGCGAGAGAGAGCGGGGGGGGTCAGCGAGAGAGAGCGGGGGTACGGCGAGAGAGAGCGGGGGGGGGTCAGCGAGAGAGAGCGGGGGTACGGCGAGAGAGAGCGGGGGGGTCAGAGAGAGAGCGGGGGGGTCAGAGAGAGAGCGGGGGTACGGCGAGAGAGAGCGGGGGTGGGGTCAGTGAGAGAGAGCGGGGGTACGGCGAGAGAGAGCGGGGGGGGTCAGTGAGAGAGAGCGGGGGTACGGCGAGAGAGAGCGGGGGTACGGCGAGAGAGCGGGGGGGTGTCAGTGAGAGAGAGCGGGGGTACGGCGAGAGAGAGCGGGGGGGGTCAGTGAGAGAGAGCGGGGGTACGGCGAGAGAGAGCGGGGGGGTCACTGAGAGAGAGCGGGGGTACGGCGAGAGAGAGCCGGGGGGGGGGGGGGGTCAGTGAGAGAGAGCGGGGGTACGGCGAGAGAGAGCGGGGGGGGGGGGTCAGTGAGAGAGAGCGGGGGTACGGCGAGAGAGAGCGGGGGGGGGTCAGTGAGAGAGAGCGGGGGTACGGCGAGAGAGAGCGGGGGTACGGTGAGAGAGAGCGGGGGGGGTCAGTGAGAGAGAGCGGGGGTACGGCGAGAGAGAGCGGGGGGGGTCAGTGAGAGAGAGCGGGGGTACGGCGAGAGAGAGCGGGGGGGGTCAGCGAGAGAGAGCGGGGGTACGGCGAGAGAGAGCGGGGGGGGGTCAGCGAGAGAGAGTGGGGGTACGGCGAGAGAGAGCGGGGGGGTCAGTGAGAGAGAGCGGGGGGGTCAGTGAGAGAGCGGGGGGGTCAGAGAGAGAGCGGGGGTACGGCGAGAGAGAGCGGGGGGGGTCAGTGAGAGAGAGCGGGGGTACGGCAAGAGAGAGCGGGGGGGGGTCAGTGAGAGAGAGCGGGGGTACGGCGAGAGAGAGCGGGGGGGGTCAGTGAGAGAGAGCGGGGGTACGGCGAGAGAGAGCGGGGGGGGTCAGTGAGAGAGAGCGGGGTTACGGCGAGAGAGCGGGGGGGTCAGTGAGAGCGGGGGGGGGTCAGTGAGAGAGAGCGGGGGGGGTCAGTGAGAGAGAGCGGGGGGGGTCAGTGAGAGAGCGGGGGGGGTCAGTGAGAGAGAGCGGGGGGGTCAGTGAGAGAGAGCGGGGGGGTCAGTGAGAGAGAGCGGGGGGGTCAGTGAGAGAGAGCGGGGGGGGTCAGTGAGAGAGAGCGGGGTGGTCAGTGAGAGAGAGCTGGGGCGTCAGTGAGAGAGAGCGGGGGGGTCAGTGAGAGAGAGCGGGGGGGTCAGTGAGAGAGAGCGGGGGGGGGTCAGTGAGAGAGAGCCGGGGGGGGTCAGTGAGAGAGAGCGGGGGGGGTCAGTGAGAGAGAGCGGGGGGGGTCAGTGAGAGAGAGCGGGGGGGTCAGTGAGAGAGAGCTGGGGGGGGTCAGTGAGAGAGAGCGGGGGGGGTCAGTGAGAGAGAGCGGGGGTACGGCGAGAGAGAGCGGGGGGGTCAGTGAGAGAGAGCGGGGGGGTCAGTGAGAGCGAGCGGCGGGGGGTCAGTGAGAGAGAGCGGGGGGGTCAGTGAGAGAGAGCTGGGGGGGGTGGTCAGTGAGAGAGAGCGGGGGGGTACGGCGAGAGAGAGCGGGGGGGTCAGTGAGAGAGAGCGGGGGGTCAGTGAGAGAGAGCGGGGGGTCAGTGAGAGAGAGCGGGGGGGGTCAGTGAGAGAGAGCGGGGGGGGTCAGTGAGAGAGAGCGGGGGGGGTCAGTGAGAGAGAGCGGGGGGGTCAGTGAGAGAGAGCAGGGGGGGGTCAGTGAGAGAGCGGGGGGGTCAGTGAGAGAGAGCGGGGGTACGGCGAGAGAGAGCGGGGGGGGTCAGTGAGAGAGAGCGGGGGTACGGCGAGAGAGAGCGGGGGGGTCAGTGAGAGAGAGCGGGGGTATGGCGAGAGAGAGCGGGGGGGTCAGTGAGAGAGAGCGGGGGTACGGCGAGAGAGAGCGGGGGGGGGGTCAGTGAGAGAGAGCGGGGGTACGGCGAGAGAGAGCCGGGGGGGGGTGGTCAGTGAGAGAGAGCGGGAGTACGGCGAGAGAGCGCGGGGGGGGGGGGTGTCAGTGAGAGAGAGCGGGGGTACGGCGAGAGAGAGCGGGGGGGTCAGTGAGAGAGAGCTGGGGGGGGTCAGTGAGAGAGAGCGGGGGGGTCAGTGAGAGAGAGCGGGGGTACGGCGAGAGAGAGCGGGGGGGTCAGTGAGAGAGAGCGGGGGGTCAGTGAGAGAGAGCGGGGGGGTCAGTGAGAGAGAGCGGGGGGGTCAGTGAGAGAGAGCGGGGGTACGGCGAGAGAGAGCGGGGGGGTCAGTGAGAGAGCGGGGGGGGGTCAGTGAGAGAGCGGGGGGGGTCAGTGAGAGAGAGCGGGGGCGTCAGTGAGAGAGAGCGGGGGGGGTCAGTGAGAGAGCGGGGGGGGTCAGTGAGAGAGCGGGGGGTCAGTGAGAGAGAGCGGGGGGGTCAGTGAGAGAGAGCGGGGGCGTCAGTGAGAGAGAGCGGGGGCGTCAGTGAGAGAGAGCGGGGGGGTCAGTGAGAGAGAGCGGGGGGGGTCAGTGAGAGAGAGCGGGGGGGGTCAGTGAGAGAGAGCGGGGGGGGTCAGCGAGAGAGAGCGGGGAAGGTCAGCGAGAGAGAGCGGGGGGGGTCAGCGAGAGAGAGCGGGGGGGTCAGCGAGAGAGAGCGGGGGGGGTCAGCGAGAGACAGCGGTGGGGAGTCAGCGAGAGAGAGCGGGGGGGGTCAGCGAGAGAGAGCGGGGGGGGTCAGCGAGAGAGAGCGGGGGGGTCAGCGAGAGAGAGCGGGGCGGGGGGGTCAGTCTATTTTCTTTTCTTTCCAGTTTTGAAGAAGGGTTCGACCCAAAACGTCAACTCAAATTTCTCTCCACGGATGTTGCCTGACCTGTTGAGTTTTTCCAGCATTTTCTGTTGTTATTTCGGATTTCCAACATCTGCAGTATTTTGCTATTAAACCTGGCTAGTCCAGTGGTTCAGGTGAACGTAAAAGATGCCAAGTCATCACTGAAGAAGGGCAGTGAGTTCTTCTGGTGTCCCAGCTATCATTGCCCCCTCATCCAAATGCACCAGTAATAGGTTCACTCATCTCCTTTCTACTTGTGGGACATTGCTATGTACAAAATGGCTGCTATTCTGTCTACAAGTACAAGGCAAAGTGCTTTGGGACATTTGAGAGATGTGATGAGGTGCAGTACAAATGCAAGTTGTTTCCTCTTGCTTTTCAGTGTTTGTTACTGGGGTAGGAGAGTTCCCGCATCCCACCAGCAAGGGGACCATAGCTCTACATCACCATGTCCCATCCCGAGTCTCAAAATAAGCATGCACTTCCTTAAATTAGAGTGCAGAGAACTACTATCCATCTTTCTGGGTTTCAGTAAGTAAGAGATCCATATAACTTGAGACAAAAAAGGAAAGTGGGAATATTGGACCTTTTGATGAAGGGCCCCAGCTGAAACATCCCAGCTTTCTCTTTCAGATTCTGATTGGCCTGCTGTGCATTTCTAGTGTTTTCTCTCTTTATACAGGGCCAGTAATAGTTTGCATTACTGTAAGTTCCCCACGGGTTGTACTGAGTCACTGCTCACTACCTCCGCGTTACTCTATTGCAGGTCTGGTCCAATTATGAGGAGCAGCCAGCGGAAGAAGCGGTGCTGCAGGTCGCAGAGGAGAAAGAACGCACAACCAACTACAAGCCTGTCTTTGTAACCGAGATTACAGACGAGCTCCACTTCTATGTGCAGGATGTTGAGACTGGTCAGTACACTACAGCTGGAGGCGCGAGGCGGGGTGGTGATGCCGTGCATTGTTCAATGGGCTTTTCATGTTACCCGCTTGGCTGAAAGAGACTGAGCCGTGGTAATAAACGTGCAAACCCTTGGCTAAGCTAAACCCATGGTAGCCCTGTGAGAACTGTGGCACTGTTTATCCAGCAGAGCCAAACATGCACAGTATAACAATGTTTATTTCCTTCAGTATAGCCAGATACAATAGAAAAACAGAGTTGACTGTGAGTGTAGGTGAAGGCTGTAATACATTTATCGTTTGGGATGTATTGGAGCTGTTTATACAGTCACCAAGCCTGTCCAGTGGGGAAACACCATATTGGAGTTTTTTAAATAATGGGTGCAGTTTTCCTTTAGGATTTTCTCATTTGTAAGTTTAGACTTGCTATTTCATTTCCATGACTGAGTTCCTAACTGCAGCTGTCAGACTGGCAGAATTTACCAAGTGGCTTCATGCAATGTACAGAAAAGGATGTGGCACAGCAGCACTGTGGCGATGGTCCGTAGGAAAAGAATGTTTCATTGCAACAAGGGTGAAATCTTTCACTGACTTACAACACCAAATGCAAGTCTTTCTATATGATATATCGTCCATTACTGGAATATTTATCTTCCCTTTACAGCCAGAAATGTGGAGTTTATTGTTGACCAGTATTTTTTGTTTTGTTCTGTAGTAATACACTCATGTAAATGAGAAAAAGCAAATATATTTTAAATGATTTAAGAAGTCTCGGCAAATCGGTCGAGCATAAATGAGAGGATGTCCTGCTGTGGTCAGACTGCACATTGCATCCAGTTCTGAAGACAATACAGGAAGAGTCATTTTTTGTGGAAGTAGGCAGTCTTTATGGTGGAGAAGATAATGGGGTCAGAAGATCAACTCGGGTTGACTAGGATGCCGAGGTTGCGAGCCAGTCTGGTTTAGCCTGTGACGGTAGCCAGTGAACGAACTGTGATCGTGGAGGCAGCAGACAGTATTGGATCTGTGAGGTTTACTGCTACCATGACAATTATTGTTGTAGGAGATGGCATTCATTTTCTGAAGGAGGTAAGCAAAGTAATGGGGACTGAACTTGGGGGAATTTGGTCGCCAGCAATGAAACAATCAATAGCAAGCTCAATAGCTTCAATAGGTATTCTGAACAGATAACACAAGGTGTGTAGGAAATCGGGATATTTAGCAGAGAAGGCTATCGAAGACATACAGAAAGGCTAGGTGGCACAGTGAGCTGGAATGTTGTCCTTTCATCTCTAGGACCTAGATTTGAATGCTGCTTGGCTCCTCTCTCTCCTGTAAGATTCTCAAGTGAAATGAGTTTGTTGGAGTCCCAACCTATCTCAGTGGCTGTAGATCTGCACTACATATTGTCCACAATTCTGCCCTAATTTGGCAACCTCTTTCAGAGAGCCTATTAAGATAGCTGCTATAAGAAATGGAAAATCCCAAAATGTTGTAGTGAGGGCTTTTTGGATTTGATCAGGTTATATTTTCTGCCTGTTGATGGTGAATAATATTTACCCCATTGCTGATGCACTGTAGAGAGAGCTGTACTGTGCATCCAATCTGTGCTGTTTGCAAATTCATGACCTGGGACTGCTCAGTGGAGCTTTACACGATATCTAACCAATGCCACACCTAAGGGAGGGGTTGATGAGACAGTGGAGAGGGACCTTTTATCTTGCTTCTAACTCATGTTTTATATGACCCAGATGATGTTCATGTTGGCACTGGACACAGAAAGTTGAAATTTGAATTCTCCTCTATGATAGCAAAGATTATTTTAAAAAGATGCATGTTGCAAATCAGTCGATAAATGTTACGGTACGCTCAACTAGAGTAGCAGTCAGGGTCTTGCAACAGGCAGGGAACAGAAAATCAGAATTTCCACTCCAGATTCCCTATTCCGTGACTTCTGTTGGAAAATGCTCAAGTGTGGATGTCTGGTAGGATAGGATTGGGGTTGGTTTTGATGAGAGTTCTCTTTCTCTCTTCTGCCACTTCCCTATCCCAAAGGTCAAATATCCTGTCGCTACTCATTGGGCTCACGCTTGAAGAGGCTTACCAGCTGGGGTAGATAACCCTGTGCAGATTCTGCTGGAGCATTTTGCAGACCCTTTTCTGAATATTTCGGAATGTTATCCCCGTGCCTTACCTTCAGAATCTTTGTAATTGAAAGCCTCTAATTACCAACATTTGGCATCTGAAGATAATGGTGTCTTCAGCAGGGCACATATAGTTGGAAGATTCCAGCATTAGTTCATTAGAACCAAATGTAATAAAAAGTTAAAGGAATTAGACAATATCGTGGCTTCCATCCAAATATCTGGTTGAGCACTGACAAGACTCTGTGGGGAAATGCTGATTTCCCCCCGAGTACTCTGGTATTTTTATAGGTCTTTAGCTTAATTGCTCGTCCAACCACAGTCAGAATAATTGTGTTATGACGGAAAACCAGTGCAGTGTCTTTGGAGTTCTTTCTTTAACTCTTTCTTGTCAGAAATTGAGTAAGTGCCTTTTTACATATCCCAAAGGTAACTAGGTTTCCACCCTCAACTCAAGCTGAAGGTAGTACAGTATATAATATAACACATCATATCGAAACACCCAGAAAGTCCACCCCATTTTCAGAGTTCATCTCTACCTTTTGACCATATCCCTTAATTCCTTCTCTCTCCAGAATCACATCTAATTGTCTCTTGACCCCATTTATATATATATATATATTATATTAAATCCACTTAAATAATATTTTTAGCAACTTATTCTACAGTTCCATTGCCCTATTGAGTGGGAAAATCCCCCTAACTTTCCTTATTACTCCTAACTCTCAGTTGTTTAGCTTGGGCTCAGTTATTTTCACCACTTAAATCTCCGCTAAGGCTGGCACCTTTTCCCAAGTACAAAACAGAAGTAGAGTGGGGTCAGGGTTTAAGTTCTGATTGCTTTGTTGCAGATGAAAATTTATTGAAACTCTTAATAATGAATGCCTTCACATTATAAAACATTGTGGAGAAAAGTACACCACTCTTTTTTTTTAAAAGAGAGACTTTGGCCTTCAGCTGTACAGTGTAAAAATTTCCAGCCAGTCAGCTCGAAAGACAGGTGTCCAGTCCAAAACAGCAGAAGTGGCAAACCTACATACAACATAAGAAATAGCAGCAGGGGTAGGCCATCCAGCCCCTCGAGTCTGCTCCACCATTCAATAAGATCATGGCTGATCATTGACCTCAACTCCACTTTTCCCTTGATTCCCCAAATCTATCTATCTCAGCCTTGAATATACTCAAAGACTCAGCATTCACAGCCCTCTGGGGCAGAGAATTCCAAAGATTCACAACCCTCTGAGTGAAGAAATTCCTCCTCATCGTGGCCTTAAATGGCCTACCCCTTATCCTGAGACTATGTCCACTAGTTCTAGACACACCAGCCAGGGGAAACAACCTGTCAATCCCTTTCAGAATCTTGTATGTTTCAATGAGATCACCTCTCATTCTTCTAAACTCCAGGGAGTACAGGCCCATTCTACACAATCTCTCATCATCGGACAGACCTCTCATCCCAGGAATCAATCTAGTGAACCTTCGTTGCACCCTCTCCAAGGCAAGTATATCCTTCCTTAGATAAGGAGACCAAAACTGTGCACAGTACTCCAGGTGTGGTCTCACCAAGTCCCTGTAAATTGTAGCAAGACTTCCTTACTCTTGGGCTCCAACCCCCTTGCAATAAAGGCCAACATGCCATTTGCCTTCCTTATTGCTTGCTGTACCTGCAGGCTAGCTTTCTGTGTTTCTTGCACGAGGACACCCAAATCACTCTGAACACCAACATTTGAAAGTTTCTCACCATTTAAAAAACATTCTGTTTTTCTGTTCTTCCTACCAAAGTGATTAACCTCACATTTCCCCACATTACACTCCATCTGCCACCTTACTGCCCACTCACTGAGTCTATCTATATCGCTTTGCACACTCTTTGTGTTCTCCTCACAGCTTACTGTCCCACCTAGCTTTGTATCGTCAGCAAACTTGGATACATTACACTCGGTCCCTTCATCTAGGTCATTAATATAGATTGTAAATGCTGAGGCCACAACACTGATCCTTGCGGCACCCCATTAGTTATAGCCTGCCAACCTGAAAAAGATCCATTTATCCCTACTCTCTGTTTTCTGTCCGTTAACCAATCCTCTATCCATGCCACAATATTACCCCCAACCCAGTGAGCCCTAATCTTGTGTAATAACCTTATCGACTGCTTCCACTGGTTCCCTTTTATCAACCCTGCTAGTTACATCCTCAAAAAACTCTTAATAAATTTGCCAAACACTATTTCCCTTTCATAAAACCATGTTTACTCTACCTAATCATGTTATGATTTTCTAAGTGCCCTGATACCACGTCTTTAACGGTGGATTCCAGCATTTTCCCAACGACTGATGTCAGGCTAACTGGCCTTTAGTTCCCCGTTTTCTCTCGCCCTCCTTTCTTGAATAGCAGTGTTACATTTGTGACCTTCCAATCCGCTGGGACCGTTCTCGAATCTAGGGAATTTTTGGAAGATCAAAACCAATGTATCCGCTATCTCTTTAGCCACCTCTTTTAGAACCCTAGGATGTAGGCCATCAGGTCCAGTGGGCTTGTCGCCTTTCAGTCCTATTAGTTTCTCTAGTACTTTTTCTCTACTTATATTAATTGCGTTAAGTTCCTCACCCTCATTAGAGCCTTGGTTCCCCACTATTTTTGGTATGCTTTTTGTGTCTTCTACTGTGAAGACAGATACAAAACATTTGTTTAACGTTTCTGCCATTTCCTTATTCCCCATAATAACTTCTCCTGTCTCAGCCTCTAAGGGGCCAACGTTTATTTTTGCTACTCTCTTTTTTACATACTTGCAGAGGCTCTTGCAATCTGCTTTTATATTTCTTGCTAGGTTTCTCTCATTCTATTTTTTCCCTTTTTATCAATTTTTTGGTCATCCTTTGCTGGTTTCTGAAACTCTCCCAATCCTCAGGCTTACTATTATTCTTCGCAACATTATAAGCTTCTTCTTTCAACCTAATGCTATCCTTAACTTCTTTAGTTCGCCACAGTTGGATCACTTTTCCCGTGGAGTTTTTGTTTCTCAATGGAATGTATTTTTGTTGAGAATTATGAAATATTTCTTTAAATGCTAGCCACTATCTACCGCCATACCTTTTAATCTATTTTGCCAATCTACCTTAACCAACTCGCCTCTCATACCTATGTAATTGGCTTTATTTAAGTTTAAAACTCTAATTTCGGACTTGGGCAAGTCATTCTCAAAATTAAGGTAAAATTACATCATATTATGATCACTTTGCCCCAGAGGATCCTTTACTATGAGATTGCTAATTAACCCTGTCTCATTACACAATACAAGATCTAAAATAGCCTGTTCCCTGGTTGATTCCATGATGTATTGTTCTAGGAAACTGTCCCGAATGCATTCCATGAACTCGTCCTCCAGACTACCTTTGCCAATTTGATTTGTCCAGTCTATATGAAGATTAAAACCCCCCACGATTATTCAATTACCTTTGTTACAAGCTCCTACTATTTCTTGATTAATATTCTGTCCCAACGGTATAGCTACTGTTAGGGGGCCTATATACTACTCCCACCAGTGTTTTCTGCCCCTTGTTAGTACTTCTCTCCACCCATACTGATTCTACTTCCTGATCTTTTGAACCGAGATCCTTTCTCGCTACTATCCTTATGTCATCCTTTATTATCAGGGCTACTCCCCCTCCTTTTACATTCTGCCTGTCTTTTCGAAACTTCAAGTACCCTGGAACATTTAGTTCCCGACCTTGGTCACCTTGCAACCACGTCTCTGTAATGGCTATTAGATCAAACCCATTTATCGCTATTTGTGCCACTAGTTCGTCTATATTGTTACGAATGCTTCGTGCATTCAGATAAAGAACCTTTAATTTAATTTTTTTTACCATTATTCCCTGCTTGGACCTTATTCTCCGCTGCACTGCTACCGTTAAACTCTTTGGGGGAGAAATTCAGTAGGTTGCGCACCCGTTAGCGCCTTAAGAGGGCGCTAAGTGGGTCGCAAGCCAACTAGCACCCGGGCGCGGCACTGCCCACGCCTCCCGCTAAATTCCGCGGGACGTTCGTGGTGGCGCTAACCGTTAGCGCTGCGCCGCTGTCGATGACGTCATCGGTGTGCGCAGCGCCCTGCTGACGCCTCGGCTGCGATATTTGGCAGCGCCCCCTGATTTACCGCCGGACGCTATGTCCAACCGGTTCAGGGGGGCCTACCTGCGGCCGGGGAGGCGCAAATTAAAGGCGAGGTGCGGGGCGGCCATTTTTGTTGTTGGCCGCCTGCCAGCACCTGCCTGCGCTCCCGCCCCCAGCCTCCTCCCCCCACCGCGGAGTGCCGGCTGCGCTCCAAGAGCCCGGCACTTCTCCTCGGTGCCGGGCTCTTTTGCCTGCATTCCCGATCCTCGGGGGCTCAGCTGGGCCCCAGATCGCGCTGCACAAGGCCCCTCCCCTTTAAGAAGGGGAGGAAGGCCTGCAATACCGCAGCGCGACGTGCCGCAGCGTGTGGCGCTGCGGCACGTAGCGCCACAATATTCACTCGCAGCGCCCCAAGAGGGATGCGGGGCGCCTC
Source organism: Somniosus microcephalus (assembly GCF_052327205.1). Classification (NCBI taxonomy): domain Eukaryota; kingdom Metazoa; phylum Chordata; class Chondrichthyes; order Squaliformes; family Somniosidae; genus Somniosus; species Somniosus microcephalus. The sequence continues at coordinate 67,825,012 of NC_141003.1, read as the reverse complement.
CAGTAGCGCCGCGCTTCCCTTTGGGGCGCGCAACAACTCAATTTCCGGTGGGCGGGCGCGAATGTTTCCAGGGCGCTACTTTTAGCGCCCTGGCGAGGCTGGCGCCCCAAACGGGGCTATACTCAATTTCTCCCCCTCTGTCCCTTCCTGTCACACTACTTATTTGTACCCAAATCGCTACACTGCTCTATTGCCTTGACCTTTCTCTTTAGATTTCTAAATTTCCCCTAACCTGATCCCATCCACCTTTTTTTAGTTAAAAGCCCTATCTATAGACCTAGTTAGTCGATTCGCCAGGACATCAGTCCCAGCCCGGTTTAAGTGGAGCCTGTCCTGACTGAACACCTCGCTCTTTCCCCAGTACTGGTGCCAGTGCCCCATGAATTAAAACCCCTTCTTCCCACACCATTCTTTGAGCCACTGATGTAACTCTCTGCTGCTTGACCCTATGTCAATTTGCACGTGGCTCAGGTAGTAATCCAGAGATTATTACCCTTGAGGTTATACTTATTAATTTAGACCCTAGCTCCTGAAACTCCCTCAGCAGAACCTCATTCTTAGTTCTACCTATGTCGTTGGTTCTTACATGGACCACGGCAACTGGATCCTTCCCCTCCCACTCCAAGTTCTTCTCCCGCCGTGAGGAAATATCCTTAACCCTGGCACCGGGCAGGCAACACAGCCTTCGGGACTCTCTTTCGTGGCTGCAGAGAACAGTATCTATCCCCTTGACTGTGCTGTCCCCTACCACTCCCACATTCCTTCCTTCTCCCCCGACTTGGATGGCCCGCTGTACCATGGTGGCATGGTCAGTTTGCCTATCGTCCCTGAAGTCCTTTTCCTCATCCATACAGGTAGCAAGTACCTTGCACCTGTTGGACAAGGTCCAGGGCTGAGGCTCCTCCATCACTACATCCTGGGTCCCCATACCTTCCTGACTCAAGTCACACCCTTCTGTCCCTGACCACTGACGAACTCTAAAGTACTATTTACCTAAAGGGTGTGACTGCCTCCTGGAACAAAGTGTCCAGGTAACTCTTCCCCCTCCCTGATGCATCGCAATGTCTGCAGCTCGTACTCCAGCTCAACAATTCTGAGCCAAAGTTCCTCGAGTTGCAGACACTTATTGCAGATGTGGTTGCTCGGGATCACGATGCTCTCCACAAACTCCCACATGCTGCAGTTATGATGTCACCCTGATATTTTTGTTGTTTTTGAATCGGAGCCCTGCCGCTGCTTTAATTCAGGTCCGCTCTCGGGCCGCTCTTTATCCTCTCGCCGCTGCTTTAATACAAGGAGCAGTGGGTATCCGTATTCAGTTATCAAAAAACTATATTATCAGACAGCATTACAGAATGCTGCTTTACTTTTTTTTAATTATTCGTTCGTGGGATGTGGGTGTCACTGGCAAGGCCAACATTTATTGCTCATCCCTAATTGCCCTTGAGAAGGTGGTGATGAGCCGCCTTCTTGAACTGCTGTAGTCCGTGTGGTGAAGGTACTAACAGTGCTGTTAGGGAGGGTGTTCCAAGATTTTGACCCAGCCATAATGAAGGAACGGCGATATATTTCTAAGTCAGGATGGTGTGTGACTTGGAGGGAACCTGGAGGTGGTGGTGTTCCTATGCTCCTGCTGCCCTTGTCCTTCTAGGTGGTAGAGTTCGCGGGTTTTGGAGGTGTCAAGATAGTAACTCAAAGACTTCAGTATAAAGAAAGACTTGCATTGATATAGCGTCTTTCACGACTTTGGGGCACGCCAAAGCGCTTTACAGGCAATTAACTGTTGTAATGTAGGAATCGCGGCAGCCAATTTGCACACAAATCCCACAAGCAGCAATGTGACAACGACCAGATCATTTGTTTTAGTGAGGTTGGTTGAGGAATAAATATTGGTGTTCCAGGACAGAGAGTTATATATTTGACTGAAGCGGAGACTGGCTGTGGCATTTGTTGCCATGGGTGCTTAACAAGAAAGAAACTTGGTCTAAACCAGATGAGGGTAGCTGAATTATTATAGGGAGAAATTTCACCCACTTGAATTAGATGAGATTCTTCAACGAGTATTAAAGAACAGTTGAGTCTTGGATTTGTGAAACTCCTTGATAAATACATTTGGCAAATGCATCACCTGCTAATGAGCCATAGCAAAAAGGTCCTGGGTTCATTCCTGTTGAGTTAGCTGGTCTCAGCCAGGGCAACAGTTGAGGGTGCTATGATAGACTTCTGGACTAGGAAGAGGAAAAACCAGCCAGAGTGGGCTCAGCTGTGACCACACAGTTTAACAGTCTGTTGATGCTCATTTCTTGGCATCATGTGAAGAATGGGCACTTGGTCACCCTTCCAGAGGGTTGCAGATACTTGAATTGCCCTCTGGGGTTGGGCCAGTTCCTCTCCAGTCTTTAGCTGGTTTTTGTTCTTCAGCCACTGTGTTCCATAGCGGGGATCTCTCATATGGTGACGGTAAACTTGCCAGACTTTTTAAGATGGGCAGCCAGGACGATGCTCTTACTGGTCTGGGGCCAGTAAGCAGACTGCACTAAGATAGTAACAGTCACACATGCACACTGGCCCAACTGTCACTGCCAGTCTATGCACATACAAAATAATGAGCCCCGCAGTACTGGCAGCTTCCTGCACTATATACCAGTGAAGGTGACTACAGTAGTATGGTTAGCTCGTTCTCCCAAAACTGGATTTACAATATAAAAGTAGCATTTAATTATTTTCAGTTTAAAGCTGTGCTGATCTTTAATTATTTTAACAACCATTCAGACCTGTCCTTCACTACCCTTCCCTTCCCCCCTCATCAGCCAGCACGGATGGTAATGGTGTTCGATTCCGTTGGCCCTAGAACGACTCCGTGACCACATCCAGTAACTCTGGTGGCCTGTGGCCCACAAGATTGCACCTTATTGATTCTTTTTTGTTTGAGGCTGCAAGAGAGTCTGTTAGTAAATTGTGTTTGGACTATCTGGAAAGCCAATTGGAAAGGGAGCCACAGCCGCACAAGCTCCCCATACAAAGCAGCCTTTCTGTCCGGGGACAGGCCAACGTAATGAGGAATTTTACCCAAATTAACCTACTGTGAGCAGCAGAGAGTGCAAGTATTGCTTTTAATCAGCCGTCAGACTGGCCACAAACCGGAAGCTGCAAAAGATTTTCAAAAATATGGAATGAAATTGGTAATTGCAGAAATCCCAATCCAATCCACTGGCTGTGCTGAGAACCCTGACCAATCTATAGTCCTACTTCAATTGGATCTTCCATTAATTCTTAATGGCGTAATTTCTTCCAGTTCTGTGGGGGATATATGTTGCTATTATTCATTGATCACAGTCATTGATGTGAGAATGACTCTCCAGTTTATTTTCAGATGTGTTAAAATAGTAAATGCATTCACTGCACTGTCCTCTGGCTCCTAGCTTCTGGCAGTACAGGAAACTTTCTGGTATCCGGCACTGACGGGACCGAGCTGGTGCCGTGCCATCAAAACTGCCGTAGAAACCAGCGCTAATGTTAAAACATACGGAGCTTTTGAGCTCCGTGTGAATCAACAAGCCCTGTTGCTTAGCAACAGCTTCAAAACAGTCGGCCGCAGCTTAAAAGCGTCTCTAGCTAAGCAACAGCTTCAGCTAGACCTTGCAGAGCCTGACTGGGGAAAAAAAAGCAACGAGAAGTAAAAAAACTTATAGGAAACGGCTCCTGAATTTTGCCGGTAGATAGCTTTCCGGACATTTAACCTCTGGTTAAACGAAAGTTTCCTGTACTACTTTGTGCTGTCCTCCAGATGGTGAAGGTGAGTTACTTCAGCTGTCATTGAGGGTTGGGACCAACATGAACTGTGTGGAACCAGACAGGGGCAAGTTGTCCCCCTTCACCCAATGTGTATTGTATCCAGATCGGGGCGAGTAGTTCCCCTTCACCCAATGTGTATTGTACCCAGACAGGAGCTGATGCTGAGATGACCACAAATGCGAATGAACTGTTCCCTTTTACACACATGCACTTCCAGGAGCAGGAACTATGGCAATTTTTGATGCCACCCCATCACTGCTCCAGCAGCATTCAGCTGATAGACAAGGGTTTGAACCTCGGGCTTTCCTGCTTTGTGTGGTTCAGTAGACGAGCTCTCTGGGCGATTACGCAAAATGGTGACTTCAGCAACACTTTGTCTATTTTTAACTCTGTAAGAATCTCATGTCTGTATACTACAGGAGGGAAGTCACAGCAAGATGCTACTAAATATTTAATGTGATAAGATTTTTCTGTCACAGTAGGGGCGTTGTGAAATTGTCATATTTATAAGCTTCAGACAACATTGTTTCAGATTTGCATTAACTAGGTAGAAGAAACCACAGTATATTACCAAATAAATTTTTCTTGTGAATTTTGTGCTCATCGTTGGTTCGGCTGCATTTAGAATATAATTTGGTTTTGGGAGTCTTCAGGAAGGATGTCAAGACCATGGAATGGGTGCAGAAGAGATTCACTAAACTGATAACATGGCTAGGGGGGGAAATTGGGTGGAGAAGTGCCGGGCTGAGCGATCGTGGCTGGCACCCAGAGAAAAAAAGGGGAAGGGGGCAGGTGCTGGCAGTTGGCCCCAAAAAATGGCCGCACGACACCTGCCCCTTTTACTAGTGCCGCCGCCGCTGCAAAAATACCCCCCGACCCTGTCAGACATATCATCCGGCGATAGGTCAGGGGGCGCAAGGGAAGTTTGTGGTCGGGGCGCTGCGCGCGGCGATGATGACGGCGGGGCGCTACTGCTGCTGCTAACCTCCCGCTGAATTTCGCGGGAAGCGTTAGCAGCGCTGTGCCCGGGCGCTAGAGGATTTGCGCCCCCCGGGGGCGCTAACGAGAGGCTCAAATCAACCAAATTTTCCCCCTTGGGACTCTTCATTATAAGAGAGAAGATTCAAAGGAGGTATGATAGAGGAGTTAAAAATTATCAAGTGTTTTGATGAGTAAATCAGGAAGAGCTATTTCCATTGATCGGTAACTAAAGGGCATAAATTTAACACCACCAAAATGAAAAGAAAGATTAGGAGGGGTTATTTTACGCAGAGGATTGTAAGGACATGGAATTCTCTACTAGCAATAGTGGTGGAAGCAGGATCCAACAGGGAAGTAGATAAATATTTCAAAAATAAGAGTTTGAGTTCTTTTGGTGATTTATGCCCTCTAGCTACTGATTTGGGGACCACTGGGATTAGTTTTTTCCTATTTACCTTATCAAAGCCCTTCGTAATTTTTAACTTATCAGATCTCCTCTTGCCCGCCTCTGTTCTAGTGAAAAGCGCACTTGTTTCTCTAGTCCCTCCTCATAACTGTGACCTTTCATTGTTGATGTCCTCTTCTGTACCCTTTCCATGGCTTTAACAAACTTCCTGAGGTGGTCCCTGGTGCCCCGCAGTGTTAGGACCGTTGCTATTTAATATTTTCAGTCATGCTCTAGGTGTAGGTGTTGGAGGAATGATATGCAAGTTTCTGGACAATACCTAGATATATGTGGCAGAGTTAGGACTGTAGAGGATGCTCAACTACTGCAAGAAGACCTCGATGTGCTGAGAGATTGGGCCTGTGTTTGGAAAATGATGTTTAAGTTAGAAACGTGTAGTGTTATGCATGCGGTTAGGTCAAATGTTAAACATATGCACACCCCACAGAGAAGAAATAAAGCCACTGGGGAAAGTAAGAGATCTCGGTGTTTTGGTGCATCAATTTCTTAGGGTGCGTGGCCAATGCTGAAGCTGGAGTGAATAGGGTGTGTTCATAGGATAATTAACAATAAAACAAAGCATACCATGTTGTCTTTGTACAAGACCTTTTGTTAGAATACTATGTCTAGTTTTTGTCTCCTCACATGTGGATGATATTGAGGCTTTGGAAAGTGTGCAAAGGATTGCTACCACATTAATTCCCAGTTTAAAATTCCTTAGTTACCCAGATAGGCTCAACGAACTGGGCCTGTATACTTTCGAGAAGCTTAGACTTGGGGTGATTTGCTCGAGATTTATAAAAAAACACATAGGGACTAGATTGTGTTTATGTAAACCAATTATTGCAACTGGATAGGTTAGGGAGGGCCAGCTGTCATGCTTATAAGTTATGGAAGGGCAGAATTAGGTTAGATGTTGTGAGATTCTTTTCCAAGAGAATAGTCGACCTGTGGCACAGGCTGCCGGCTCGTGCGGTGAACACTGATTGGCTGTATTCCTTCAAGCGAGAGCCGGATCTGTTTCTGGTTGGGTGGAGATCACCTTGTACAAAAGGTAGGCATCCTATAATGTAAGTGAGGGCCAGTGTGATCTCCTGGACTAGTTTTGATGGCCTTAAGGGGCCGGAGAGCAATTTTTCAGGCTTTTCCCCTCTCCCCTCGCTAATTGTCCTGGGTGTTTATCTGTTTTTTCACCTCTCCCAGGAGATTGCACTGCTCTGGGTGAGGTGGGAAGTGTCTGTGTTGTGATGCATAAGACATCACAACTGTGTGGGACAGGCTGGATGGACCGTAAGTCTTTTCCTGCCTGTCATTTTTTGGATATTCATAGGGTGCCCAAAACTATATATAATATTCTAACTGCAGCCTAAGAGAGCGGTGGATGATCAGTCATTGAGAATATTCAAGGCAGAGGTTGATAAATTTTTGGGAACTAAGGAAATGAAGGGATATGGGGATAGTGCGGGAAGGCGGTATTGAAATAGAAGATCAGCCATGATCTTGTTGAATGGCGGAGCAGGCTCGAAGGGCCAAATGGCCTCCTCCAGCTCCTAGTTCTTATGTTCTAACCGTTGATTTTCCTAGATTTAGCATTACCCCTTTGCCCTTGCACTCTATGCCCTATATGTAAAACCTACTGTCCCATTTTTTTTTTCCAGCTTTATCAACTTGTCCTCTCACTTTTAAAGAATAGTGGTAGGGTAAAGGGAAAGTGGTAAAGACAGTGCCCAACTCCGTGCCATACAGACTAGGTTCAATTCTCAGTCTGTCTTAAGTTGGCTGATCTCAGCAGGGGTGCGACAACCCCTGGGGTTAAGGAGGACAAAATCAGCCATAGTTCCCTGATCATCATCTATAACCATTGTTCCATACTGCCCGTGTATGGACAGCATTGGACTGAGCTCTGGCCCTGCACAGTCGAATGATCCACCAACATTCACTGCCTAAGTGTATGCATTAAGAATGAGGTTTTAAGTTTTTTTTTTACTTGTTTGTTCCATTATTTTTCCCCAAGCACAAATATTTGCCTGTTGGCCAGGTAATAAACAGAGGACCAAAAATAGACGTGTGTCATTGTGACGCTTTCAGCAGTCTCCTTCAGGATAGGAGCTGAATGACACAGTCTGACCCACTTACTGTGGTGAGCCCAGATGCACTCATCAGAAGTTGATTCATCGATCCCTTGCTTTTTCTAATTAGTGAATTAATTAGCATAGCCTTGCTCTCTGGTTCACATTCATGTTCCATGCCAGGTGAGCAGTTTGACAGAGTGACATTTTCATAAACCCCAAGTGCCTGTGGCGTCCGCCATAAGGGACGAGACGTTTGCTGATGTGTCGGCTACCTCGAGTCTCTGGCCTGCCCCCCATCCCCTCCCCCAACCCCATCCTTCCTGCTGGGCCAACAGAGACATGAAGAGGGAGACTTCTCTGCTGATTGTACAGAGACTGAGTCATTCTGCCTGCATTCTGCAGTGTTTACTTAATGCTGATAATCCAATAAAGGGAGCGGAGAGTCAAGGAGAAAGTGCCCCTTTTAAATAGAGCACGGTTGGCACCCCTGCAGTTTTTGTGCTGGTTGTTTGGGAAATTTGTGCTTTATGGTGAGGATTTCCCCGACTAATTTTTTTTCTCCTTTTTTTTAACATCTTTATTTAAGCTGTCTTGTACCAAAAGCAATATTCTGTCTACTTTCCACACACCTGAACAATTACGCCCCAGCAATGTAATACCGCAAGCATCTGTGCGATCCGTGAGCTTACAGGAGTGATGACCGCGATGTGTTTAGCGACTGTCGCAGGGACAGAGTGGCTCACGCTCCCATCAGTCTGAGAAGCAGATCCAGTGACAAACAGCAGGGGAATTGGGGCCTAGGAAGGGTAGCTGAAGCTTCTCCCATTTTGACCCTGTTGTCATCTGTGAGAAAGAACTAGTTACAAGTGGCAGGTGGTGTTGGGGATTTTAGGTGTCTTAATTAGTCCACGCACCCCAGTATTAAAAGTTTATGATCAATGGACTGAATTCTAATTATGTTTTCATTATTTGTTCTCAAGATGTTGGTGAAGCTGGCCAAGCTGCATTTATTGGTGGTGGTGAGCCTTCTCTTTGTAGCAGTACGGCCCTGGTGCCCAGGGTGCTCCCCCAACAGTGTTAGGTAGGGAATTCCAGGCTATTGACCGGCAACGATGGGCGAACTATGTCCATGGCAGGGTAGTGTGTGACTTGGAGGTGATGGAGTTCCCATGATATTGCTACACTTGCCCTTCTCAGTAGCAGAGGTTGTGGGGAGAGAGGTGCTGTCGAAAGCATCTTTGCCGAGTTGCTGCGCTGAATCCTTCAGGTTGACATACTGCAGCCAGAGCGTGCTGGAGATGGAGGGGTTGAATATTGAGTCCAGTGGCAGAGGCACGTGCAAGAAAGCTGCCCTGCCCTGGATGGCATCAAGCTTCTTGCATTGTTACAGCTGCACCTAACCAGAAAGCTTTCTTTCAATGTGAAGCCATTAGTTATGAATAGTGGGAGCAATTCAAGGTGATGGTTTAAAGGTGTCATACAATAATTCTCACCCCATTATTGAAAAGTATTCTGTTAAGAGTGATGACTTAAGGGTTGCGTAAGGAATCTTGGGGAACCGTTAAGTAGCTTTTATATCGGTATCAGTGGAACATTTGCATCATCAGTTCCTAAAGTTTGGTACCACTTAGCTGGTTCCCCAGTGCATACTTGCTGGCTCTGCCAAATGCTGCTGCTAGGAAAACTGGTGCAAAGTGGGTCTTCCCAGTGGCCAGGTTTGGTGAAGATGGTGGGTTTACGCCAGCGGCTGTGTGAGACACACACTTCAGAAACTGTTGGTAGAAGCATCGCACCAACACTGATTTAAAAAGGGCATTTAGGTCCTGTGATGGGACTGTAGGTTCCTGTTGGATCACTGAGCTAACATGGGCCGAATGGCCTTCCTCACTTCCATCTACCTTATGCTTTATTTTACCTAAAAAAGTATATTGGTTCCGATGCATCAAATAAGCCCAGTGACATTAAAATTAAGTTTTGTGATTAATTGTCATAACTAGCAACCCATGAACCCAGTCTCCATGCTGCCTCTATCCTTTCCCATGTCGAGATTTGAAATTGTACAGAAAAAATAAAAGCCTACCTGTAAAGTTGGCACCATCTCCTTCTATTTTAAAAGCCATAACTGCGCTGAAGGTGATATGTAACACTTCCTACTGTTCTGTCTCACTGAAAGTGAAGACATGACCCCTTTAAGAGTGTGCTAGACCATCACTTAGGTGATTAGTGGTGGGTTCAGCAGGGTTTCCACTTAATGTATAATCCATTTAGTAACTACCGGCAAAGTTTCAGAATCTAATACTGGTATCTTAGCAATCAAATCAGCAGCAACAGACTTTGTGTTCACTGTCTTGCCAAGAGGTAGGCTTGCTGAGCCACTGGAGAATGGGCTCAAACCATCAATCTTCCTACTCTTCCTCCACTTTAGAAAACATCAAAGTCCTTCTGATGAATAGCACCATCTTGGCTTGTGCAGCCAGATAATGTTTTTGTTTAAATGGGTTGTGTATATTTTTTGTGACTTGTTTGGTCAGACTAGACCATTGGTGGGTGGGGGTGAAGCTCCCCCAGTGGCTCAATTAGTGGCCAAGGTCACAGTGTAGGACATCACCAAGGTTGAGTATACAGGGAAACCACAATGCAGAGATAAAGTGTGGTCAAGCCTGTAGATTGTAGTGAGGGAAGGTTACAATTTCTTCCCTATAATTAGACAACAGACCAAAAACTTGCACATATGTAGCATTCTTCATGTCAGAAAGAAGTCTCATTGCTTTACAGTCCCAGCTGGTAAAATATGGTATCTGCAGGCCAGTGTGCAGCAGAACTAGAGTAGGACTGGATTGCCCCAGCTTGGATATCAGTCAGGAAGTTATCCACGACCAGTGTTAACATCAGTGGAACGCCTCCCAGCTGTGGGACTCAAAATTGAAGGGGCTACAAAGGGAAAATAAGCAATGAAGCATTTACTGGGGGCGCTCTCATATTACTCGTATTGTCCCGCATGAAGGAGTGGAGTACTTTAAAGCCACTTTCATACTGGCCCCATTTTAGTTTGATTCGGAGAGACTAGTTTACACTGAATCCAGCTCTCTCATCCCAGTGGCAAACTTCTTACTTTTCATGGGCTTACGATTCTGCCACTGGAGGTCAGAGAGAAAGATTTAATAGTGTAAGCTCGGAACTTGCTCACAGATGCAGGTCTTCCAGGATCTTAAATAAAACATCAGCTGTATTAAAGTATCTTTTTTATTAAAGTTGCTGTCTTCCCCCCAAACCCCCCGCCACCTCAACCCCATTGACCTCTGTGCAATGCCCCCTGCCCCGGGCTAAATCCTGTATACATCGAGACAGCGTTATGATACTGAGACAATTGAAGATGCTGCAGTGGCTCAGGTTGCAGTGCTCTGAAGAGATGTGATTAAATGTAAATTGCAGAGCCCTGGGCTCGGTATAAACTCAGATCTGCATCCTCTCCATATGCCGCTTCATGCTGACGACAAAGGGAAAAATAGAAGCAATTGGTTGGTGAAAATGCCAAAAGGCAGAAAAGTGTTTGTTTATTTTTTTCTTTGCTATTTTATCCAATTGCCCCTAATCCAACTGAGCATTCCTCACGTGAGAAAAGAAAAGGCTGAGGGGTGACATGTTGGATGTCCTTAGGATTATGATGGGGTTTTATAGGGTAGACGTAAATAAGATGTTTTCACTTGTGTGGGAGTCCAAAACTAGGGGCTATAAATATAAGATAGTTACTAATAAACCCATTAGGGAATTCAAGAGAAACCTCTTTACCCAGAGAGAGAGTGTAGGACTTGGTGCCACAGAGAGTATTTGAGGCGAATAGCATAGATGCATTTAAGGGGAAGCTAGATAAACACGTGAGGGAGAAAGGAATACAAGGTTATGCTGATGGGGTTCAATGAAGTAGTGTGGGAGGAGGCTCGTGTGGAGGATAAACACCGGAACGGACCAGTTGGGCCGAATGGCCTGTGTCTGTGCTGTAAATACTATAATTCCATGTAGTCTGGATATCAGTTGCTTTTCTATTGTGCCGAACCCGTGGTAGTGCTGGCGACCTTTGACCCGTCCCCCTCGCGCATTCAGCAGCAACCCCATGGTGAGCTTGCTGGATTCGCTAAGGCCAACCACTGAGAAGACTCTGCTTTAAAAAAAAAAGCACAGTTTTCCTGTCTGCCATCCTTAGCAAATCTGGCAAATTTACTTTAGGGTTGCCGCATGGATCTTGCATGAGCATGATACTTATTTCACTATAAAGACAGCGAGTGAAGGCATTCTGCAGCAGAGGTCCCTGCCGCCTATATTCTGAAACAGTACCATTCGTGTTGCCCAATTTATCAGCCGTTCCAAAATTTTGCTTCCCTTTTGAATTTAAGTCTGAATAAGAGAGCCTGACTGTCTTAATGAAGAAGGCAGCCAATGGAGTGCGGTGGAAGGGCTTTTTCTGGGAATAGGAAAAGCCTTGGATCATTTTGCAGCATTTGGTGATTGGCATTGCTCGATGAGCACGATTGGAAAGGCAGACTAGAAACGTTCCAAGAATTAAGATTCTTTAAAGACACTCCTCTTTTTACCCTTTTATCGGAGCTTGCATAGGTTATCTTTCCTGAACTGTGTGCCTTTGGTAATCACTGCTTTACCCAGCTAAGCCTTTGGGGGAGCCCTGTAGAAATGATTCTTTGTTATCTTCAGCAAGCGGACTGTGGCAATTGGGAGTTTGATGCATTGATAATCATTTTTTTTTTATGGTACCTTTTAGGGTCCTTAATTTTACCACTGACGAATTTAGTAGGAGGAGCTGAAATAAAAGTGCTTAGTATTTTTTAAATACATGGGGCTCGATTTTCCAAGCCCCGAGGAGGTGAGTTTGGAGGCGGGAGTGGTGGGAAAATTGCAGAATCGGGGGGCAGGAACCCATCCCGCCCCCAACCCACCTCCATGCCAATGTCCCAGGAGGCGGGTACCCGACCTGTGCTGGGAGCCGCCTCCCCGAGGCGGGAAGGGGATTAGTGCCAATTAACTGCCTGTTAACAGGTAGTTAACGGGCAGTTTTTTGGCTAATCCCTATTTTTAGCCCTGAAGTGTGGGCTGTCCGACAGCTCCGAACCACGCCAAGTTAGCGAAGTGGACCGTTGGTCTGCAGGGGTTGGAGGGGTCGAGATGTCCATTGTGCAGGTGAGTGATGGGTGCATGTGTGCAGAGGTAAGTGTGTGAGGTAAGTGTAAAGTGTTTTAATAAGTTTTACTTACCTTTTACTTTCTCCTGCAGGCTTCCTTCCTTCAGTTCTCGGAGTCCCTCAGCTCACCGGCACAGAAAGCAGAATGGCCGCTGAACTGTCAAATGCTGCAGCCTCTGCTTTCTGGTCTGGAGAGTTCTCTAACTGAGTCTGAGTAGAAGGACTCAAGTTAGAAGACAGATTGTCAGCGTTTGACAGCTTCACAGAGCTGTCAAACGCTGATTTTTCATCTGCCAAAAGCTCTTGACAGATGAAATGTCAATCGCTGACGTCACCAGTAACCAGGTGTCCCTTAATTGACCTGCTGAGCCCGCTGGGCGGGCCTAACAAGGTCAATCAAGGGAAAATAGCGTGGGTTGGCCACAAGTCGATGGAGGCAGGACTAAACCCAAAAAGTGGGAGTCCCGCCTCCAAAAGCTCCCCATTGACAAAATCAAGCCCATGGACTTTTACTGTGAATGTGTTTTATCTAGAAAGTTGGATAGGAACTGGAGGAGTTCATTCAGCCTCGAGAGCTTGTTCCGCCATTCAGTTAGATCATGACAGATCTGTATCATAACTCCACCTATCCGCCTTGGTTCCATAATCCTTAATACTCTTGCCTAACAAAAATCTGTCGATCCCAGTTTTGAAATTTTCAATTGACAATTTGAGAGCGAGTATTCCAGATTTCAATGAATGGATAAACCGGATAAACGGTGCCTGTATGACTCCGATGCATTCACTGTATTACATATGACAGTTTCTCCATATGTCCTGATTGTGAGCTTCCCCAGACCTCCCTGTATACATATGGCATACAATAATGCTCCTAGTGATGCATCAGACAGCTCTGTACAGTGGGCAAAATAGTGCTGCACAGATTAGTCTGTTATAAATGGCTTGCACTGTACAAGGTTAGCGATGACTAAGATGTATTGCATCTTTGTTTTCCAAGCTACAATGGATCTTACAAGCGCAGAGTTCAATGTATTTTTCGGAGAGACAGATTTCTCTTGCACACACTCGTCAGTAAGCTAGTCACACACTTGGCCTGTAGCTAACCACATCACCCGTTGATTGGAATTGCCAATAATGCCCCTCTAATGTATGTGTGTATTGACTGAAGTTTCAAGACGAGTAAACAGTTGCCCAGAGTGCTGCATAGTGTGTGTTTGTCGTGCACTGAATCAGTACTGTAACCCTCAGGCAATCATGTACCAATTACAGCCCCAATACAACAGTAACTCATCTTTTATTCCTTTCCTTTGTCATCCATTTTCTACTCTGTCCTCTCTTTTTAGAACAGTGCCCACCCATCTGGGTTCTGGATTCAGGCTCACCTCAGTCATTGAGGATGGAAAGATCCCCTTAACAACTGTGCACCACAAAAAAGGAGACATAAGCAGAGGTGATTATAATCACTAGCTGCAGGCCAGGTGTACTGGGAATAAATTGCAACAACAGAAGCAGCTTGCATTTATAAAGTGGCTTCACAAAAGCATAATCAGACCAAAATGGACACTGAGCCAGAGGAGATATTCAGAGGGGTGACTAAAAGCTTGGTCAAAGCAATAGGTTTCAAGGACGTTTTGCTAATCCTTCCACCACCACGGGCATTAAAATCCCACACCCTATTGATCCTTAATCTGCGATGCATTTGTGTGCCTGATTCCTGAAGCTGAAGTGATTTATTTCCTTAATATGTTTGAAGTGAGTGAGGAGCAATAAACATGGTTTCTCAACTCTCCCACACCAGCTGCAGGCAGCAGTCCTCCAAAATCCAGATTGTTACTGTGTGCATAAGGTGTCAGTCATGGCTCACCTTCTGAGACTGAAGGTTTGAGTCCCAATCCAGAGACTTGAACACAAAATCTAGGCTGACACTTCGGTGCCGTGTACTGAGGCAATGTTACTGTCGCGTCACTGGTAGATCAATCATGAATCAGACCACCAAGATGTGTCAGTAGCAAATTAATGCCAACATGGAAACTTTGGCCAGAATTTTGCTGGCGCGCGGGGCGGGTTTGGAGGCGGGACATCCGGCAAAATTGCAAAGATTGTCAGCGGGTCGGAAACCCGCAGTCAATCCGCCTCCAATCAATCTTCCGAAGTGTCGGGTCACCGATTTGCGCATGGACCCGACACATAGCAGCGGGACGAGGATTATAGCAACTTAACTGCTTGTTAACAGGTTATTAACAGGCAGTTAACAGGCTTTTTCCAATTTTGACACTTCTGCGGGCTTCCCGACGTCCGGACACCACGCCAGGTAAGTGTGGCGTGTTGTGAGTCTGCTATAATGTTTCTACATTGATGACAGCTGCAGAAGTGGTGTGAAGGATCCAATGGTGCATTGGTGAGTTTCAGAGGTAAGAAAATATTGGGAAATTCATTTTTAATGCATTTAGAATTTTCTGTTGGTAACAAGTTTTGAATTGTATGTGTAGTCCCACCTCATTGGGAGAAACATAGAAACATAGAAGATAGGAGCAGGAGTAGGCCATTCGGCCCCTCGCGCCTGCTCCGCCATTCGATGAGATCATGGCTGATCATCCAAACTCAGTACCCCGTACCTGCCTTCTCCCCATATCCCTTGATACCTTTAGCTCTAAGAAATATATCTAACTCCTCCTTGAATATATTTAAAGACTTGGCCTCAACCGCCTTCTGTGGTAGAGAATTCCACAGGTTCACCACTCTCTGGGTGAAGAAATTCTTCCTCATCTCTGTCCTAAATGGCTTACCCCTCTCACCAGTGACAGATCGCTTCTGTAACCTCACCTGTAGCTGCCATCTGTTTTAGCCTAAGGAGGGAGTCACTGGAGAGCATGGATGGAAGAACTCACCTGTGAACAATGATTGTCAGTGTTTGTAGCACCTCAATGCTGTCAAACACTGAAAAATCAACTGTCAAAAAAAATTGTGCATGGTCCCTTTAAGAAAACCGGCAGATGATGCGTCATCAAATGATGTCATCTGACACTGGCTTCCTCTTAATTGGGCTGGCAAGCCCACAGAGCGGGCTTAACAAGGCCAATTGACGTAAAATTAAGTCAGTGGGCCGGATGTAGTTGGGGGCGGGACTGGAACCCGGAAGGCAGCTGACCTGCTCCCAAGCCGTCTCCAAGCATAAAATCACGGCCTTTGTGTGGCCCTCAAGACATCATGGTACACACCAATGTGGCCCATGAAAGCAAACGTTTGGACACCCCTACTCTACAGCACCAGTGTGACATTTCCATTCCCCGCACCACCTGTCAGTTACAGCTTCCTGAATGAGGCTGTAAATTATGCATTGGTTTGTGGACTTTAACCCACTAGGAATGAGGTAGAGACTCCCCTAATTCCAATGTGCTCAGCATGGTTGCAATCACCCGAGAAGTGAGACTTTATCCTATCGGACTAGAGTAGATTCAAGCCTATGATCAAGAGTGGTGTGCGAACCCTCCAAGCCTTCCACTTCCCTCAACCCTTTTTTTGATGATGATCAATCTAGATACACAAAATAATTCCCTGGACATGGTGTTTGATCTAAGGACTATCGGAACTGGTGCTTGAGTGGTCAGTTATTTGTGCTGGCCAACTCATTGTTGAATGAATAGCAGTGATGTGGAATTGGGCCAGCAGATTGTTGAAAAAAGCTTTAATTTTTACCAATAACTAAGCATCAGTGTCGAGGGAGCAGGCAGTTCCACGTTATTGAAGATCATTTTCAAGTGCCACAGCACTGATGGTCAATGCAGGAGGGTGCCCAATGACACCATGGATAACGAAATCTTTGGGGAATGAAAAACATTTTGTTAAAAGGGGGAAACTTTCCCTGAGCCTTGGGCGTATTGAAACAGTATAAATCGTTCATGATTTCACCACACTTAGTGCTCCAAGAGAGTTCATTGCATGTGTGTGCTTTTACATAAAGACCCTACAGAGAACGAGTTCAGAATCGCAAATAGAACTTTGTCCGCTTGCTCTGGAGTATTGCCATAATGATTGTGCCTGGGGTGTTTGGAAAGTGGAATAAAATATGGTGCAAATACTTGCAATGTTTATTTTTGCTGCTCACTAAATAGGTACAATTTCTTTTAAGCAGTTATTGACAGGAGTTGAGATACGCTGCTTCTTGTGGTAAAACTAACAGAATGGGAATAGTGAGAGGGAAGGGTGGGGGAAAGAACATTTTAGATGCATGAACTGGACTGACCCCAAGATTTAAATTTAATCCCAAACCATTTCCATGTTGGTTAAGGAAACTAGAAACCTTCCCTGAGTTCACGAGGAGGATTTATAAACCGTGCATACACTGTTGCAGGTTTTATGTTTTATAAGGAGGTTTCTATTCCTTTTTAATACTAATATTCCCCTTTTTAAGGTATTTAAGTCCTGTGATGCCTTATCCTTCAACACATACAATCTCTGGTCAAGGGGACAGGTGTGCATCCTACTCCCAGGCCTAGATCAAGGCGTCAGACTGCTTTGAAACTGACTGGCACTCCTTCCTAGGAATTGCACAGGAGCAGCTAGCTGCCCTTCCTCCCTCATGGGTTTGTCTTCGCCTCAGCTCAACCCCATCTACTGATGGCACAGCTGAGATCAGTGACTCAGCCTGTGAAACTGATCACCAGTCATTGCAATTGAGATCGGACCATGTCAGTAGCCAGCTTATCTCTGTTACAGGAGGGGTAAAGGCACATACCTTTCTTAGAATTCTTTCTTATAATTTACTCTTCAAGTCAATAGTGTTCACAACATTGAATGTCAGATGTCACAGATTTATTAAGTGTACAGAAATTGAACATACACTTAACGGCAGTACTGACAACAAAAAGCATGCGAGTTTAGTCTGAGGACTTTTAACGCATTGCAGTTCTGAGCTTGATATAAGAACATAACATATTAGGAGCATGAGTCAGCCATACGGTCCATCGAGTCTGCTCCGCCATTCGATAAGAGCATAGCTGATCTTCGACCTCAACTCCACTTTCCTGCCCTATCCCCATATACCTTGATTCCCCTGTAGTCTAAAAATCTATCTCAGCCTTGAATATACTCAGTGACTGAAGCATCCACAGCACTTTGAGGCAGAGAATTCCAAAGATTCACAACCCTCTGAGTGAAGAAATTCCTCCTCATCTCAGTCTTAAAAAGCCGGCCCCTTATCCTGAGACTCTGGCCCCTAGTTCTCGACTCTCCAGCCAGGGGAAGTAATCTCTCAGCATGTGTCCTGTCAATCCCCCTCAGAATCTTATGTTTCAATGAGATCACCTCTCATTCTTCTAAACTCCAGAGAGTATAGGCCCAATCTACTCAATCTCTCCTCATGCGACAACCCTCTCATCCCAGGAATCAATCTAGTGAACCTTTGTTGCAAGTATATCCTTCCTTAAATAAGGAGACCAAAACTGTGCACCGTACTCCAGGTGTGGTCTCACCGGAGCCCTGTACAATTGTAGCAAGACTTCCTTACTCTTATACTCCAACCCTCGAGCAATAAAAGCCAACATGCCTTCCTAATTGCTTGCTGTACCTGCATGCTATAACTCTGTGTTTCTTGAACTCGGACACCTAAATCTCTCTGAACACCAACATTTAATACTTTCTCGCCATTTAAAAAAAAATTCTGGTTTTCTATTCTTTCTACCAAAGTGATATACAGGCTGCAGACATTTGAATCCCTAGTCTTTGTTCCAACACCCACTTTTTACCCCCTTCTCCGTGACAATCCACACATTTAAAGTTCTCATCCTTGTGTTCAAATCCCTCCATGACCTTTCCCCTCCCTATCTCTAATGTCTCCCGATGGTGGGGGAGTCCAGAACCAGGGGTCACAGTCTAAGGACAAGGGGTAAGCCATTTAGGACAGAGATGAGGAGGAATTTCTTCACCCAGAGAGTGGTGAACCTGTGGAATTCTCTACCACAGAAGGCAGTTGAGGCCAATTCATTAAATATTTTCAAGAAGGAGTTGGATATATTTCTTAAGGCTAAAGGGATCAAGGGGTATGGGGAGAAAGCAGGGACAGGGTACTGAATTTGGATGATCAGCCATGATCTCATTGAATGGTGGAGCAGGCTCGAGGGGCCGTATGGCCTACTCCTGCTCCTGTCTTTTATGTTTCTATGTCCTCCAGCCCTACAACCCTCCAAGATCTCCGCTCCTCCAATTCTGGCCTCTTGCGCAGTCCCGATTTTCATCGCTGCACCATTGGCAGCTGCGCCTTCTGCCTAGGCCCTAAGTTCTGGAATTTCCTCCCTAAGCCCTCTCTGCTTCTCTACCCCTCCTCCTTTCGTATGCACCTTAAAACCTACCTCGTTGAACAAGCTTTTGGTCACCTGTCCTAATGGGCCAGAAATTCCAGGCCAGAAGCGTGAGTACGGTCGGCTTACTCACGCTTCTGGCCGTTGGAAATGCCGGCGTTCAGCATGAACAGCGCATGCGGGGAACGCCGGCATTTCCAGACCTCGAGCGCATGCGACTGCACAGGCAGCGCTTGCGCAGTGAACTTCGTGGATTTCATTCATGAAATCCGTGAGGTTAAGTCCTTAGAAGTTACACTGAAAAAAAGCAAGTGTAAAGTGGTTCATTGGCTGCGGAGGAAGATATATTTTATCGTGGAGCTTTTGAAATGCAATATTTTTGTTTGGGAAAGGGAGGGAAGTTATTTTAAGAAATTTTAAGTAAGTTTTAAAGTTAAAATTTTTTTTTTTTTTTTTTAAAGGGTTTTCAGAACGGTAGGTAGAAGGAGCAATTGTGGCTGTGTGAATGGAATGTGAGAATGAGTTATGTATGTATGTCCACATATATTCCTTTACGTATATGTATGTATGTTTTAGATTCCTTTACTATGAATGTATGTTTTTAATTATGATTTTCCAATAAGTTACTTTCTCTGAAAGTCATAATTAAATAATACATTCATACACATAAGTAAAGGAATATATACATAACACGCAAAGGAATATATACAGACATACATACTTTCAGAAGCTCCACGATAAGAAATATCTTCCTCCGCAGCCTCGGGAGCAACTGTACCCATGCTTTTTTCATGTGTAAGTTGTAATGACTGGACCTCACTGAAAGCATTAATGAAAGCGGCGAATTATACTGCGCACGCGCTGCATGTGCAGTCGCACGCGTTCTGCCTCTGAACCCCTTCGTTCAGAGGACAGGAAATGCCGGTTTTCCCCACATGCACTGTGCATGCTGAAAACCGGCATTTCATCCGGCCAGATGCGTAAGTACCCCGACCGTACTAGCGCATTTGGAAGGGAATTATTGGGCCAACATTTTACATGTCAATAAAATAAAAAATTTAACACTTGCACGACTTGCCCGCTCGCATCTGCGACTGAGGGTCCAAGGAGGTGCATTGCGCAAGAGGTCATCATCGGACGTATCCTCACACTGTTCCCTTTGGGGAACTGTATGAAGTGGTGGAAGGATTTATGGCCGTGATTAACGCTCATTCCGTGACCGTAACCATCTTTGAACCAGCCATTAGGGTGGTTAGTCCTATGGCGGGAGGGTTTTACGGGCTCCCACAACCCATCTGAGGGGAGGGGGGGGCCACCAACACCCACGGACGCAAGTATCCCGCTGGATGTCCACCCAGAATTTAAAGTTGGAGCTCCGACTCCACTTGCCGGGACTGTCTGGAGTGGGGTTCAAAACCCTACTCCTTCTGGCCCAGCGGCGGGGATGCTTACTGCTACGCAAAAGGCCCACTCCGCACAAAAGGTGACACCCATACGTTTCCTGCGCCTTTTCCCTCCCCGTGACTGGAGCCCTATGCTGCCATTTCACGTTGCTAATCGGATTGGGCGTTTGTCATAGCGATAGGATCCCCGCCGCTGGGCCAGATCAGGGTAGGGTTTCGAACCCCGCTCCAGACAGTCCCGGCAAGTGGAGTCGGAGCTCCGGCTCTAAATTCTGGGTTGACATCCAGTGGGATATTTGCGTCCGTGGGTGTTGGTGGGTCCCCCCTCCTTGTATAGCTTGTGGGAGCCCGTAAAACCCTCCCGCCATAGGACTAACCGCCCTAATGGCTGGTTCAAAGATGGTTACGGTCACGGAATGAGCGTTAATCACGGCCATAAATCCTTCCACCACTTCATACAGTTCCCCAAAGGGAACAGTGTGAAGACACGTATGACGACGACATTGCTAAATAAATAAATGGAATTTAAAAAATTCTTTTAGGGCTTTTAAAAGTCTTTAAATTGCTTTAATTCTCTTTAAAACTACTTCAGATTACTCAAAATAATGTAAACATTTTAAAAAGTTTATAAAAGTTACCAAAATCTTCAAAAAACTTCCAAAAACCTATTTAAACTGCTGCTTTGCATGTAAAAAAGCAAAGCAGCTTGACAGAAACATTGGGGGCGTGTCCAGTGAAACTGAGACCTCAAGGGGCGTGTCTCACTTACACTGCACGCTCCTGGGTCCGCGCTGGCTGCACTCCTGGGCGGCGTGACGTCATACGCTGCCCGGGAATGTGCTTTCTATTTCTCCAAGTTCAGGCGTCCCAGGAGCGCGGGGTAAGTGCAAATACGGGGCTTGCACGCGCTGCAAGCCCCGTTCTGGAATTTCTGGCCCAATATGTGGCTCGGTGTCAAATTTTGATTGAAAATGCTCCTGTGAAATTACTTGGGACATTTTACTGTACTACGTTAAAGGTGCTAAATAAATACAAGTTGTTGCTGTTTTGACATTACCTAATATAACTCCATACAAGGGTGAATTTTAATGAGCTTCTTACCTTGTCCCTTATCAATAACTTTAGTTTTAATGAGTTATTTTTCCATAGACTGGTACAACTCTCCTACTTTATCTTATCAATAGTTACACTCTTGTTGCTATTCAACCAAGTGAAACTTCTACAGGAAACTATATAATTTACCGGCACCTAAATAACCGGAAATCTCGGTTAACCGGCAAAATTCAGGAGTAGGTTCAGGTAAGTTTTATTACTTGCCTTCCTTGATCTGTTGCTGTGCAAGGGTATGGCTGCAGCTGTTGCTAAGCTACAGAGAAGCTTGGAACTTGAGGCCATTGTTCTGAACCTGTTGCTAAGCAACAGGGTTTGTTGCTTTATATGGAGCTCTCCGCTCCATATCTTTTACTATAGCTTTCGGTTATCCGGAATTTTTGATGAACCGGCACCACGTCGGTCCCGTCAGTGCCGGATAAAAAAATGTTTCCTGTACAGGAAACTTTGGTTTATCTGGAGGTTAACTGTCCGGAATGCTCGAGCCACCAGCAAAATTCAGGAGTCGGTTCAGTAAGTTTTTTTTCTTTTCGTTGCTTTTTTTTCACTAGTCAGGCTCTGCAAGGTCTAGCTAAAGCTGTTGCTTAGCTACAGAGACGCTTGCAAGCTACAGCCGACTGTTTAGAAGCGGTTGCTAAGCAACCGGGTTTGTTGCTAGATACGGAGCTCAAAAGCTTCCGTATGTTTTAACATTAGCGCTGGTTTGTCCGGCAGTTTTGATGGGACAGCAACAGCTCGGTCCCGTCGGTGCCGGATATCACAAAGTTTCCTGTAGTTATAAATTTGTACCATTCCATACCAATCTTGTGCTTCTGAAAAGGATGATGTATTCACAGATGTTTCCTTCTGCAGAACTAACTTTTCAACTGATTAAAGTTCTCTGCAGTGTGCACTGGAATGTTTTAATTAGGTTTATTGTCGAAACTGGCTCTTGCTTTAAGGTCAGTCTTAATTCAACAGTTCAGTGGTCACTTTATTCATATTGACCCACACTTCCTCACCTAATAGGCAGAAGCCAAAGGTCGGTACCACCATACTATAAAGAGAAATCAACAGCAGTACAACATTAGCAAACCTCAGGACAATCTCCTTACAACCTCCCTCCCAATTTGGAAACGGTACATTCTGTGAGGGAGAAAGCAAGTGACTGTTCATGGACGCTTTGGGAGAATGCCTTTCCTCTCACATTGGTATTTTGTATTCGTAACAAAAAACAAACCTGCAGTGCATCAGGTGGCAGAGAGAAACGCGAGAGATTTGTCGACCGCAGAGTGTATGATGCTGAGCGAGCTGCTGAGACCAGATGCTTCGCTGGATGTTAGACCTTGTTCTATCAGTGTCTTTATTTCAAAACAAAAAGCTCACCCGAAAAATAGCACTTGAAACTCTGACGACTGGTGCACTCAGACGCAACACACTGCTCTCCATTGAATCCATAATGTAGTGGGGGGGGTGGCAGGGGTGGCAGGGGGGAAGTCTTTTAATGTATCCAGAGATTTTGTTGCAGCAGTAATGCGTTGTACTAATGTCTAGTTAGGGTCAGCATTAAATGCGTTTGGAGGTGAGCCGGCGATCACCTGCCAGTGAAGTTCTGGATCAATTTGAATTAAATGTGTGTTTTAGAAAAAAAAATGTTTTTACCTGATTCAGACTCTGGCACAGCATATACCGAGGGCAAGGTATCTATAGTGTGTCAGCCTACTAATGCCACACATTAACCTGTACTGTTGGCTCAGTGCCTGCCTGTTAACCTTCCACAGGCACAAAATCTATATTTGGGTTTGAACAAACTGATCTCCAGATGGCACTAACCTCAATCGCTGTTTGTACTGCTGGCTTTATCCTACTTAAGGTGCGGTTCTTAAAGTATCATAGTTATGCATCTTATTTCAGCAAGTATTTCTGCCTTCCCATCTCCCGTTCCCCGAGTGCTCCCACTCTTTCCTGAAGGCACGGACTCCTTGCTGGAGTACAGATCATAAGTCCTCTGATACCTGGCCCACATGACCTTTCTTCATCTGGATGGTGAGTGTCAACAGGCTACATGACTGAGGGCCATCAGTGGGGTGCCTGATCCCACCCTCAGTTTTTTAAAAATTCATTCATGGGATGTGGGCATCACTGCAAGGCCAGCATTTATTGCCCATCCCTGATTGCCCTTGAGAAAGTGGTGGTGAGCTTTCTTGAACCGCTGCAGTCCGTGAGGTGAAGGTACACCCACAATGCTGTTTGGGAGGGAGTTCCAGGACTTTGACCCAGCAACGATGAAGGAATGGCGATATATTTCTAAGTCAGGATGGTGTGTGACTTGGAGGGGAACTTGCAGGTGGTGGTGGTCCCACGCGCCTGCTGCCCTTGTCCTTCTAGGTGGAAGAGGTCATGGGTTTGGGAGGTGCTGCCCAAGAAGCCTTGGTGAGTTGCTGCAGTGCATCTTGTAGACGGTACACGTTGCAGCCCTGGTACGCCGGTGGTGGAGGGAGTGAATGTTTAAGGTGGTGGATGGGGTGCCAATCAAGTGGGCTGCTTTGTCCTGGATGGTGTCAAGCTTCTTGAGTGTTGTTGGAGCTGCATTCATCCAGGCAAGTGGAGATTATTCCATCACACTCCTGACTTGTGCCTTGTAAATGATGGAAAGGCTTTGGGGAGTCAGGAGGTGAGATCAGCAGCAGGGATTCAGGCTCATTTTCTCCCCTCCATAGCCCTAGGACACACAGGCCAATTGTAGGTCTAAGCCTGGCTGAGAGCTCACTTGCCATAGGCCGATGATCAAATATGGAAGTGTCCTAATCTGTGCAGCTCAATTCCACGTTCATCAGTGTAATTCGTTATGTAATAAAGGAATTAGCTTTATACTATTCTGTGCTTTTCAAGGGAGAGTCTTGAAGGAACAGAGGGAAATGGAGTGGCAGAGGGAATTCACTCACTAATTAACTGTGCCCCTCCACCTCCCTCTTCTCCTTTTAAGACCCTCCTCAGAACCTTTCTCTTTGACCAAGCTCTTGGACACCCTTCCTAATATCTCATCCTTTAGCTCGGTGTCCATTTTTGTCTGATTACACTCCTGTGAAATGCATTGGGATGTTTTACTACATTAAGGTGCTTTATAAATATAACTGTTGTCCATAGGATGACTAAGCAAGAAGTTCCCCGGTTCAATCCCCGCTCTGTACTGAGTTAGTTGATCTCAATGTTACTTTTAATTCATTCTCGGGATGTGGGCGTTGCTTGCAAGGCCGGCATTTGTTGCACTTCCTCGGTTGCCTTGAGGTGGGGGTGTCGTCTTGAATTACTGCAAAACATTCTTGTTAATCTTTGTAGCAGTTTGATATAACTGAGGGGCTTGCTTGGCCACTTCAGAGGGCATTTAAGAGTCGACCAGGTTGGTGTGGTACTGGAGTCGTAGGCCAAACTGGATAGGGACAGCTGCTTTCCTTCCCTAAAAGACATTAGTGAACCAGTTGGGTTTTAATGATAATCCGACGGCTTCATGGCCACTTTTACTTTTACTTTACAATTGGCACAAGTCCTACCACAATTGACCTCAACACCTGTGGGTTAATGAAGAGGAAAATCAGCCAAGTTTCTCCTCTCCTGACTGCTATAGAGCAACTCCACAGCAGAAGACAAACTTGAGTTCAGCTGTGATGACTTCCACAGTTGAATAGCCCACTGACACTTGGGCAAACGACCAGAGGGCGAGTGGTGTCCGTGAAACCATACTGCAGCAAGGGTGGAGGAAAGAACATTGGCAGAATGAAGGAGGATGAAAGTTCTTGCTGTAGAGTTTGTCCATTAAACGTGGAAGCTGGTTTAATTTACTTTCTGCGCGTGACGGTGAGCAGCCATGGGCGATGGAAAGAACACAGCCACCGGCAAAGTGTGGGTGTCCAGGGAGGTGGAACGCAAGCACAGCGCTGCTGACACTGGAGATCTGGAATAATTTGCGATGATTCAATGCTGCTGTCATTATGTAATACCTTGTGTATTGTTTCAAAAGGTGTGCGTCTGGGTGCCGACTGTGCATCAAAGCGGAAGAAGTTCCATAACCTGCCTGACAGTAGCTTCACCAGACTCATGTAGCTACATCTCCTACTACCTCGTGCAACAGTGTGTTGCAATCCCTGGAGGGAGGGGGGGTTGCAAATCAGAATCTGAGTTGTGTTTCTGTAGTCTAAGAGGATCCAAGCCAGCTCTGCATTCTGAGCACAGATCAGAGCTATGAACTTGTCTCCGCTGGGATAAGACCACCCAAGCATATCACCACTTAGTACTTCAACGGATATTGGGAAAGCAGGAGAGCCCCATTCAGTTTAACGGAACAGTGTAGAGGCACCTTCAATCTGTATCTAGCCTGTGCTGTACCTGTCGTGGGAGTGTATGATGGGACCAAGTAAAGGAAGCTTTACTCTGTATCTAACTGGGCGGGTTTGATGGTCAGTGCAAAGCGAACTTTATTCTGTATCTAACCTGTGCTGTACCTGCCCTAGGTGTACTTGATGAAGGCACTAGCTGCCTTAAATGGAAATCACTCTTCCGTGCGAGTCTGTTCCAATTCAGTTCTTCTGTTTTCACTACAGGAAACTTTGGTTTATCCGGAGGTTATATGTCCGGAATACTCGATCTAACGGCAAAAATCAGGAGCCGTTTTCTATGTTTTTTTTAGTTCTCGTTGCTTTTTTTTCCCCCAGTCAAGCACTGCAAGGTCTGTAGCTATAGCAACAGCTTCAACTACAGACGCTTGCAGCTGCAGCCGACTGTTTTGAAGCTGTTGCTAAGGGTTTGTTGATTCACATGGAGCTTCTCAGTTCCGTATGTTTAAACATTAACTCTGGTATGTCCGGCACTTTTGATGTTACGGCACCAGCTCGGTCCCGTCAGTGCCGGATATCAGAAAGTTTCCTGTAATACAAAAGCAAAATACTGTGGATGCTGGAAATCTGAAATAAAAACAGAGAATGCCTCCTCGACACCCCCTCCCCTCCCCATGGCACCTTCCTGTGCAAGTGCAGGAGATGCAACAACTGCCCTTTTACCTCCTCCCTTCCCACTGTCCAGGGGCCCAAACACTCCTTCCAGGTGAAACAGCGATTTACTTGTACTTCCTGCAATTTAGTATACTGTATTCACTGCTCACGATGCGGTCTCCTCTACATTGGGGAGACCAAACGCAGATTGGGTGACCACTTTGCGGAACACCTCCGTTCAGTCCATAAGTGTGACCCTGAGCTTCTGGTCACCTGTCACTTTATTTTTCCGCTCCACTCCCACTCTGACCTCTCCGTCCTCGGCCTCTTGCACTGTTCTAGTAAAGTTCAATGTAAGCTCGAGGAACAGCACCTCATATTTCGATTAGGCACTTTACAGTCTTCTGGACTCGACATAGAGTTCAACAATTTCAGACCATAACCTCTGCCCCTATTTTCTCACATGGCAGCTGTTGATGATTCTGCCATTCCCATCTTTTATTTCTTTACTTGTCCCATTACCATCTCCTTTTGCCTTGCACCAACATCCCTTTTGTCTCTTAATCTCTCCTGTCTTCCACCCTATCTCAGACCTCCCCTTTTGTTCTTTCCTCCCCTCCCCCCTTTCCCTGCCCCTGCACTTGCTTAAAACCTGTTACATCTCGAACTTTTTCTCTCTTCACAGATGCTGTCTGACCTGCTGAGTATTTCCAGCATTCTCTGTTTTTACTTCCGTTTTCACTATCTGTTTCTGCTGATCTTTAATTGGCCGGCTTCTGGTATGTTTGAGAGTTCCTTTTTGGTTCTTTCATCAAAATAAATGCTAGAGCAAATATTGTAACTTTACTTGTCTCACTAAACCAGCTGTGTTGAATCCAAACACACAGGGACAGGCAGCTTATTAAATCAAGTACAAATAACAACCCCAGGATGTAATTCTTTTCTCTTTCTTTGGAGGGATCTCAAAATATAATCTGACATTATTTCAATATTGTTCAATCTGTAAGCAGTGGGTGCAGAGTAATCAATTTAACCCGAGAAGCAGGAAGCCAGTTTACAGAAACCAAGTGCAGGTGATACCCAGCAGATCAGTCAGCATCTGAACGTAGGAGCAGGAGTAGGTCATTTACCCCTCGAGCTTGTTCCGCCATTCAATGAGATCATGGCTGATCTGTTACCTAACTCCATGTACCTGTCTTTGTTCCATATCCCTTTGGTTAACAAAAATCTATCAATCTCGGATGTAAAATTGACAATTGACCTAGCGTCAACTGCCATTTGCGGAAGAGTGTTACAAACGCCTACCACTCTTTGCATGTAAAAGTATTTCCTAACTTCACTCCTGAAAGGCCTGGCTCTAATTTTTAGGCTATGACCTCTAGTTCTAGATTCCCCAACCAGCAGAAATAGTTTCTCTACATCTACCCTATCAGTTCCCCTTAATATATTGAAAACTTCAATCAAGTCACCCCTTAACTTTCTAAATTCCAAGGAATGCAATCCTAATTTGTGTAATCTCTCCTCATAATTTATTCCTTGGCGTCCAGTATCATTCTGGTAAATCTACGCTACACTCCCTCCAAGGCCAATACATCCTTCCTACGGTGTGGTGCCCAGAATTGAACACCGTACTCCAGACGTGGTCTTACCAGGGCTTTGTATAGCTGTAGCATAACTTCTACCCCCGTGTACTCTAGTGCTCTAGTTATAAAGGTCAGCATTCCATTAGCCTTTTTGATTATTTTCTGTACCTGTCCATGACATTTTAATGATCTATGTACATGGACCCCAACTCTCTTTGGACCTCCACTGTTTCTAGTTTTTCACAATTTAGAAAATACTCTCTTTTAGGGACAACGTGGATTACCTCACACTTGAAATCTATTTGCCACAGTTTTGCCTATTCACTTAATCTATTAATATCTCTTTGTAATGTTATACTTAATTCTACACTGCTTACGATGCAGCCTATCCTGATGTCGTCAGCAAACTTGGATATGTGGCTCTCTATCCTATCATCTAAGTCATTAATAAATATGGTGAATAGTTGAGGCCCCAACACAGATCCCTATTGGACACCACAACAACAACAGCTTGTAGTAAAACGTCCCAAGGTGCTTCACAGGAGTGTTGTAAAGCAAAATTTGACACCGTGCCACATAAGGAGAAATTAGGGCAGATGCCAAAAAGCTTGGTCAAAGAGGTAGATTTTAAGGAGCATCTTAAAGGAGGAAAGAGAGGTGGAGAGGGTTAGGGAGGGAATTCCAGAACTTAGGGCCAAGGTGGCTGAAGACACGGCCACCAATGGTTGAACGATTAAAATCAGGGATGCTCAAGAGGCCAGAATTAGAGGAGCGCAGATATCTCGGTGGGGTGATGGTGCTGGAGGAGATTACTGAAAGCAAGGATGAGAATTTTAAAATCAAGGCGTTGGTTAACTGGGAGCCAAAGTAGGTCAGCGAGCACAGGGGTGTGATGGGTGAACAGGACTTTGTGCGAGTTAGGACACGGGCAGCCGAGTTTTGGATGATCTCAAGTTTACGTCGGGTAGAACGTGGGAGGCCAGCCAGGAGTGCATTGGAATAATCAAGTCCAGAGGTAACAAAGGCATGGATAAGGATTTCAGCAGCAGATGAGCTGAGGCAGGGACGGAGAGGGGCAATGTTACGAAGGACACCGCTAGTCACTTCTTGCCAATTAGAGTACCTGCCCATTACCCCAACACTCTATTTTCTGGCGTTCAGCCAATTTCCTAACCAGGTCAATAATGAGCTTCAACTTTATCAGTCTCTTATGAGGGACTTTATCGAATGCCTTCTGGGAGTCCATATAAAAAACATCCATAGACATTCCCCTGTCCACTACTTTAATCACATCTTCAAAAAATTCGATCAGGTTCATCAGGCATGACCTATCCTCTACAAATTCATGCTGGCTCTCTGATCAGCTCAAAATGTTCAAGGTGTTCAGTCACTCTTTCCTTAATTATAGACTCTAGTAATTTCCCGACAAAGTAAGAGGCAGAGGAAGGCAGGTTAATGTTTCAGATACATTGGCTGGACTGAACTGTAACAATTGAGCTGCAATACAGATCTTTCAAAACTGGAGGGAAATACAGCAGTTCAGGCCCACAATATTCAAATAGAGCAAACCTGCGAATATGAACTCGAAATGCAAATAGGACGAGTTGTCTGAGCTTCATGGCCGGCATTCTAGAGCTCGATGGGGCCATGTATGGCCCATGGGTGGTACTTGGGACACCCCCACTTTATGGGGAAACAGGTCTTCGAACTTGAGGCAACACCAACATCCTTACTCCACTGGCATTTTTAATATATTCCAGAGACTTGAGCACATAAACTAGGCCGACACTCCAAGTGCAGTACTGAGGGAGTGCTGCATTGTCGGAGGTGCCATCTTTCAGATGAGACATTAAACCGATGTCCCGTCTGCCCTCTTGTTGGACGTAAAAGATCCCATGGCACTATTTTGAGGAAGAGCAAGGGGAGTGCTCCCCGGTGTACTGGCCAATATTTATTCCTAAACCAACATCACTGAAACAAATTATTTGGTCATTTTCACATTGTGTGGGATCATCTTGTGCACAAATTGGCTGACGCATTTCCTACATTACAACAGTGACTACACTTCCAAAGTATTTCATTTGGGATGTCCTGAGCAAATTTGCTGACACCTCTAACCTTGAGTGCTTGGAGAAGTCTTCGCCCTTTGAAAGATTTGCTCAGGCTAGACATTACCCATGTCCTAAAACAGGAAAGGAAATCGGGCCTGTAATCTGAAGGGACATGAGTGAGTGTGTGTGTGCCAGAGCCCCATTAACAGCCTATTACAAAGGCATTACAGGGTGCATCGAACAGAATGGGCTGGATGTGTGCATCCCCCATGGTGGTGTAGCCAGCAATTGTGCACGAAGACTGCCACTCGTGGGGTAACGAAACAAGATTTCCATTACATAGGATATACAGCACAGAAACTGGCCATTCGGCCCAACCAGTCCATGCCGGTGTTTATGCTCCATTCGAGCCTCCTCCCGTCTTTCCTCATCTAAAATCTATCAGCATAACCCTCTATTCCCTTCTCCCTCATATGCTTGTCCAGCCTCCCCTTAAATGCATCTATACTTTTCGCTTCAACCACTCCCTGTGGTAGCGAGTTCCACATTCTCACCACTCTTTGGGTAAAGAAGTTTCTTCTGAATTACCTATTGGATTTCTTGGTGACTATCTTATATTGATAGCCTCTAGTTATACGCTTCCCCACAAGTGGAAACATTCTCTCTGTATCCACTCTATCAAAACCTTTCATAATTTTAAAGACCTCTTTTAGGCTACCCCTCAGCCTTTTTTTAAGAGAAAAGAGACCCAGCCTGTTCATCCTTTCCTGATATGTATACCCTCACATTTCTGGTATCATCCTTGTAAATCTTCTCTGCACCCTCTCCAGTGCCTCTATATCCTTTTTATAATATGGTGACCAGAACTGTACGCAGTACTCTAAGTGTGATCTAACCAAGGTTCGATACAGGTTTAGCATAACTTCAGTACTTTACAATTCTATCCCTCTAGAAATAAACCCTAGTACTTGGTTTGCTTTTTTTATAGCCTTGCTAACCTGTGGCACAACTTTTCGTGATTTGTGTATTTGTACTCTGGGATCCCTTTGTTCCACTACCTCACAGACTCGCACCCTTCAAGTGATAAGTGACCTCCCTATTCTTCCTACCAAAATGTAATACCTCACATTTATCTGTGTTAAACTTCATTTGCCAATCATATGTCCATTCTGCAAGTTTATTAATGTCCTCCTGTAACTTGTTGCAGTCCTCCTCGGTATTGACTATCCCCCCCAATTTGGTGTTATCCGCAAATTTAGAAATTGTGTTTTTGATTCCAAAGTCTAAATCATTAATATAAATTGTGAGCAACAAGTGGTCCCAGCACTGATCCTTGTGGAACACCACTACCCACCTCCTGCCACTGTGAATTGCTAACTTTTGCCCCACTCTCTGCTTTCTGTCCTGAAGCCAGCCAGCTATCCATTCTGCTACTTGTCCCCTGACTCCGCATTCTCTGACCTTGTTCATCAGTCTATTATGGGGTACCTTATTGAAGGCCTTTTGAAAATCTAGATAAATTACATCTACTGCATTACCATTGTCTACTCTCTCTGTTACCTCTTCAAAAAATTCAATGAGGTTGGTCAAGCAAGACTTTCCCTTTTGAAATCCATGCTGACTATTCATTACTATGTTTTTGGTTTCTAGATGTTCTTCTCTTTTCTTCTTTAGTAGGGATTCCATTATTTTTCCTACCACCGATGTTACGCTGACTCGTCTATAATTCCCTGGACATGTTCTATCCCCCTTAAATATGGTTCTCTCCATACTCTGTGTTTGCTTTAGTGGGATACCAGGAATAAGACTGGGAAGGCCATCATAGAGGCAGTGCAGGTGTTATGATTTTAGTTCCTAAATCACAGGCTCTCCTGATGGCTTGATGAGTAAGGGCACTGTGTGCTATCAAACTGTACAAACCAGTGGGTCCCAGGTTCAATCAGTGATTTATTTTGAGTTAGCTGATCTCAGCTGAGGCAGCAATTGGGACCCTTCAGTTAGCCTCAGCACCCTTAGACACGAGGAGGGGAAAATCAGACCAGCATATCTGACTGAGAAGGGGGAATAACAGCCCAGCCTGATCCTGTCCACCAGGACGGATGGGACAATGAATGGTGATCAGGATTTGCTTCCTCAGTTCTTGGCACCACAATTTAGGAAGGAAGTCAAGGCCTTGGAGAGAGTACAGAGGAGTTTTACTCGATTGGTACTAGGGATGTGGGATTTCAGTTATGTGGAGAGTCGAGAGAAGCTGGGATTGTTCTCCTGAGAGCAGAGTAGGTTAAGGGGATATTTAATAGAGGTGTTCAAAATCATGAACGGTTTTGATAAGAGTAAATAAGGAGCAACTATCTCCACTGGCAGAAGGGTCAGTAACCAGAGGTGACAGATTTAAGGTAATTGGCAAAACAATCAGATACGACATGAGGGAACAAAATTTTACACACAGTTATGATCTGGAATGCACTATCTGAAAAGGTGGTGGCAGCAGATTCAATACTTACTTTCAAAAGGGAATTGGATAAATACTTGAAGGGGAAAAAATTGCAGGGCTAAAGGGAAAGAGCAGGGGAGTGGGACTAATTGGATAGTTCTTTCAAAGAGCCGGCACAGACGTCCTTCTGTGCTGTATCCTAGGAACAGGAGTTTCAGGGCACTCGAGCCAGTTTGAAGTGCGTAGAATGCCAATGTGGCTCCATTCTGCACTTGACAGTGTCTTTACCAACTGAGCCATAGGAACAGGAGGAGGCCATTCAGCCCCTCGAGCCTGTTCTGCCACTCAATTAGATCATGGCTGATCTTTATCTTAACTCTATATCTACCTGCTTTTCAACCCATCATTTCTATTTGGAGCAGGAGCTTTGTGAATTCCAGCTTCCTTCTCCTTCCCTTCCCCAATTAATCATGCTTTCAGCCCCTTTGAGATTGCACGCATTTATTTTGAACTTAAAATCAGCAGGAGTTTAAATAAAAACACCCACAGTCCAAATAATGCAAAATGTTTTGGATTGTGGTGCTTTTTTCCTCGTGCTATACTCAGGGCTATACTCTCTGGAGTTTAGAAGAATGAGAGGTGATCTCATTGGAACATATAGGCTGTGAATTAGCGGTCGAAGGCTTCCCGCGGGGAAATGCCTCCGATCTACAAATTAAATGCCAGCGTACCTGGTGGTCCAGGAGGTACGGAGATTCGCAGTCCTGGGCCTCTCCGGGTACCCGCGGGTAAAGACCCACATATCCCAGAGGCGCAGGCGGCTCGCAAGCGCCCCTGGGATCACGTGGACCAGCCCAACCAATAAAAGAAGGGAATCCCCATTCATGCTTACGGGGATTCCATATGGCCCCATAAGCATGAATGGGAATACCCCCAAGAATACATGAACACATCAAAAAAATAAAATAATTACATATTTAAAATTAATAAAAATGCCATTTAATTAAATATTTAAAACCATTTTTAAAAAAATAAATAAATTTAAATGTTTTAAGGGGCTAAAAATAAACTTACCTTTATTGTACAGGTTTTTTTAATGTATAAACGATAATTTATTTTTATGTTTCTTTAAGCTCTTATCCTGGACAAAGCAGCCTGCTCGATTGGCACCCCATCCACCACCTTAAACATTCACTCCCTCCACCACCGGTGTACCGTGGCTGCAGTGTGTACCATCTACAAGATGCACTGCAGCAACTTGCCAAGGCTCCTTCGGCAGCACCTCCCAAACCCGCGACCTCTTCCACCTAGAAGGACAAGGGCAGCAGGCGCATGGGAATACCACCACCTCCAAATTCCCCTCCAAGTCGCACATCATCCTGACTTGGAAGTATATCGCCGTTCCTTCATCGTCGCTGGGTCAAAATCCTGGAACTCCCTCCCTAGTAGCATTGTGGGAGTACCTTCACTGCATGAACTGCAGCGGTTCAAGAAGGCGGCTCACCACCACCTTCTCGAGGGCAATTAGGGATGGGCAATAAATGCTGGCCTTGCCAGCGACACCCAGATCCCATGAAGGAATAAAAAAAAAACAGGCCTTACGCCTGCTTTTACCAGGTGTAAGAATTCCACTGGTATTCACTGGGCAGAAGTTGGGCAAATAGCCAACTCTCCGCCTGCGGATGCCCTTTTCCCGGGGATGTGGGGGATCTGACAGATCGCAAGTTCCGAGTTTTCGCGTGCGCACCATAGGGGCCGCAAATTACGGCCCTCAAGATTCTGAGGGGGCTTGTCAGGGTAGATGCTGAGAGGCTGTTTCCCCTGGCTGGAGAGTCTAGAACTAGGGGGCATAGTCTCAGGATAAGGGGTCGGCCATTTAAGACTGAGATGAGGGGGAATTTCTTCACTCGGAGGTTTGTGAATCTTTGGAATTCTGTACCGCAAAGTGCTGTGGATGCGGAGTCATTGAGTATATTTAAGGCTGAGATAGATAGACTTTTGGACTCGGGGAATCGAGGAATCTGGGGATCAGGCAAGAAAGTGGAGCTGAGGTTGAAGATCAGCCATGATCTCATTGAATGGTGGAGCAGGCTCGAGGGGCCGTATGGCCTACTCCTGCTGCCAATTCATATGTTCTTATGTGCTGATTTTGATTTCAAAATAAATAATTTTTCCGATTTCCAAAATAAAGAGTAAAATTGAAAGTGAATTTTCAGTGAGAAATATTTTTACCAGTGAACTTGTTTGTCTGGTGTGGATGGTTTGGCTGCTCTTTAGACTTTCCTCAAGGTGATCCACATTTCAATCACTGAGCATTCCTCGCCATTACTTTTTCCCTGTGCGAAACTCTCACTGGAGTGCTGAGAGATTGTGGCGAGGTGTTAATTAAAATGCCAGTGTGAAAATCTAATTCTAATTATCCTTTGCCCTGTTCTTGCTTGCAGGCACTCAGCTGGAGAAATTGATGGAGAGTATGAGGAGTGAGATAGCGGCTCATCCGCCTATAGAGGGCTCCTACATACCCCGCCGCGGAGACTTCTGCATCGCCAAGTTTATCGACGGAGAATGGTAAAGAGCAAATTGCGCCAAGGTTACTTCTTTGTTCTTGTCCAAAAAGAGTAAAGCAGATAATTTCCTCTGCCAGGCTGTAGTATTCTGAGAGTAGACTCGTCAGAAACCCCCTCGCCACGAGCTGCCCTGTCTGATGGGTTAGAGCTGCCCCTACATTGCAGCCCGCGAGTCTGGAGAGAGTGAGCTAACTGCACCACTTTCCTGCATTTGCCTTTATGATGTACAGCCAGTCTTCCTGTAAACCCAGCGGCTCCGCAGGGACCTGCATGTGTACAGACTGACTGTGACGCTTTGCCGAGTGTGGTAATGTGATAACCCTAATAGAGAGAGAATAACAACAAGAACTTGCATTTATGTAACACCGTTAATGTAGTAAAACGTCCCAAGGCACTTCACAGGAGCGTTATCAAACAAAATCTGACACCAAGCCACATGAGATATTGGGACAGCTGACGTAGATTTTAAGGAGATGTTAAAGGAGGGGAGAGAGGTAGAGAGGTTTAGGGAGGGAATTCCAGAGATTAGGGCCTAGAAAAGAAAGACTTGCATTTATATAGCACCATGAAACCTGTGTTATGGGACCCAGCAGCCTAAGACCAATATAAAGTAGTTTCACTTGTATCACCCCCTGTTTACTGTATACATCCAAGGAGATACCAGGAGGACTCTATCCACTGAACCTTTACATTGCACCTTATCATATTTCTCAAACATCTCAAATGAATCACTTTGAAAATGCAGTCACTGTTAAGAAAACAAAAGTCTGCAACAATTTTAGAAACATACATAGAAGATAGGAGCAAGAGTAGGCCGTTTGGCCCCTCGACCCTGTTCCGCCATTTAATGAGATCATGGCTGATCATCCAAATTCAGTACCCTGTCCCTGCTTTCTCCCCATATCCCTTGATCCCTTTAGCCTTAAGAAATATATCTAACTCCTTCTTGAATATATTTAATGAATTGGCCTCAACTGCCTTGTGTGGTAGAGAATTCCACAGGTTTTCACACAGCAAGATCCCACAAACAGCAATGACACGAGAGAAAGAAAGAGCTTGCATTCATAAGGTATTTTTCACAACCTGAACGTCCCAGCACTAAGACAAAAGACAAGTTATTACAACCATAGAAATTTACAGCACAGAAGCAGGCTAATGGCTGACAGGAGCAAGAAGGCAAGAATAGATTAGCCTGCCATCCACTCAAACTGCTCAGTGTCAGAGCAGGGTTATTCAGAATGCTTTTACCATTTTCAACTGCCTGTTTGAAGCACTAAAATTAGTGTATTATTTCATTGTAAATTTTTCAATGTAGTACATGCATCTTACTGAATAGGGTCTAATTGAGGTAGTTGTGCATTTACTGGATTCTCGGTCACTGCTTGTCACCATCTTTTATTCATTAGGAACATAGGGATTGCTAGATGAAAAAGACCAAGGTCCATCTTGTTCAGTGGTTCTCGAACTTTTTTGATTGAAAGACCCCTTTTCAAATGGATCAGTAAGCACGGACCCCCATCTAAATTACAATGCTATATAATATTCATAATATGAAAGTGCTATATAATATTCATAATATGAAAGTGCTGCATGTAGAGTGTTTTAATAATGATTTTAAGAACCTGTACTTTGTCGCCTTTGCTGCCATG
Source organism: Somniosus microcephalus (assembly GCF_052327205.1). Lineage (NCBI taxonomy): Eukaryota > Metazoa > Chordata > Chondrichthyes > Squaliformes > Somniosidae > Somniosus > Somniosus microcephalus. Next base: position 67,788,471 of record NC_141003.1, on the reverse strand, counting down.
GCAGAAAATGATGTTTCACAAATGTATGTTGGGAAAGGTAGCAGCACTTTCACTGCTTCTTTTACCAATTCTGGGTACTGATTGGGAAAACAACCATAGGCGACATCTAATTGAATCTTTTGATGAAGTAACAGGGAGGCTTGATGAAGGGAATGCAATGGATGTTGTCTGCATGGATTTTTGCAAGGCATTTGACAAAGTACCATATAGAAGGCTGGTTAACAAAATTGAGGCTCATGGAATAGGTAGGTCAGTGGCAGCTTGGATAAAGAATTGGCTTAAGGACAGAAAACAGCGAGTTGTGGTAAATGACGACTGTTTTTCAGACTGGAGGATAGTAGACAGTGGTGTTCCCCAAGGGTCAGTGCTGGGGCCACTGCTTTTTTTGATATATATAAATGACCTGGATATTGGAATACAGAGTAGAATTTCTAAATTTGCCGATGACACCAAACTTGTGGGTGCGGCAAACAGTGACGATATCAATCAACTGCAACAGGACATAGAAAAGGCTAGCAGAATGGGCAGACGAGTGGCAGATGGAATTTAATACAGAGAAGTGTGAGGTGATGCATTTTGGCAGAAGGAACAGGGAGAGGCAGTATACACCTAATGGCACAGTTTTAAAGAGTGTGCAGAGACAGAGGGACCTGGGAGTTAATGTGCATAGGTCCCTGAAGGACATATTGAGAGAGTGGTTAACAAAGCATATGGGATCTTGGGCTTCATAAATAGAGATATTGAGTACAAAAGTAGAGGAGTTATGCTGAACCTTTATAAAGCGCTGATTAGGCCACAACTGGAGTATTGCGTCCAGTTCTGGTCACCACACTTTAGGAAGGATGTGAAGGCCCTTGAGAGGGTGCAGAGGAGATTTACCAGAATGGTTCCAGGGATGGGGATCTTAGCTACAAGGACAGGTTGGAGAAGCTGGATTTGTTTTCATTAGAGTAAAGGAGGTTTAGGGGTGATTTGAGAGGTGTACAAGATTATGATGGGTTTGGATAGGCTAGACAGGGAAAGGCTGTTCCCACTGGTTGATGGTACAATGACTAGGGGACACAAATTTAAGGTTTTGGGCAAGAGATACAGGGGGGGATGTGAGGAAAAACTTCTTTACACAGCGAGTGGTGAATGACCTGGAATTCGCTGTCAACGGAAGTGGTGGAAGTGGAGACACTCAATGTTTTCAAGGGGAGACTGGATAGGCACTTGAGAGAAATAAACTTGCAGGGCTACGGGGATAGAGCGGGGAATGGGACTGACTGGATTGCTCTACAGAGAGTCGGCACAGACTCGATGGGCTGAATGGCCTCCTGTGCCGCTGTGACTCTGACATGAGGAAACATTTTTTTTTACACAGTGAGTTGTTGTGATCTTGACTACACTGCCTGAAAGGGTGGTGGAAGCAGATTCAATAGTAACTTTCAATAGGGAATTGGAGAAATGCTTGAAGGGAAAACATTTGCAGGGCTCTGACTAAAGAGTGGGACTTGTTGGATAACAGTACCTGCACAGGCCCGATGGGCCAAATGGCCTCCGACTGTACTGTATCATTCTATGATAATGGAAGTACTTGCATGCCTTCAGTCATGAAAGGTGCATTGAAAGAAAATGCATTGAGCACTGATACTTTCCCATCTTTAATTTGGGTTTAATTGAAGTTTTCTCACTAGATTTGCTTTAATTGTATGTTGGTTTTCACAAGGAAGATTTAAATATGTTTAAACTCATTTGTATCGCTTCAGAGTATCTGTGGGGGCAGGAACCCAGCCCGGGAGGGGATTGTGTACCAAGTGTACTGGCTCTACCGGGGTGTGTACCGACTGTACCGGGCTCCAACTCACCACTTGTTTCTTCAGTGAGGCTGACACATGGCGCCCGCAGCTCGAGTCCGCGGACTCTCACTCTTCGCTTGGCTGCGTTGCAACGTCAGGGGCCTGGCCATAGCAACCGCGAGCCGCCTTCTGCCACTCTATTCGATCCTGAACCGCCGCGCCCCTCCCTCTGCTGTCTGTCCAGACGGCTGCCTCTACCCGACTGCTGCAACCAGCCCGCGCCAGAGCCTGGGGGTGACATCACTTAGTAACCATGAACACTTCAGAAGCCATTTCCATGCCATTGATTCCAAATGGCTTTTCTATCAACCAGATCCTAAATAGGATGTACAAAATTGTAAGTAGAATTGAAGTGACTTTTCTTAGCTAAGAAGTAACTTTCAAATCATTTTGCAGACCCCCTGGAAAGTCTCTACGGACCCCAGTTTGAGAACCACTGATCTATTTCACCTAAGATCCTGGTAGTCGCATGATACAACAATAATGGAATTGTTAATGAATCATAGCAATTGATCTCTGTCAATTAGTCTACAACAGACTCAGACATGAGGCAAGGAAAACCCCCAGCGGTAGAAAACTTTGGGAAAGTGTAGGTTCAAAGTCACCTGTTCCTCCCAAGCATGCAACACTTACCATAGAACTACTGTTTTGAGGCAACCGGGCTCAGTGTGTTAAACTCCTTCCCCATCTCTTCCCGTCTAATCCATGACACCTTCTGTTTCATGGTGTCACTTGAGACAGGAAGTTCAGAATGTTATGGTAGCGGAGAGGCAAAGAATTCTCCACAATGGGGGTCATTTCTGCCTTTGCGGTGCAGGCGGGGAGCGCTGCCGGGGTAATCACCGCTGCTCTGCCCATTTCCGTCCATTCATTTTAACTGACAAAACATTGTGTTTAGACCTCCCACAATTTCCTGGATTGTCCTACTGGCAGCGCAAAATTGTAAAACCGGTCCTAATAAACCTGCTCCCAGGATCAACACAGTAACCAAGAGACGCCATTAAACGTGTCAGCCTTCCTCTTTATACCTTTGGAGATTACGGCACACTCCCAAAAATACGGTTCCCCTTTGTAGACTGGTGGCATCCTTTCCAATTTGACCTAGTAGTTTTGTACAACCTCTGTGATAAAGTGCAACTTAATGTAATTTAAGCTGAGATATCGTTCAAGCATCCCAAGCCCCTCCCCAAACCTGTGTTATAGGTCAGTATAATTGCGCGCAATTAAATGTTTTCATATGAAGAAGCTCGATCATGCCTTAACTATGTGCTTCAAAGTTTGACGTCTGCTTCTGCAAGTCAGTAACATGCTCTTCAACTCCCCTACTGGCTCAATTAGTAATTGTACAATGTGGCACTGAGCCATACCAGCATAGAAGGTCCCAGGTTCAATTCCCAAGCTGTACAGTCATGTGATCCCAGTTAGGATTCAACAATTGGCCTCTAGACTCGGGAGGTGGAAAATCAGCCAAGGTTCCCACCCCGATCACTATCCATTGCGGACAGAATGGGGATAGGTTTTGAATGAGGCTGCTAACAATTACTGTCCAGACTTCAAACTTCGGCAAGGTACCAGAGAGCACCATCAGAGCCGCAAACCCAGCAGGACTCTGCTTCTTCACGTAAAGTGGAGAGGACATGGGGAGAAATGTTTTTAAGGACAGAAAGCACTATAATGATATGAGAAAATATTTTAATTGAGACTGGCTTAGAAACACTGCTCTTGTGGCATAATTGGGACCACTGGAAAAAGGCCAACTGCACCACTGCCATCTGTGTCCCATCTCTGTTGTGTATGTAATATGTGTGCTACTTTGAACCTATGGACAGGACTGCACTACTTGTAGGGCGTAGTGATACGCAGTACCACTCCTGGCCATAGGGGTATAAATAGTACTGTGGGTATTGATCTCCCCTCAGTTCCCGCCTGTGGGCATGAAGTAAAGACCTACGTATAGTCCCTACCTCCAACCAGTAAAGACCTGTTTGAGTTATACGTTTAAGTCTTTGTGTTGATTGTTCAATACAATACACATACTTAACACTGGCGACGAGTCAGGTTCTTACCCTGCGGCAGTTGAAGAGAGGTTTCAAACATCACCACCCCACTAGAAGCGACAGGCTTTAGGACTCTGAAGCCTCCATCAGCGACTGAGCACTGGAGTGCAGCAGCCATCCTGACAGCTTCCAGCGACTGACAGAAGTCTTTCTGCAGTTTCCTTGTTCAACCTAGGTGGTGGGGTAAGCCGTGCAGCGTTGGCTGCAAAGACAGGGCTGGGGAAGTTGGAGAAGATAAGGGCGATTGCAATCCCTGATAAGAGCCGCGGTGAAACGCGCGAGCGGGTAAGCCAGAGCCCGGGAGGGAGCGAGCAAGAGCCGCGCGAGCGGGTGAGCCAGAGGCCGGGAGCCGCTTCAAGTGCGAGGCGCAGCGCAGGCCAGCGATCGGAACCAAAGATAAGGGCCGCACTCGGACTGAAAGGCGCGGCGGCTGCAGAAGCTCAAGGTGCGAGAGCCGCGGTGCACAGCGCGGGCTATCGATCGCGGCGAAGATAAGGGCCGCACTCGGGGGCTGAAGGGAGACGGCGTCGGGGGACGGGTGAAGACCGCCAAGCGCGGGAAAACCGCCATTTTGTGGGCGGAGGACGACGGCAAGAGCGGGAAGCCGCCATCTTTGATAACAAGTAAACAAAATAAAATCTGAGAAATTGCAAATCTACAATGCCTAAACACGGGAATATTAGCACCTTTGATAGTGACCTCGAAGATTGGGCCATATATGTTGAAAGAGTAAAAAATTATTGTAAGGCCAATAAAATTCGTGACCAAGATAAAGCTCTAACATTATTAAATTTAATGGGTGCGAAGACATACGGGCAATTGAAACACCTGTTATCACCAGATGAACCGGCGGATAAGACGTTCGATGAGATTGTTACTGTCCTGAAAGATCATCTAAACCCCACGCCGCTGATGCTAGCGGAACGATTTAAATTTTACGACAGAAGGCAGCTACAGCATGAAAGCAATGCTGAATATTTGCTGGAATTGCGTAAATTAGCGAAATATTGCCAGTTTGGAACGGGACTGACAGATGCACTACGAGACAAATTTGTGTGTGGTTTATTTAAACAGGATACACAAAAGCGACTGCTCGAGGAGAATGAGCTGACGCTTGAGAAGGCGGTCACTATGGCAGCAGCACACGAAGCCGCAGCGAGAGGCACGGCAGTAATGCAGCTACGGTCACCGGAGCTCAGTGCACACAAATTGGGTGTGAGTTCTGTTAAATGTTATCGTTGTGGAAAGACAACGCATGATCAGAACCAGTGTTGGTTTAAAAACCAAGAATGTAGAACTTGTGGTAGGCTTGGACATATAGCTAGAGTATGCAGGTCAGGGAAGAAGACCAGCAACAAGAAGTCACCGCAAGGAAAATACGCAAAGGTACACAAGGTGACCGAACAGGAGTCCGATTCAGACGCTAGCAGTAATGAACTGGCTAGCTTAAGCTGTAATGAACTGGCTAGCTTAAGAGTACTCAACGCTGGTAAGGGTGCAGACCTCCAGACAATTTGGGTCACTCTTCAGATAGAAGGAGTCCAAGTAAAACTGGAATTGGACACTGGATCGGCATTGACGGTCATAAATAAGAAAGATTACGGAAAGTTATTCCAACATATTCCCCTACAGGATACGGGGATTATATTGAAAACATACACGGGGCAAAGAGTGTACCCCATCGGGAAAATAGAGGTTGCAGTGGTCCACAAGGGCGAAGACAGTCAAATAATGGACTTATATGTGATATCTGAAGGAGGTTCTCCACTACTAGGACGGGAGTGGATTAGGAAAATGAATATGGACTGGCATTTCCTACAAACAATAACGAGTGAGAACTCGGTGAAGATAGTCGGCCCAGACTCTGGAACGGATGATGGTAAGCCCAACTCAGGTGCAAAAGACAAAGTTTCCACACAGAATTCCACTGAGCAACAACAACATAGTTTAACTGTGGATTCTGAGTCTGGCAAGTCTACTGATGTGCCCATTTCTGAGGGACACTGGGCTCGAACTCAACTCCATTTCAAACTACAACAGCAATTAGAACAAATGCTTCGCTGTTTTGAGCAAGAGTTGAATGCAACGAAAGAGTTCTTTGATATAGAGTTGGAGAATCTGGAAAGACAACAGAAGCAGCTGATGGAGAAAATGGAGCAGGAGCACACAAAACGTCTGATGTCAGAGGAGTTAACGGTCAGCCAACTCCTGCATATGCTGAAGGACAGGACTCTGAAATGGGAAAAACTTGAACACGAACTTCAATATTCAAACGAAAGGGGTTCGGAGCTCTCAAAGGTTATTGGAAGAGCTGAGGTGGCAACACAGACTGAGATGACTGCAACAGAGCAGCACTTGGATGCCAAAAGTACGCTGACTCACGTCAACGTAGAACAACAGACCGCTGAAACAGCTGCTCCGGTAGAGGGATTGAATAGTCCGATCAATCAATCTCCAAAAGAAGTTGAAGTAGTAAAATCTCAAATGAGGTCATTAGTAAACGACTTGCTGAAATCCCAGAAAAAGCTGGATGAAGAGGTACGCATGAAGAAGTCTCTTCAGGAAAGATGTCTGGACTTGGAACAAAAGCTGGCTAACGCCCAGCTGGGTATGGAGGAAATAGAAGACCCTCTCGCTGGCCTAGATCAGGACGACACCGAATATTACTATGTCCTGTCCTGCCCAACTTGTAACTTCGACTCCCACCATACAGAAATCATGGAGGAGCACCGAAAGTCTACGGAACATCGGGAGAAGGTGGCTCTACTACGGAAAAAGGAGGAAGAGAAGGAGGAACTGCGCATGCAGCTGGCAGCTGACAGTGGAGCCCAGAGAGTCTCCAAGAAGCAGAAAAGGAAAAGTCGAAACAGAAGATGACCCATCTGAACCATTATTACCTCTACCAGATCACACACGTGGTCCCTCCGAACGGAGCCAATTCAGTTCGGAAGTTCAAACTGTTAAATCCATGGAAGGACTATTGAATGAGTCACTCCAGCAACGTGAACCGACTACACCACAGAGATTGAATCTGTGAACTGTTTTCCGCAGCGACTGAATCTGTGATCTGTTTTGACATGAAGTTATCTATGTATCTATGTTATTCTGTTATGTAAACCTGAAGTTATATATGTATATATGTTATTACGTTATGTTAAATGGGGAGATGACTGTAAAGCTAGGAAGGGAGGAATGTTGTGTATGTAATATGTGTGCTACTTTGAACCTATGGACAGGACTGCACTACTTGTAGGGCGTAGTGATACGCAGTACCACTCCTGGCCATAGGGGTATAAATAGTACTGTGGGTATTGATCTCCCCTCAGTTCCCGCCTGTGGGCATGAAGTAAAGACCTACGTATAGTCCCTACCTCCAACCAGTAAAGACCTGTTTGAGTTATACGTTTAAGTCTTTGTGTTGATTGTTCAATACAATACACATACTTAACAATCTCCAGCCTGAGCTTATGTTAACCTCAGTCTGTCGCTCACTGCCCCATGTGGCTTAGGACAGGCTAAGCTGATCTTTCAACACACGGACCACATGTGTTGCTTTCTCATGTTAAGGATGCCCGTGTTGATTTGCAATGATTCACATGATCCCATAGTGCTGTTGGTGGAAGAGGTGGAGGGAGTGGAGCAAAACGCAGCCAAACCTGTTCAGCTCCATCACATTAACAGGATTTTGAAATTGTATGTTTATTGATGGAAACTTGTACTGGGGCATGGCACACTTTACCACTTGGCCATTTATTGTTGGCATTAAGCAAACGGGGAGTGGCACAGGCCCCAGCATCGCACAGGCCTCATTCCTTGCACTGTTCCACATTAGTCTTTACTTTTTTCATTACCAGCATCCCCCTCCCCAGTTCCCTCCTCCTAAAGATGCTGACTCTTGCCAGGATACTGTTCCACGGGTAGCAGCAGCTCTCCAGTCCCTCTCCCGAGTGACCATTCATCAAATGCAAACCTGTCGACAGTCATCACAGCTGAGTCCAACCTCCTTCTCGCCCGAATCCCGCTTTCCAGTAGAGGTCATGAGAAAGCAATTGGAACCCTTGCTAACTTTACCTTCTTCATATAACTGGCATTGAGGCCATTTGCAATGCACATACTGATACCCCAGCTGAGATACTTAACTCCACACAGACCTGGGATCAAATCTGAGAGCCAGGTGTTAGCTTGGCTCAGTTGGTATCACTCATGCCTCTGAGTTAGAAGGTTGTGGGTTCATACCAGACGTCAGGACTTGAGCACATAACCCAGGCCGTCACTTCAGTGCAATACTAAAGTTGTGCTGTGTTGTTGGATAAGATGTTAAAACATTGCCTGTCTGTTTGTTCAGGTAGAATTTACAGATCTTGTGGCACTATGCAAAGAACAACACGAATTCTTCCAATGTCCAGGCCAACATTCCTTCCTCAGCCAACGCTACCAAATATAGATTAACTGATCTGACAAAAATGAAACATTTTTGGGTATGATAATTTGCTAGGTTCTTTCTTGCCGACCACAGAACATACATGCTTAAAATTGATTGCTGCTAACAAGTGTCAACCTTGGCTCAATGGTCGCACTCTTGCCTCTGAGTCTAGGTTCAAGCCCCACTCCAGAGTCTTGAGCATGTAATCTAGGCCGGCATTTCAGGGCAATACTGTAGGATTGTTGCACCGTCCGAAGTACCATTTTTCGGATGAGATGTTAAAACAAGGTGCCATCTGCCCTCTCCAGGTGGACGTGAAAGAACCCACGGCACCAACCGAAGAAGAGCAAGAGGGTTCTACCCTTGTCCTGGCCAACGTTTATCCCTCAACGACCATTATCAAAAAAGATTATCTGGTTGTTTGTCTCATTGTTGTTTGTGGGACCTTGCTGTGCTTAACTTGGCTGCTGCATTTCCCTACATTACAACAACAACTATACTTCAAAAGCATCAATGTGCGTGGCTGAAGGTTGTTTCTGTAAAACAAAGGGTGGTTTAATATGCTAATGTCTATTGAGTGCCGAGCCATTAGTGTCATCCTTGACTAGTTGACTGGGCAAGTGTTAATTTCCTGCAATTGCCAGTTGATCATAGTGCTTGGAACAGTGGGTTTCTTTTGAGTCACTCCATTCAATTGGAAGCATTCTGTAGGGCTGTTTACATGTTTGGTAGGTGTATTCGTGCAGACAAACTCATTGAAACGTATAATATCTCATTGAAATGTATAAAATTCTGACAGGGCTAGACAGGCTGGATGCAGGGAGGATGTTTCCCCTGGCTGGGGGGTCGAGAACGAGGGGTCACAGTCTCAGGATATGGGGTAGGACATTTAGGGCTGAGATGAGGAGAAATTTCTTCACTCAAGAGGGTGGTGAACCTGTGGAATTCTCTACCACAGAAAGCTGTGGAGGCCAAGTCACTGAATATATTTAAGAAGGAGATAGATAGATAGATTTCTAGACACAAAAGGGGTATGGGGAGAGAGGGGGCATATGGTATTGAGATAGAGGATCAGCATGATCATATTGAACGGCGGAGCAGGCTCGAAGGGCCGAATGGCTGCTCCTGCTCCTATTTTTCTATGTTTGGAATCCTGTTCAGGAGGACAGGGCTTCATCCCTCTTAGTGCTTACAACATTCAGGGAGAAGAGAATGCAGAACACCTGCCGGAAACACTCATTTCCTGACAACCGAATGCACTTAAGGATTTTGGGTGGATGTCAGTGAGGATAGTTTGTTAGATAAGTTATGACATGACATCAAGATTAAATCGCATTCTTTGATGCTTGTACTACAGTCAAATCTTAAAGATATAGCACTTGTGATATGAATGTTTTAAGAAGATGGTTGCTGGAACCTTTTACATTCCATGGGTAGCGGCTTGTTTAATAAAAAATACATAAACTGTTGTGTTTATTGCTGAGTGAGATTTTATTTTACGTCAGTGAATAGATGTTGTGATCACCAGTGTTTGTTGTTATATCCTTGGGCATAAATTTATTTTACTGCCAATTTTCTCTCTTTTGAAGGCATCGACTCCTACAGGGTGTAATTTCACCAGCATCTCTCCAATACCTTGCCCAAGTGTCCAGTCTTATGGTGGGAGCTGAGACAGACTGTTGGCAAACTACTTGACCATGTTAACTTGAAACAGATATTGGGAAAAGTTTCTTTAATCAGTAATAAATATTTAGAATGATTTACCACACATGGTAACAGAGGCAAAAAGGCCAGGGTCATTCAAACTACAATTAAGGGCCATGATCGGAGAGTTAAAGTAGCAGAGGGATGAGCTTTGATGGGCAGATTGGCCTTTTCTCATCCTTACTGCTTTCCCAATGGGAATACATTTTTTCAACTACCCTAGCCCCAACCAAGATTTGAGGTGAGCTTGGGGGATGGGGCTTGACTCGCCCGCCTTGTACAACTGGTGTATACTTGGCTCTTCCACTTGACACGATGGCAGAGAGTGGTAATTTGCACGGCGAGGAATTGCATGCAAAACTTGTGTCCTGACGCTTCCTGGCTCAGTGCCAGTTTTCCTTGCACCTATCTGCGAAGTGCCTTGAAACTTTTTTTTTTACGTTAAAAGCACTTTATAAGTGTAAGTTGTTGGTTTTACAATTTTACCCCTTGTTCTGAAGATGGTGACCTGGTGTATCATTCCACGGCCACTGTCTGTCTCCAATATCTCATCCAAGTGTGCATAAATTTTTCGTCCATGGGAACTTTCGTACCCGAGCCCAATCCCGTCCTCACTTGGCATCAACGTGTACATCTGAGCAGAAATCATTGGATACCAATTGGGAGTGGGAACCCTGGCTGAATTTTCTTTTCCTGCCCAGCATGCCTGCTAAAGCTAACCTTCCCCACCTCCTTCCCATCCCACTCGCCTCATTGACCACTGCCCCCTTGGATACTGCCAGGAGATCACTAAGCACTGCCCCTTTCCACATTTCCCTCCAGAATTAATATTCAGTCGCAAACATGGGCCTTTCTATCTATGATCTAATTGTGGGTGATTATGTTGACATTCTGGCTTTGACTGAAAGTAGGTTCACCGATGGTGACACTACTGCTTTTTGAAGCCTCCCCGCCTGTATATGGTTTCCAGTATCTGCCTCACTCAAACCACCATGGTGGCAGCATGACCCTCACCAGAAAATCCCACCGTGGCCTCTCTTTTTCCCCCCCCCCCCCCCCTTTCCTCCTCCTCTGGTACTTTCTCCTCCTTCGAGCACCTCATCTTGTTGCACCCCTCTTGCCTGTGCTTTAAAATCCTCATTGTCTACCACCACCCCATCCCAAGTTTTTCTCCTAAATATAATCCCTCCTTTCACCCCTCAGCCGCTGTACTGAGTGACTCCTCATCCTTGGTGACTTCAGTCTCCCTTTGCCCTCTCTCCTCTGAATTTGCTGTTGTCCCTAACTTTCTCCATCCGTGCAGTCTCCAACATGCAAACACTCCTACCCAGACTCAAGGCCACCCTCTCCACTTAGCCATCTTCCGTGGCCTCTCTACACTCAGTCTTGATCATAGACAAGGCCATCTCTGACCACTTACTTGTATCTCTCTCCATCCACTTCCAACCCAACTTCCTTTTGCATCTGCCCTTGGAAAAAACAATCTCCCCAAGTTGCTTCCAACTACCTCGACTTTGGCCCGCCACAATACTTCAGCCCAACCAATCCCTCACCTCCACCTTTGATGCCCTTGCCCCCAGTAAAGCCTTTACTCTCTCCCATCCAATTCATTCCCCCTGGTATGGTCCCCATCTTTGCTCCTTCAAGTCCAAGGGTCGCAGACTTTGAGCGTTCCTGGCACACAACTACTTTAGGCATCCATTAGATTTGGCTGGATAACTCCAAGCTGCTTTTCTCCATTGCCAACCATCTCCTTAAACTCCTCTCCTCTGCCCCTCAACCTTAACCTCCAACAAGTGTGAGGAGCTCACGGACTTCTTCGTCGCTAAGATTGAGACCGTCCGATCAGCTGCCTTTGCTGCATGATCCAGAGTCACAGCAACAGCGAGTTCGGTGAGAGGGGTCACAAATTGGTCCCCGGTCATAAATTGCGTACCATTGATACCAATTCCAGCCCCCTCCAGAGCCATCATCTCGGGCTTAACCAACCTAACCTGTTCTCCATCTGAGTGTCTTGTTTCACTCCCAATTTGAGCTTCTGACCCCACATCCTCGCAGTCACAAAGATTGCCTACTTCCACCTCCATAACATTGCCTGTCTCCACCCCTACCTCAGCCCATCTGCTTCTGAAACCCGCATTGGTGCCATTGTCACCTCCAGATTGATTGACTATTCTCATGCTCTTTTGGGCAGCCTTCCACACTCCATAAGCTTCAGCTCATCCAAAACTGTCCTGTTCCACTTGCCCATCACCCCTATCCTAGCTCGTCTACATCGACTCCTGGTCCCTCAGCACCTCTAATTTAAAATTCTCTTCCTCATGTTTAAATCTCTTTATGGCCTTACCCTTCCCTATCTCTTTAACTTCCTTCAACCCTACAACGTTCTCACCGCGCACCCCCCACACCGAACTCGCTGTTGCCCTGACTCTGACCACCAGCCGCCTAGGCCCAATGCTCACAAATTCCTTGCATAATCCCCTCCGCCTCTCCATTTCCCTCTTCTCCTTTAAGACTCTTCTTAAAATCCATCTCTTTGACCAGGTTTTTAGTTACCCCTCCTACTTAACATAAGAACATAAGAAATAGGAGCAGGAGTAGGCCATACGGTCCCTCGAGCTTACTCCACCATTCAAGACGATCATAGCTGATCTTCAACCTTAACTCCACTTTCCTGCCTGATTCCCATATCCCTTGATTCCCTTAGAGTCCAAAAATCTATTGATCTCAGCCATGAATATACTCAACGACTGAGCATCCAGAGCCCTCTAGAGTAAAGAATTCCAAAGATTCACAACCCTCTGATTGAAGAAATTTCTCCTCATCTCACTCCTAAATGGTCTTTATCCTGAGACTATGACCCCTAGTTCTAGACTCTCCAGCCAAGGGGATGCCTTTCAGCATCTGCCTTGTCAAGTACTCACAGAATCTATATATTTCAATGAGATCACCTCTCATTCTTCTAAACTACAGAGAGTATAGACCCATTCTATACAAACTCTCCCCATAGGACAACCCTCTCATCCCAGGAATCAATCTAGTAAACCTTCATTGCACCCCCCTCTAAGGCAAGTATATCCTTCCTTAGGTAAGGAGACCAAAACTGTACACAGTATTCCAGATGTGGTTTCACCAATGCCCTGTACAATTGCAGCAAGACTTCCTTAATCTTGTACTCCAACCCCCTTGCAATAAAGGCCATCATACCATTTGCTTTCCAAATTGCTTGCTGTACCTACATGCTAACTTTTTCTGTTTCGTGTACAAGGACACCCAAATCCCTCTGGACACCAACATTTAATAGTGTCTCACCACTTAAAAATTATTCTGTTTTTCTATTCTTCCTACAAAAGTGATTAACCTCACATTTCCCCACATTATACTCCATCTACCACCTTCTTGCCCACTCACTGTCTATATCCCTTTGTAGATTCTGTGTCCTCCTCACAGCTTACTTTCCCACCTAGCTTTGTATCGTCAGCAAACTTGTATACATTACGCTTGGTCCCTTTATCTAAGTCATTAATATAGCCTATAGTTTTCTAGATCAGTATGTTGAGCCAACTAGGGAACAGGCTATGTTAGGTATAGTATTGTGCAATGAGAAAGGGTTAATTAATAACTTTGTAGTAAAGGGGCCTTTAGGGAAGAGTGACCATAATAAGATAGAATTTTATATTGAGTTTGAAAGTGACTTACTTAAATCCGAAACTAGGATCTTAAATCTAAACAAAGCAAACTACATAGGTATGAGGGGCGAGTTGGCTAAGGTAAATTGGGAAACTACATTAAAAGGTATGACCGTGGATGAGCAATGGCTAGCATTTAAAGAATTAATACACAATTTACGACAAATATACATTCCTGTAAGGCACAAAAACCCCACAGGAAAAATGGTCCATCCGTGGCTAACAAGAGAAGTTAAAGATAGTATTAGATCAAAGGAAGAGGCTTATAATGCTGCCAAAAAGAATAGTAAGGTTGAGGATTGGGAGGATTTTAGAATTCAGCAAAGGAAGACCAAGAAATTGATAAATAAAGGGAAAATAGAATATGAGAGTAAACTAGTGAGAGATATAACAACAGACTGTAAAAGCTTCTATAGGTATGTAAAAAGGAAAAGATTAGCAAAAATAAATGTGGGTCCCTTACAGGCTGAGACAGGAGAAATTATAATAGGGAATAAGGAAATGGCGGAGAAATTAAACAAATACTTTGGGGTAGATTTTCCCGAACCTGTCGGGAAGAAGGCGGGACTTCCCCTTTCGGGTTTTTGACCCGCCTACTTCGACGTCCGGCCAATCCGCGCGATTTTCCCTTGATTGACCTTGTTGAGCCCACCCAGCGGGCTCAGCAGGCCAATTAAGGGCCACCCGGCAACAGGTGACGTCACAGACTGCAATTTCATCTGTCAAGAGTTCTTGACAAATGCTGCTTGAAGCTGTGAAACACTGACACTCTGAGTTCTAACATGAGTCCTTCTGCACAGACTCAGTTAGAACTCTCACCGGCACTCAAAGCTGAAGGCTGTCACTTTTGACAGATCGCAGCCATTCAGCTTTCAGTTCCGGCTGAGTGATGCACTCCCGACGGCTACAGGAAGAAAGGCTGTTAAGGTAAGTACACTGAAAGTTAACATGTAGGGTACAGCAAGCAGTTAGGAAAGCAAATAGTATGTTGGCCTTTATTACAAGAGGATTTGAGTATAAGAGTAAAGACGTCTTACTGCAATTATATAGGGCCCTGGTGAGACCACACCTGGAGTATTGTGTACAGTTTTGGTCTCCTTACCTAAGCAAGGATATACCAACCATAGAGGTAGTGCAACGAAGGTTCACCATACTGGTTCCTGGGATGGGGGGATTGTCTTCTGAGGGCAGATTGAGTAGGCTAGGCCTATATTCTCTAGAGTTTAGAAGAATGAGAGGTGATCTCATTGAAACATACAAAATTATTACAGGGCTTGACAGGGTAGATGCAGGGAGGATGTTTCCCCTGGCTGGGGAATCTAGAACCAGGGGTCACAGTCTCAGAAGGGGAT
The DNA here is from genome assembly GCF_052327205.1 of Somniosus microcephalus. Lineage (NCBI taxonomy): Eukaryota > Metazoa > Chordata > Chondrichthyes > Squaliformes > Somniosidae > Somniosus > Somniosus microcephalus. The sequence goes on along the minus strand of NC_141003.1, from coordinate 67,773,408 downwards.
GGTCATTTAGGACTGAGTTGAGGAGAAATGTCTTCACTCAGAGGGTGGTGAATCTTTGGAATTCTCTACCCCAGAGGGCTGTGGAGGCTCAGTCGTTGAGTATATTCAAGACAGAGATCGATAGATTTTTGAATATTAAAGGAATCAAGGAATATGGGGATAGTTCAGGAAAGTGGAGATGAGGTAGAAGATCAGCCATGATCTTATTGAATGGCGGAGCAGGCTCGAAGGACCAAATGGCCTGCTCCTATTTCTTATGTTCTTATGTAAATAGCTGAGGCACCGCCACTGAGTCCTGCGGCACCCCACTAGTAACAACCTGCCAACTTGAAAATGACCCGTTTATTCCTACTCTCTGTTTTGTCCTTTAACCAATCCTCTATCAATCAATGCTAATATATTACTCCAACCCCATGAGCCGTTATCTTGTGCAACAACCTTTCATGTGGCACCTTATTGAATGTTTTTTGAAAATCCAACTATACTACATCCACTGGTTCTCCTTTATCTACCCTGCTAGTTACATCCTCAAAAAACTCATAGATTTGTCAAACACGATTTCCCTTTCATAAAACAACATTGACTGTGCCTAATTATATTATGATTTTCTAAGTACCCTGTTACCACTTCCTTAATAATGGATTCCAGCATTTTCCCGACGACTGATGTCAGGCTAACTGGCCTGTAGTTCCCTGTTTTCTCTCTCTCTCCTTTCTTGCAGTGTTACATTTGGCACCTTCCAATCCACTGGGACCATTCCAGAATCTAGGGAATTTTGGAAGATCAAAACCAATGCATCCGCTATCTCTGCAGCCACCTCTTTTGGAGCCCTAGGATGTAGGCCATCAGATCCGTGGGATTTGTCCCATTAAATTCTCCAGTGCCTTTTACTAATATTAATTACTTTAAGTTCCTCACTCTTATTAACCCCTTGGCTCCCCACTATTTCTGGTATTTTTTTGTGTCTTCTGTGAAAGCAGATACAAAATATTTGTTTAACGTCTCTGCCATTTCCTTATTTCCCATTATAATTTCTCCTGTCTCAACTTCTAATGGACCCACGTTTACTTTTGCTGTCTTCCTTTTTGTGGAAGCTCTTATAATCTATTTTTATATTTCTTGCTAGTTTACTTTCATATTCTATTTTCTCCCTCTATCAATTTTTTGGCCATCCTTTGCTGGCTTCTGAAACTCTCCCAATCCTCAGGCTTACCACTCTTCTTGGCAACGTTATAAGCCTCTTCTTTTAATCTCATACTATCCTTAACCTCTTTAGTTAGCCATGGATGGATGACTTTTCCCATGGCGTTTTTATTGCTCAATGGAATGTATATTCATTGAGAATTATGAAATATTTTTTTTAATATTCGCCATTGCTTAGCTACCGCCATATCTTTTAATCTATTTTCCTAATCTACCTTAGCGAACGTGAGGCTCATACCTATGTAATTGGCTTTATTTAAGTTTAATACTCTAGTTTTGGACTTAAATACATCACTCTCGAACTCAATGTGAAATTATATATTATGATCACTCTTCCCAGATGATCCCTTACTATGAGATTGCTGATTAACCCTATCTCATTACACAAGACAAGATGTAAAGTAGCCTCTTCCCTGGTTGGTTCCACGACGTATTGCTCTAGGAAAATGTCTCGAATGCATTCCATGAACTCGTCCTCCAAACTAAAACTCCCCCTTTGGTTTGCAATCCACTTATGTCTGATAATGCCTTTGTGAAGCACCTTGGGACAGCATTCCACACTAAAGATGTTCGGGAAATGCAAGTTTTTTCTCTCCTCTCTCTAATTCTCCCACCACAAGATCACACACTAAACACGGTTGAAAAAGGCATTTCAACCCACTTTAGTTGATCCGATCAGAAGGACCCTGCATTGCGATATTCAAATCTTTCTTAAATTATTATAAGGTTTCACCTCTGTTACTGGTTAACTGTGAAAAGGACTCTAAGCAACTTCAGGAAGACACAGGCAAATTAGATCATCAGACAGATAGATGTCAGATGAAATTTAATACAGGGATATGCGAAGAGTTATATTTTGGGACAATGAGTAAGAAGGATATGTTTACATTATATGGTAAAACTTTAAAAGGATTAGAGGACCAGAGAGACTTGGGGGTTCAAACAAAGAAAATTTTATCAACTAGCGTGGTGGCAGCAAAAACCCTGTGTACGTTTAAGATGTAATTCGCAATGGGGGTTGTAGGGTGCCTCTGGATGAATGAACTGATATGAGCCAAATGGTTCTTCTCATCCGTGAAGTAATAGTTCTTTCAGAGAACCAGCACAAACACAGTGGGTCAAATGGCCTCCTCCTGCGCTGAAAAATTCTATACTCCACCTGGAAGTCCATTGCATGTCTTGACTTTCTTTGTGTGAAGAGGAAATGCTGACAGAAATGTGCTTTGACTGGCAGCTGTCCCGCAGGTAATCATTTTCTGGTCCAAGGGTCTGACACACGTGGAAACCCATCATTGCGCACAAGCAGATGGGTTGAAGAATAGTGGAGGCATTTTACATAGATGAGCATATGGTAATGCAGATTAGATGAGCATATGGTAATGCAGATTAAATTCTCAGCTAGTATGAAAGATAGACATGATGAATGAGCGGGAAAGTTGAAAAAAGAAGTGATTTGAGTTTGATCTCAGCCATTAATGGTCAGTGCAGGACAAATGTCCACAATGGTATAATCAAGTGCTGGACTTGCATCTTGAGGGCATTTGACTACAAAAAAATCAGCTTATTTTAATTCCATCTTGGTATACCACATTTGGAATATTGTTTTCATTAGATCATTGGCTGCATTGGGAAGGATTAAGAAAATAGCAACAAATATTGATCCCAGAATCAAAATGCTGTAAATTGGCCAATAGACTTGAACTTCTTTTCATTTGAAGAAAAGATTGAGGAGGGACATGATCCATGTCTTTAAATGCTGAAAGAAAGTGGAGTTGTCCCAAGTTTAACATAAAATGAAACTATAGGACTAGAGGCCATGAATTCAAACCTTGCGTGGTTCAAGCGAGTTTCTTTCTAAAACCACTTAGTAATACATGTGTGGAAGAGAGTAGTTAATACATAAATCATCTAATTCCTTTGTAAATGACTAATCTGTCTAGTTATGAATGGGCATCAGTACAGACAGATGATGGGACTTTGTGATTCCAATCCTATTGAAACAATGGGAACATTGTCTGTGGAATGTATTGGCCAAGGTTGACTAGTAATTACAGTATTTGTCCAGGAGCTTTCCTTCGTGTATCCGAGCTTTCTCCTGAGAGTTTTTGTATGTATATTTTCACCTTCCTCGTGAGATTAATTAGGAAAGTCTACTTTCTGATGGAGTGATTGTTCTTTCCTCATTCCATACTTTGTTACCTGCAGGGCTGACCTTTTTGATTATACCCACTATTTTTGCCTGCTGTCCAAAATACCTTTGCTTGTGCCATCATAGCTCATATGTTGTTATTCTGCCAAGTAACTGAGATAAGTTAATTCAGCACCGATGAGATGTGAATGGACAATGTCGAGGCAAAGCTTGTTACTGACTTATCACAGAATGATGCAGCACAGAAGAAGGCTCTTTGGCCCATTGTACCTGTGCCGGCTCTTTGAAAGAGCTGTCCATTTAGTCCCACTCCCCTGCTTTTGCCCCTTAGCCCTGTATTTTTTTCCCTTCAAGTATTTATCCAGTTCCCTTTTGAAATATACTATTGAATCTGCTTCCACCACCCTTTTAGGCAGTGCATTCCAGATCACAATGAATTGTTGCATAAAACAAGCAAAGACTTGGTCTTATTAACGCTGCAGAGAATTTGCCACTTGTCAACCCACTGTCCAATTCTGTCAATACCCTGCTGCAGTGATTCAGTTGCTGTTTACCTTTCCAGATAAATGATTGACCGCTTCCTGATATACCATGCATTCTATTCTACTCTCTGCAACCTTGGTGTCCTACACTAGAAGTCTAGGCCCTACACATAGGTTTCATAACATAAGCAATAGGAGCAGGAGCAGGCCATTTGGCTCTTCCAGCCTGCTCCGCCATTTAATGAGATCATGGCTGATCCGATTTTGGCTTCAACTCCACTTTCCTGCCTGCTCCCCATAACCCTTGACTCCCCTGTTACTCAAAAATCTGTCTGTCTCAACCTTGAGTATATTCAATAACTCAGCTTCCACAGCTCGGGGGGGTGGGGGGTAAAGAATGCCAAAGATTCACGACCCTCTGAGAGAAGAAATTCCTCCTCATCTCCGCCTTAAATGGGCTGCCCCTTATTCTGATACTGTGCCCCCTCGTTCTAGATTCCCCCATGAGGGGAAACATCCTCTCAGCATCTACCCTCTCCAACCCTTAATATACTTTCTTAATATAAAAGAAAGACTTGCATTTATACAGTGCCTTTCAAAACCTCAGGACGTCCCAAAGCACTTTACAGCCAATTAAGTGCTTTTGAAGTGTAGTCACTGTTGTATTGTAGGAAATGTGGCAGCCAATTTGCACACAGCAAGCTCCCACAAACAGTAACATGATAATGACCAGATAACCTCTTTTAGTGACGTTGGTTGAGAGATAAATGAGGGGAGAGGTCCCCAGCTCCTCTTCAAAATACTGCCATGGGATCTCTTACGTCCACCTAAGAGGGCTGTTGTCCTCGGTTTAACGTTCCATCCAAAAGGCGGTACCTCTGATAGTGCAGTACTCCCTCAGTATTGCAGTGAGGTATCAGCCTAAACTCTGGAGTGGAAGCTGAACCCGCAACTTTCTGACTCCGAGGCGAGAGTGCTGCCCACTGAGCCAGGGCTAACGTGTATGTGACTTTTGATAACATCTCAAGCTTTTCGGTTAAACCAGGAGCTCATGCTTCCTTGAGAAGTGTCTGCAACGGTGTTCTAAGACCAACGTTCATTTATTATTTATATGATTCAGTGTTTATACCCTCCCTGAGAAAGGTACATATTCAATTCAACAGCTTACCAGATGTGTCAAAGAAATTAATTTGGCTTTGTATTAAAGCCAGGCTTCTGCAAATTACCAAATGCTATGGCAATGTTGAGGCAGTTTCTATGACTTTGTATTGGATTCCCAGGAGATTGCCACATTTCTAGATCATAGGTCTGAAGGGATTGCAAGCTTGGCTGGCTTCCTCAAGTCAAGTTAATGGCTGAATAACAGGTTATTGTGATATGTTTCAAAAGGTGCTCGTTTACTATAGTATCCCTGAACATTGGCACAATTACCAATAAGAATATTTTCCTGAAGTGATCAGAATCTGGCTTTGATCCCTCCTTGTGGATGCACTCAACGTAGGCCATTTCCCATTCAGTTGCAGCTGACTGCAGGGACCAGTGTAAAGGGCAAGGAGGACAGGCAGTTGAAAGTGAATAGTTCTGATACTAGGAGCACACCTTGCATGGCTGGTCATGTTGGGCAGACTGTCGCGCTGGAAATGTTTTAATGTAGTAGGAGTTCCACAAGATTTCAAACTAACTAGTTCGAAAGCCTTCATCATTTCCAGTTCTTCTCCACAAAGGCGCATAGATGTGTGGTTAGCTAACCCACAGTACACACACAAAAGAGATTGACTGCAAACAAAGCTAAACTCAGGAGGTTGTGCGAGTTCAAGTGTTTGGCTCTACTTCAGATTCCTCTTCCCAAGTGTGTACCGTTCCAGCTCCGAAAATCTTATCAAATGTTGGATAATAACCTTTTGTAAAGAATGGAGAACTGATATTTGTTTTGGATCAATTATTGACTGACAGCAATTGTTAGAATCATCTTTTCAGTTACAGCCAGATTCCAAAAACAACACTAGATTTTGATAAATGTTGACTTACAGTGCTTCTCATTGATGCTGGATTACTCAGGGGGCCTAACGTAATCCTGCAACACATCACCACTGAGGAAACAGCGCGAATAGGTTGCTCAGTGTGTCTGGTTCTCACCCTTCCCTTAGGACCTGTAGAGATCAAACCCATTTCCCTCTACTGAACTGGTAATCTGGCCATTTCCTTTCCTGAATGTATTGACTGATTCTGCATTTATTGTACCAGTTGGACAGTCTGGTTCATCTGTTAAAAAAAGTAGTAAACACAACGTTTGATTCCCAGTTTGTGCTGAATTAGCGGGATATCAGTCAGGGCACAGTCCAGATGCTGGCATTGGTCTCTGCACCCCAGGCTAAAAGGAAAATTCAGGCAGTATAACCAATTGTGGCCACTGAGCAGTGACCACCCCTACCCCCACTGCTGGAAAATGTGTAGATGCTCAGTGAATGCAGAATGAAACTTGGATGTGATGCTCCCCATGGTCAAACAGTCGGAGGCACACTAACATGAGTGGCGACTTTGCCAGTGTCCTGGAGGACCGGTGATGCTGTGGAACCACCTGACCAGCCCCACCAAGCACCTGAAGCAAAGAGGAAAAACACAATCTTTTTGTGTGCAATTTTACATCTTAAGCACATGCAAGGGAGGCTGGGATTTAAACAGAGAAGCAGATCTTTTGATTTTTCTTTAATTTGGCGAAACCACAAACCAAAGAGCCTTTTCCTGGAGTTTTTGGACTCTGTGTAATTATTGGTTACAGAAAATCTAGTTTTGGCACTGTTCTACCAGCTTATTGGCACTACTCAATGAATAAGAATGGAAATAAAAGCTGGCTTGGCTTAGTGGTAGCACTCTTCCTCTGAATCAAAAGTTTCCACTCAAGGGACTTGAACACCTAATATTGACTGACATTTCAGTGCAGTACTGAAGGAGTGAGATGCGATATTAAAGCAAGGCCCCGTCTGCTCGTTTAGTTTTTTAAATTCACTTATGGGATGTGGGCGTCGCTGGCAAGGCCAGCATTTAGTGCCCATCCCTAATTGCCCTTGAGAAGGTGGTGGTGCGCCGCCGCCTTGAACCGCTGCAGTCCGTATGGTGAAGGTACTCCCACAGTGCTGTTAGGTAGGGAGTTCCAGGATTTTGACCCAGCGACGACGAAGGAGAGATCCCATGGTACAGCTCAAAGAAGAGCTGGGGAGGTTTGCTGGTGTCCTGGCTAACATGTATCCCTAATCAGCACCACCAAAACACAACAGGGTATTTATCTCATTGTTGTTTTGGGACCTTGTGCACAACTAGACTGCCATTTATGCCTACAAAACAAAACCCTCACCCATGTCTTTGTTACCGCCATACTCGACTATTCCAATGCTCTCCAGGCCGGCCTCCCACCTTGCATCCTCCGTAAAATTGAGCTGATCCAAAACTCTGCTGCCCAAATCTTAAATCTCACCAAGTCCCGTTTAACCATCACCCCTGTGCTCACTGACCTACACTTTCTCCCAGTCCGGCAATGCCTTCATTTTAAAATTCCCTGGCCTTGCCCCTCCCGTATCTCTGTAAACCCCTCCAGCTCAACAAGCCTCAAATCTCTGCACGACTCCAATTCTGGCCTCTTGCCCATCCCTGATTATAATCGCTCCACCATTGTTGACCGTGCCTTCGCTGCCTAGGCCCTAAGCTCTGGAATTCCCTCCCTAAACTCCCCTCCTTTAAGACGCTCCTTAAAATCTACCTGTGACCAAGCTTTGTCACCTGTCCTATTATCTCCTTATGTAACTTTTGTCTGAACGCTCATGTGAAGCGCCTTGGGATATTTTACTATGTTAGAGGTGCTATATAAATGCAGGTTGTTGTTGTAGTGATAACGCTGCAAAATAATTCTTTGGCGATGAAGCTTCTTCCTTATAATGTCGAGCTCGGTTGGTAAATGCACAAGTTATGTGGCTCTGAGCCATCTAGAAAGGAAGGTCTCGGATTTGATTCCGTATGTTGAGTTTGTTCATCTCAGGCTGGAGGGGCTGTGATTGGAGTGACACTACATTCAGTCCCAGTATTCCTGAGGAAAAATCAGCCCGGATTCTCTCCGATCACTGTCCAGACACTTTTGCAGAAGTCATGTATAGATGTTGGGTGAGAGCAGATCAGGTTATCCTGTGCTGCCCTACACACCCTTTACCCTGCAGTTGAAAAGTCTTGCCAACTCTCGCTGCCTAGACTCACCCTTAAAGAATAGCAATTGGACGCGGCACTGATTGCTGGCACTTCCTGAGGAACCATAGCTCAGCAAGAGTCAGCATCTTCAAGAGAGGAGGCGAGAAAATTAGACAGCTCGTTTGGATGTTTAAATTCCTATTATTAGACCTATTATCAGTAAACCACATGGAGCGTTGAGTGAAATGCAAGCTGCCATGTGTTGTTTTGAGGACATACTTGATGATAAAGCAGTTTGTTCAGGAAACATTTCCCAGCATTCTCTGCAAACTCCAAATACATTTAAAAAAATCTGTAGATCAGCAGATACCCTCTCGGAGTGTAACATTAGATAGGTACCTTCTCCAAGTGTAATATGGGATGGGTACCCTCTCGGAGTGGAATATGGGATGGGTACCCTCTCGGAGTGGAATATGGGATGGGTACCCTCTCGGAGTGGAATATGGGGTGGGTACCCTCTCGGAGTGGAATATGGGATGGGTACCCTCTCGGAGTGGAATATGGGATGGGTACCCTCTCGGAGTGGAATATGGGATGGGTACCCTCTCGGAGTGGAATATGGAATAGTCATCCATGACTTTATTGTGGATGATCAAATTGACATCTTGGCATTGACGGAGACATGGTTGAGGGGTGATGAAACCTTTCCCCATAATGAAGCTTCCCCACCTGGCTATACTTTCCACCATATTGTAAGATTAGGATCACAGGCTCACACACAGATTACCCAACAGGGCTTTAGAAGTTGTAAGGCTTTTATTAAAGAGCTACAGTTTTAAAGCATAATCAGATATTACATATGGTTTAAGCCGAGTATAATAGACATACAACCCGTGACAGTAGGAGCGATCTACGATTCCCGAATCGGAATGCCACGACCGGACGGACGGGGAAGCAGTACGGTGGTCTCGGATTGGGTGGATTCCTGCAGTCTGCTGCATTGGCCACTTCCGTTGGGTCATCTCTCAAGCTGTTGGAGGTGTGAGGCTGTCAGCCACCTCAGAGGCTAAACTTGACCACGGTATGAGGCCGTCAGCCACCCTGGGGAAGCCTTCGCCCCGACTGCCTGATTTCCCCTCTCGGCCGTCTATGTTTATAGTTATTTCGGTGGGATGGTAATCACCTGGTGTCAATCGTTTGATCCCCATCCTATCGTCCAATTGTGAAGCGGGAAGGCATCCCTCACCGTCCTTTTCTGCATGACTGACGAGGCCTCCCTCTTATCTTTCTGAGGAATGTTTTGTTATGTTTCTTTAAGGACATTTTATGACTTTTCGGCTCCATTTTTGTCTATTATCCCACCACCCTGTGTTTTGCATTTTACGATTCCCTTATCACTTCTATTTGTCTTTTGATGCTTGATATTCGACCTTTGCTTATATTTCTGCTATCTGTTCCTGGCTGCATGGTGTCAGTCTCTGTTCTAAGAATTAAAACCCATCTTTCAATCTAACAGCTATTTCTTACAATATTCCATGCCCAAACTGCTGTGGTGGTGGTGGTGTGGCCTTCTATCTAAATCGCACCTTGGTCTGTCTCCCTACTCCACCAGCAACTTCTCCTTTGAGCATCTCTTCTTGTTCTACCCCTCACGTCTCTCTCTTAAAATCCTTATTCTGTACAGCCCACCCAAATACCAAACTAATTTCTCAGTGAGATATCTTCTCTGCTTTCCTCCCCTCTGCACCGAGTGACTGCTTATCCTCAGTGATTTCAACCTCCATCTCAACTTGTCTTGCTCCCTCTCCTCTGAGTTCACTGCCCTCCTTTCCTCCCTTAATTTCTCCCTTCATGTCAAGTCCCCCATCCATATACACAGCTACCCCCTCGATCTTATCATCTCACATGGCTTCACTAACCCCTCTGTAACCATAAGGCAATCCCCGACCATTTCCTTATATCACACTCTACCCATATTCTCCTTCCCTCTCCTAAACCCACTTCTTTTCGTATCCGCCCCTGGAAAAAACTTTCCCTCAAGTTCCTTACCACTGCACTTTCTAATTCCCAACTATCTAGCTTAACTATTCTCCATCACATCTCTGCAGCTGCTGACTTACTAAATCACACCCTCTCCACCACCTTTGATGCCCTTGTCCCCACTAAAATCATTACACTCTGTCACCCTATTCGTTCCTCCTGGTACACCCCTCATCTCCGCTCCCTTAAGTCCAAGGAACGCAGACTTGAATATCTTTGGCGGACAATGGCCTAATCATCACCAGATTTGGCTAGATCATATAAAGCACTATCGGGTCCTGCTCTCCATCACTAAAACCGCCTGCGATTCTAAGATCATCCAGGACGGCAAAAATAACACCAGGCTTCTCTTCACCACTAACCGTCTTCTCAAACCACCCTCCCCTGTCTCTTCTTCCCTCACCTCCAACAATAGATGTGAGGAGCTCACAGACTTCTTTGTTAAAAAGATCGACAACATCTGTCCAACTGCTTCTGCTTTCAATTCCCTCCCTCCCCCTAGCCCACCGGACCTTACTTCCTCTCTGTTTTCCCCCTGCCCTAATGCTAAATTTGCATATTTTTCTAATTTCTCTCCTATCTTTCCCCCTTTGCCCTTTCAAAGCTCATCTTGTCAATGAGACCAACCTCCTGCTCTCTCGACTCTATTCCTACTAAATTGCTGACAACCCAACTTTCCTTCCTGGCTCCCATGTTAGCGGATATTGTTAACAGTTCTCTCTCCTCCGGTATTGTCCCCCTTTCTTTCAAATCTGCCATCATTACCCCTATCCTCAAGAAACAAACCCACGACCCCTGCGTCCTTGCAAACTATTGCTCCATCTCCAAACTCCCTTCCTCTCAAGTTCTTGAACGTGTTGTCGCCTCCCAAATCCATGCCTATCTTTCCCAGAACTCCTTGTTTGAATCCCTCCAATCAGGTTCCCGCCCCGCCACAGTACTGAAACTGCTCTTACCAAGGTCACAAATGACATCCTAACTGACTGCGACAAAGGTAATCTATCCCTTCTGGACCTGTCTGCAGCCTTGGACACGGTTGACCACAACATTTTGCTCCAACGCCTCTCCACCGTCATCAAGCTGAATGGGACTACACTCACCTGGTTTAATTCCTATCTTTCCAACCATAACCATAGAATCACTTGCAATGGCTTCTCTTCCCGATCCCGCACTGTCACCTCTGGTGTCCCCCAAAGATCTATCCTTGGCCCCCTCCTACTTCTGCCCCTCGGTGACATCATCCGGCAACACAACGTGAGTTTTCACACATACGCTGATACCCAGATCTACCTCTCCTCCACCTCTCTTGAACCGTCCACCATCTTAATACTATCAGACTGCTTGTCCGACATCCAGCACAGGATGAGTAGAAATTTCCTCCAATTAAATATCAGGAATACCGAAGCTATTGTCATTGGTTCACGTCACAAACTCTATTCCCTTTCCACTGATTCGATCTCTCTCCCCGGCAACTGTCTAAGGCTGACCAAGTCTGTTCACAACCTTGGTGTCATATTTGATCACGAATTGAGCTTCCTACCTCATATTCGTTCTATCACTTAGACTACCCATTTCCACCTTCGTAATATCGCCCATCTCCACCCTTGCTCAACTTATCTGCTGCTGAAACCTTCATCCATGCCTTTATCACCTCTAGACTTGACTATTCCAATGTACTCCTAGCCGTCCTCCCTAGTTCTACCCTCCATAAACTTGAGGTCATCCAAAACTCTGCCGCTTGTGCGCTAATTCACACCAATTCCTGTTCACCCATCTCCTCTGTGCTTGCTGACCTACATTGGCTCCCAGTTAAGCAATGCCTAGATTTTAAAATTCTCATCCTTGTTTTCAAATCCCTCTATGACCTCGCCCCTCCTAACCTCTGTAATCTCCTCCAGCCCTATAATCCCCCTAGATTTCTGCGCTCCACCTATTCTGGCCTTTTGAACAGCCCCGATTTTAAATGTTCCACCATTGGCAGCCGTGCCTTCAGCTGCCTGGGTCCCAAGCTCTGAAATTCCCTCCCTAAATCTCTCCGCCTCTACTTCTCTGTCCTCCTTTAAAACTCACCTTAAAACCCATCTCGTCAACCAAGCTTTTGGTTGTCTGCCCGAACATCTCCATCTATGGCTTGGTGTCATTTTTTTTTTGATAACACTCCTGCGAAGCGCCTTGGATGTTTTATTGCGTTAAAGGCGCTATATAAATATAAGTTGTTGTTGAGTGTAATCTGGAATATTTACCTTCTTCGGGGTGTAATCTGGGATATTTACCCTCTCTGGGTGTAATCTGCGATATTTACCCTCTCGGGGTGTAATCTGGGATATTTACCCTCTCGGGGTGTAATCTGGGATATTTACCCTCTCGGGGTGTAATCTGGGATATTTACTCTCGGTGTAATCTGGGATATTTACCCTCTCGGGGTGTAATCTGGGATATTTACCCTCTCTGGGTGTAATCTGGGATATTTACCCTCTCTGGGTGTAATCTGGGATATTTACCCTCTCGGGGTGTAATCTGGGATATTTACCCTCTCGGGGTGTAATCTGGGATATTTACCCCCTCGGGGTGTAATCTGGGATATTTACCCTCTCGGGATGTAATCTGGGATATTTACCCTCTCGGGGTGTAATCTGGGATATTTACCCTCTCTGGGTGTAATCTGGGATATTTACCCTCTCTGGGTGTAATCTGGGATATTTACCCCCTCGGGGTGTAATCTGGGATATTTACCCCCTCGGGGTGTAATCTGGGATATTTACCCTCTCTGGGTGTAATCTGGGATATTTACCCTCTCGGGGTGTAATCTGGGATATTTACCCTCTCTGGGTGTAATCTGGGATATTTACCCTCTCTGGGTGTAATCTGGGATATTTACCCTCTCTGGGTGTAATCTGGGATATTTACCCCCTCTGGGTGTAATCTGGGATATTTACCCCCTGGGGTGTAATCTGGGATATTTACCCCCTCGGGGTGTAATCTGGGATATTTACCCTCTCTGGGTGTAATCTGGGATATTTACCCTCTCGGGGTGTAATCTGGGATATTTACCCTCTCTGGGTGTAATCTGGGATATTTACCCTCTCTGGGTGTAATCTGGGATATTTACCCCCTCGGGGTGTAATCTGGGATATTTACCCCCTCGGGGTGTAATCTGGGATATTTACCCCCTCGGGGTGTAATCTGGGATATTTACCCCCTCGGGGTGTAATCTGGGATATTTACCCCCTCGGGGTGTAATCTGGGATATTTACCCCCTCGGGGTGTAATCTGGGATATTTACCCCCTCGGGGTGTAATCTGGGATATTTACCCCCTCGGGGTGTAATCTGGGATATTTACCCCCTCGGGGTGTAATCTGGGATATTTACCCCCTCGGGGTGTAATCTGGGATATTTACCCCCTCGGGGTGTAATATGGGACAAGTACTCACTCGGAATGAAATGCGGATGGACCCTGCTAAGAGCAGAGTACATACAGATATCTGCTCAGAAACAACGCTGAGTTCTGTACTGGATCAGTGAGAAATTTCCACCCAATGTGCCTGAAAGCTGGTCGTTTTTAATATCACAGTTTCATAAAGTGGGCAGAAATATCAGGCAACCTGTGGGGAAGTTTACTGCTTGCTGCTTTATACGGCTGACCGAAAGCTAGAAATAGGAAATGGCGAAGCCAGAGTATCATTCCAAATAGCACAGCTCATTGCTCTGCAGCAACTGCAGGGGAGCCTGTGTCTGCTACACTGAAACAGGAGTGCATGGCTCTGCCTGAGAGCCATGGAATTGCAGTTAATGAAATTACCTTTACGTATAAATCCAGCTCTTCCAATAGCATTTTGTGGTGTGGTGCTGAGCCCGATAGACCTGTAAGCTCACAGATTGCAGTCCTGGTCTGTGCTAGATTAGCTGAAGCAGCCATTAAGGTGCTATAGTTGCCCTCAAGTGACCATCAGCAGTGAAGAGAACAAGTCAGCCAAGGTTTCCGCTCCAGATCAGTATTCACTGATCCCCTGCTCACAAGTGTATGTGGATGTCGGGTGAGAACTTTTGAGGCCCGTCATGGTCAAATAGGTTGTCAACGCTCATCGTTGAGGCTCATGCGTGAGGAGTGAGCACTAGGGTGAGGCACTGGAACCCTGCCAGCATCTGATGGTGATGGTACTGCACCACATTTCTCGCTGCTCCAGTACCATGCCTCTGCACCTTTAACGAGAGTGGGGAATAAGAAAGGAAATGAGGCAGGGAAAAACAGCACGCAGAAAAACAGCCAGCACTGACAGAGTTGAATGCACGTCCTTCATTGTGTTTACTGTTGCACTAAATTTCCTTGCAACCGACAGCAAATGCCTGGTTCTCCTGCTGTCAACTACAGTTAGGAATATAAACTGCCTGGCTTTACCTTACTGCAGCAGTAGCATGGATCTTGCGAGCTGTGATCAGGTTTGATGGCTTCGCTTCTGCTCGACCTCACCCACCCACCCCCACCAAGCCCAGATTCCTCCCTCACATCCAATCCCCTCCCAAACATCAGATGTCTCCGATTCTACCCCTCTTCCTCTTTTAACAAAATACTAACCTTTGCCTTTACTGCCTCCAGGCTTGATGTCTCCAATGCTCTTCTTGCCTCTTCCACACTCTAACTCGCTCAGAACACTGCAGCCCACATCCTGATCATGACTCCCACCCCTGCCCTAGTACCCCACTGATCTCTTCCAGTCATATGTCCCTGCGCTCACCATCCACTCCTCTGATGGCAGCTTACTCCTCGCTTCCCCATCGACGACCACTACTCTAGCCACTATGCCCCAGCCCTTTGAAGTTCCCTCCTTCATCACCTTGCAGTCAGACAGACAGACAGAACTTGAAAGTCTCAGACATCTCACTGCGCATGAGCACTGTAGAAATGTAACTCGTTGAGAATGGCGAAATTGTAAATTGGAGAGTGGTGCTGGAAGGCCTGGTTAATGCAAAACAGGAGCTGCAATGTAAAAGCAGCTTAATCAAAGCCAGACAGCAATATTTAAGCAGCAGTCACTCCCAGCCCGGCCTCTTAATCTATTTCATTCCCTGTGCCTCTTTAGTCTTGATAAAGGGTTTTGACCCAAAACGTTGACTCTAATTTCTCTCCACGGATGTTGCCTGGCCTGCTGAGTTTTTCCAGCATTTTCTGTTATTTCGGATGTCCAGCATCTGCAGTATTTTGCTATCGTACTATTGTGCCTCCTCTACTTATGTTAATTGCGTGGCAGCAAGGACTAAATGTAAAGGCCAGATTTCAGCAGCAGGCCTCGCTGTAAGCTGGTCCCAGACCAACCCATTGTCTCACCAATCCCACTGTTATGTTTTCAAAACAGGTACAGAGCCCGAGTGGAAAAGATTGAGTCGCCTTCCAAAGTCCACGTCTTCTACATTGATTATGGCAACGTAAGTACCTGAAGTCTATCAGCTCCTTCACCCAGCACCCTCCTGGTCACTATCTTATATTTATGGCCCCTACTTCTGATCTCCCCCAGAAGTGGAAACATCTTCTCTACGTCTACCCTAATAAACCCTTCCATAATCTTAATGACCTCTAAGAGTATGAAATGGTCAGTGCAGGGATGAAAATATCTTTCAAGAATATTAGTTACATCGCAAGAGAAAAGGAGGAGGGAAAAATTGAAGTAGACAACCCCTCGATCCTGTTACAGGTATCGGTTCCCCTCTTGTGATGAAATGGGGTTATTTGCAACTAATGCGCCTCACGTTTAATGCCCATGTTATTTCTGCCACAGACCACGATTGCATAAATTTTTTCCTCTGAATTTGAATTAAACATTTGTTCCTTTTTCGGTTGTGATTCCCCTTCCAACAGGAACGCTTATTTTAAAAAAATGTTCTTATCGATCGAATGTAGCCTCAACCCAGTCATACACAGTGTTGTGTTAATCATCCCACTCCAAAAAGAAGGGAACACATTGCAGCTTGCTGCTTTTGCAGAAGAGTGATCGAACATTCATTTCCAGTTAGTGTGCTTCACTGAGTTCAACATATCCCGTCCCTGCAGATAAGAGGCAACCATCTCGGGGAATAGCAAATATTTTAGCTCATTCCTTTTCCAAATTGCTTAAGTAATTACTGGAACAAGTGTATTATCTGCTCAGAAACCTGACATTTCCACCGCTCCCTGGAATTTTAGGCAGTGCTGTGATACTGGGGAATACGGTTCATGTTGCGCTGCATGTATTGATGTCTTCCCACGACAAATCGCTCCCCTAATGATTTGAGCAGAGAGTCAGCAAGCCCCTCCTCCTCCCCTGCTCTTTTAATTGTTTTATAAAGGAACAAGGGCCCCCCGCCTGTCTGATTTTGGACCAAACAATCTTGTTTTGAGAAGGCTGACTAGAAATTTCTAAAAACAATGGGACATAAAGATCTTCAGTTTAATGGAAACCACTTTTTCCCTCGACTTCTGTCTCTCATGGCGTGGAGTCATTAGTTACCAAGGTTTTCAATTAACTTTGATCAGCAGTAATGCCAGCATCATAACTGGAGCCATGACCCTGTCATGTGTCTGTCTTTCAACTTGGGGGGGGGGGGGTGCGGTGTGGGGGGGAAGGAACAACCCTAACGTGTTATTATGTTATACTGGTCCATCTCCCATGGCATTGCACATGGTGAGTTCAGACCATGTATAGTCTTTAGGTGAAGCGGGATTAGAGGGCGGGGATCACGGGGGCAGTAAACGTAGAGGAGAGGTGACAATCAGACAGACAGCATTTGAACAAATATGGCATCAACGATGCAGTTGCAAAACTAAGTTCTTCCAGTGACTGGAGTTAAACCTGACATAAAGGAAGATGGTCATGTTAGTCAGAGGATTGTCATCACAGCCCCAAGACATTATTGCAGGGGCTTCTCAAGGAAGTGTCCTCAGCCCAACCCTATTCAGCTGGCCTACAGCAGGACTTTGAACAGAGTTGAGGGAGCTGTACTCTATTTATCTCAGCAGAAACTGGACCAACGCTGGATCACAAAACTGCAGCAATGTTCAGTTTATGGCACTAGCATTCTTTGTCTAATAAATGCAAAACAAAATAACCTTTTTAAAAAAAAAAAAAAAAAAAAAAAATCTGTAGCAATAAGCTCAGCAATTGAGGATTGCTCTCAACTCTTCATGTCCCAACCATCTCCAAGTCTCCTCCATCTGGGAAGCAAGGACGCCACGCCAGGTAATGAGCACAGAATCTAGACTGACACTCCAGTGCAGTACTGAAGGAGTGCTCACTGTCTTTTCAGTTAGAGGTTAAACCGAGGCCCTGTCTGCCCCCTCGTGTGGACGTAAATGATCCCATGGCTCTATTTCAAAGAAGAGCAAGGGAGTTCTCCCCGGTGTTCTGACCAATAGTTATCCCTTAACCAACATCTAAAAACAGATTATCTGGTCATCATCACATTGGGCTGTATGAGCTACGCACACGCCCGTAGGAACCGCGCAAGTTCCGGATTTAAGCATGTGAAGCGCATGCACTCAAACCCGAAACTTGCGATCTGTCAAGTCTTGACAGATCGCGCGCATCCCCAGGAGAAGGGCCTCCGCGGGCGGAGAGTTGCGCTATTTGCCCAACTTCTACCCAGCGAATGCCTGTGAAATTCTTACGTCTGGTACCAGGGTAAGAGTTATAAAGAACACAAAAATAAAATGTTTTCATTCATATAAACATTAAAACATGTGCAATAAGGTAAGTTTATTTTTGGACCATATAAAATATGTAAATTTGTTTTTCAAAAAAATACATTTTTGTTTTAAATATTTAATTATAATATATTTTAATTAATTTTAAATATGTAATTTTTTTAAATTTATTTCTTATGTTAAATCTATTTTTAATGTCATCTCCATTCATGCTTATGGAGGTTCCGTATAAACGGAGCCTCCATAAGTATGAATGGGGATCCCCCTTCTTTGATTGGTTGGGCCGGCCTACTTAATCCCAGTGGCGCTTGCGAACCACAAGGCCTATGCGTAGAGGCCCAGGAGCGCAAGTGTCCAAACTTCTGGGACCATCAGGTAAGATTTTTTGCTGTGTGCAAATTGGCTGCCGTGTTTTCTGCATTACAGCAATGACTGCACTTCAAAAAAAAACTTTGGGATGTCCTGAGGTCATGAAAGGAGCAATCTAAATGCAAGCTTTTTCTTTCTTTCTTTCTGCTCCCACCCACTCCGACAAGACTTTCTAGCTGGCACACCATTGTTTCTGCAGCTGGCACCAGATTCGGGTGACAGGGTTGTCCTGGCACTTGGATCCCGCCGCCATCTGCTTTGCGAGACAAAGACTGCGTGCCTTCAAGGAGTGTTGGCATATATCCCCAGCTCCATTCAGTTAGCAGTCCCGTGACCACAAAAAAAGGCTTTCTTAAGGCTAACAGTTAGTGATATGTCTTCAGGTTGCTCAGTGGCAGCTGTTGAGAGTTTTGCATCAGTTTCTTGATGCACAGATTGCCACCGCTCTGTCAAATCTCCTCTACAGCTCTGAAGTGCTTCCACATCACAGCAAAAAAAATCCTCTTCGGCTCACGGGTCTCTGCACACAGCTCTCCGAATTTTCATCAAATGGAAGGGCAGCTGTCGGTCATACAAGTTCATGGGTAGAAATATGTCCAGACAGGGTTCTCTCTAAGCATACCCCACCCACCCACCCCAATTAATCCTGTTAATTTGAGGCTGGATAAAGAGCTGTTGAAGTACTAGCCCATTTTTTTGTATGTGACAAGTCGAAGGTGCCTTAAATTTATATTGCCACTGGGATTTGTATTAGAATTGGGCATATAAGGGCGTCGATTGCTTTCTCCCTCAGCTATGAACAGTCGTTAACCCCCTCCTGTTCCTTGCAATAAATGCTGGTTCCAACTAGTGCCACTACCTTCCATCAATTTGTATCTCACCTGCTGTGAAGCCGAGAGGATCAGAGCCTGCAATGGAGAAGGAATTAAATTATAATTAGCAACAATACTGAGCATCGCTTTCTTCACACTGACAGACTGTTTGGGGGGGGGGGGGGCGGCAGGGAGGGACTTGTTTTTTTATTATTATATCTTTTTTAAAGTACTGTTTTGCTTAAATACATGGTAACTTCACATCTCGTTCACACACGGTGTATAAAGAACTGGCAGCTTTGGGACTCGTGCCTGATTTTCAGGAGTCCCAATGTTGGGTTTGAGGTGTGAAAGTGGAGGAAGGTGAGTGTGGTAAGTTCTGCCCATAGATGTATCTGGCACTCTAGGTTACAGTATTTACTACCCAGTCTCGCGGCCTAGCATACATCCACCAATAGTCTTCCTGTTAGATATGCTAGAGCGACAAATTTGGAGCCGTTGTCTCTTGTGCTAGGAATGAGAGTTGATGGATTTACTAGGGTAAATGATACTTTCAGACAACACATGCGGTGATGTGAAGGCTGCGGGAGTGATCGCTTTACAGTTGCTGAGCTCAGTAGGAGGGTGACCAAGCCTCAATCTTCCTCTCGATCTCTTAAACGTGCGTTTCCTCAGAAACTGGCTTTTAACCACAAAATGGAGTCCTCAATACAAAATGGAATCCGAACACAATCTAGCGTGGCATAGCTTCTCTAACATATCCATACTCTGACTCTGCACTTTGGATACCTCTGATCCTTTCAGTGGGGTCTGACTGGAATCTAAATCCATTGGACATGCTCCTTTTATGCTAAGTCATACAGATCAGAAGGTCCTAGGTTCTATCCCTACCAGTACCGTGTTAACTGATCTAAGTTGGCTGCTACAGTTGGCCTTTCTGCTTCTGAGAGTGGAAGAATGAAGCCTGGTTTCCTGCTCCTCATTACTGCTCAGTGAACCCCGCTGCAAGTGTGCTCTGGGTATGCACAGAGTAAGACTTGGCCGTGTTGCTCTACACAGTTGAATAGCTTGCAGACCTGGCACGTACATGAACAATAACTGACATTCTGAGAGGCTGATGCCTGTGGAGTCATAACCCAGTAAAATGCAGTCCCTTCGGAGAGGGGAAAGAAGATTGGAGGGAGGGGAGGCGGGACAAAATGCTTTGGCCATCTGGAAATATGTATGATTCGATCTTAAAAGCACTGCTCTTAAACTGTCTTTAATAAGTCTCTAATCTTTTTGCATTTCTTTTCCTGCTTTGTGATCAGCACATTACAATTTATTAATTGTCATCTTAAAAATGGTTTAATATTTAAAATTCAGATACAAGTCATTTTTGAAAGTATTCCAATGCTCTCCTGGACCTTCCACCTACCACACTCCGTAAACTTGAGCTATCCAAAACTCTGCAGCCCATATCCTAACTCGCACCAAGTCCCGTTTATCCATCACCACCTGTGCTCACCGACCTACATTGGCTCATGGTCCGGCAATGCCTTGATTTAAAAAATTCAGACCCCACTGAAAGGATCAGAGGTATCCAAAGTGCAGAGTCCAAGTATGCATGTGTTAGAGAAGCTATGCCATGCCAGATTGTGTCCACCTGCCTTGTGTTCAAATCCCTCCATGGCCTCACCCCTCCCTATCTCTGTAACCTCCTCCAGCCCTACAACCCTCAGATCTCTGCGCTCCTCCAATTCTGGCCTATTGCGCATCCCCGAATTTAATGGCTCCACCATTGGCGGCCGTGCCTTCAGCTGCCTCAGCCCTAAGCTCTAGAATTCCCTCCTTAAACATTTTCCGCCTCTCTACCTAGCACACCTCCTTTAAGTCGCTCCTTAAAACCTACCTCTTTGACCTAGCTTCTGGTCACCTGTCCTAGTATCTCCTTATGTGGCTCGGTGTCGAATTCTGTCTGATTATGCTCCTGTAAAAACTCTACATTAAAGATGCTATATAAATGCAAGTTGTTGTTGTATTCACTGCATGGTGAGACGTGCTGATTGTTGTTATTCTTTCCCTCAGAAAGAAAATGTGGCATCTGTTCGTCTAGGTGTTCTGCCGCCTACCTTCAGCACACGAACCCTGCCCCCTCAGGCCACAGAGTATACTTTTGCATATATCCAGGTGCCACAAGATGTAAGTAAGATTGCAGCCGAGTAACCCCTTCCAACGCATGCAAGAGTTCGTTTTCAATGTTCGTCGATCAGTCGGGTTTGTGATTCTATAACCCAGTGTACAAGTGTAGAAAAAACTGCAGCCAATCGTAAGAGGAGGGTATCTAATGGGTTATTTCTCCACAGTTCAAGTGGAAGTGATTTAAAATGTCCCCCACCCACCACTGCACTGCACTGAAATTGTAATGCCATTACTGAGCGATATCTGGATGTGGCATGTGCCAGCACTGTGATTTTAGATGACAAGTCAACTACTGTATTGGTTTTCAGTAGTTACACAACCATGATTGGCACTTCAGTAGGGGTTCCATTCCGCATTAGTGATATGGAGAACATGTTGGCATCTGTAGTTGGCAAAACTAGGGCTGTGATAATGAATAAGATCACCCTGCACACTCTGAACACCATCTTGAACCCCTTATACTTGCCTTGTAATAACTTCCGAGTGTTCTGGGGATGCAAGCTTAAAAATTAGGACGTTATTGAGCAACAAGAGAGGTTAGTCCGAGTTTGTGAAATGACTGCGTTGGACTTTGAAGGATATAAAACGCTTAAAGAGATGATTAGATGTGTTTCTGGAGAGGACTGAGGGATATGGTGAGAAGGTGGGTAGATGGAATTGATCCATGAAAAAGGAGCAAGCTTGTTTTAGTTAGTTCTTAAAAGTCCTCGTCTTGAAAGTCTGGTACACAGAAGTGTGTGCGCGCGCACTGGATGTCTTTCAGAAATTGAACACCAGTGGCCTCACCTGAAGCAACGTTTGGGATGGGTTCCTGTGCCGCAGTGTATTGGAGCTCAATCAACCAGAGTAGAACTGCAGGCTCGGATTGAGGAACACTTCAGTGATCTTATTGACACTTAATTGTACAAGCAAATACCTTCAAAATAGCCCAAGATAAAGTTTGCAGTGCATTTATTATAGCTGATTGTGTTTTTTGTTCAGTCGATAAGATATTAGGCCACAGCCCTGTCTGCCTGTGTTGAAGGTTCAGTTGAATGTTATGTATCCCAGGACACTATTTGAAGAAGCAGAGTGTGTTCCTGGTGTCCTGGTCAACATTCCTCACTCAACCAAAAACACATTAAGTAAATAATTCATCTGACTGATGTGTGCAAAATGATTGCGGCCTTTGCCTATGTCTAACAGTCACTACACTCATTCTCTGCAAACTACTTCAAGACCTTTTGAGATGCGATTGGCTGCATTATCAATACAAGTCTGTCCAAGAGGGATCCTGAAGAGATTGGCTGGCACTTTCAATTCTAGAATCTGCATTCGACTCTAGCCCAGGACGCTAGAATGAACATTCTTCTCTCTCCTGCCTGTTAAGATTCCAAAGTATAATGAGTTTTTGACTCCGTTTTAATGTGCATAAATTAACAGTACAGAACTGCCCCATAATCAGGAACTAAATTGGCATTCCCTCTGAAGCCAAGCCAGATGCAAGATGTCACATTCATGCGGTAAATGCTGGTTAAGAGACACGGATGGAATAAAACAGGAAGATTTACAGTGCACCTGACTCTGATGTCCCTGAAGGGCTGTAAAATGCTGTTATTGTTGCAGGTTTCCAGCATTCGCAATTTTCTTTTTATTTCTACTGTGTTGTACCTGACCTGGTGACGATCCTGGAAGGCAGAGTAGAGAAAGCTTTACTCTTCAGCTAGCCATGCTGTACCTGCCCTGGGAGTGCTTGATGCTGACGGGCACTATATGCCAAAATGGAGTGTAGTCCATTCCCCTGCACTAACATCTCTTACCTCGAGCACTGAGGAATGATTGGAAGGGGGTGATGAATGGAACCAGATACTGGTTGTGCCCCACATTATTGCTGCAGGTGGTTTTTTTGTGAGGAGGCGGTGAGGAACTTTCCCTGTAATGAGCAAATATCAGCGAGTGAAAAATTTAACGCTTTGAGTGTGCCTAAATTGTTAAACTGTCTTCTCTCTTTTACCAATGCTGACTGGCCTTTATTTCCAGCATTTTTTGTTGTTAGTAATTAGATGCCGCCAAGCGTGGGGTTATAAAAGTCTCTCGACTATAAAAAGGGAGGGAAAGAATTCCACAGTGTTGAGGTCCCAGAAAAGAAAGGGTTATATAGATTAGTGTGAGGAGACTCGATTTCAACACTGTCGAGAGTGGAGGGAAGAGTGTTTTGGATGCCATATTTGGAAGCCAACATGTTGAAACTGTTGTAAATTATCGAGCTTCTGGCCACTTGGGAACATCATTGCAACTTCAAAGCGACACTTATCAACTGTCCTACAGCATGTTCGCTCAACTAAAGAGTGTTTGGTTCCCTAGCAACCCTGAGTCGATTCCATTAGTCTCTTTCTTTTATAATTTGCAAGTATAATGAATGTATACCTCTTGAGGGAATTACTAATTTATATATTTAATTTAGCTCATAACAGTAAATAGTTAATTAAACTGGGCTCATTTGGTCTAAGGCATTTCCTTCTCCCCTGCCCTTTTGCCTGGAAAATAAGATTGCAGAAATTGAATGAAGAGCCATATCTTACAGTTTGTAGAAATATTTATAATCCAGCGAGTTCAGAGTATCGTTATTCAACTTCTTCCCACGCACCCCTGACACCTTGTAGTGTTGACAGGCCAAGGCATTCTCACTGAGTAGGTGAGTGCAGTCAACAGCTTAAAAATATTTCTGAAAATCTCGGGTTGGATATTAGACATTTCTGTTTCTCCCCCCCCCCCCCCCACCCTTTCCCTTGCGAGCATAGACTTGCTGCTGTTTTACACTTCCACAGATGCCAAGCACCCCTCTGGTAACTTATCCGTGGCCATTCTTCATGCATGAGTCCAGATGGTGAGTGTGCGCAGGCTGTTTGATCACAGCATCCATCCCAGCCAAGCGTTATACTGTCCCCTCAATATTCACACCCGCGCACTATCTAACGGGACTCTCCCTTTAGTGATTAGGAGAGGGGAACCCTGAATGGCTGTTCCCTCCTTAGCCCGGGGTGCTCTGGTCACTTGTAGCATTCACATGCCACCCTGGCTGAGATCAGAACACTTCATCCGGGGATGGTAGTGTAGTGTTTGTTACTGGACTAGTAATCCAGAGGCCTGGACTAGTGATCCGGACACGGCAGCTGTGGAACTTAAATTCAGTTAATTTAAATAAATCTGGGATAAAAAGCTAGTATCAGTAATGGTGACCATGAAACTACTGGATCATTGTAAAAACCCATCTGGTTCACTAATGTCCTTTAGGGAAGGAAATCTGCCGTCCTTACCCGGTCTGGCCGATATGTGACTCCAGACTCTCAGCAATGTGGTTGACTCTTAACTGCCCTCTGAAATGGCCTAGCGAGTCACTCAGTTGTTCAAGGGCAATTAGGGATGGGCAATAAAAGCAGGCCTTGCCAGCGACACCCACATTCCAAACTTGGCACAGACCAGGAATTGACCTGAGCCCTTCTGATCTGCAGCCTTCACCGTCCATAGAGTTGGTGGTGTTACCGACTGGGCATAGGGTACTTACTCGGCACAGACTTTGAAATTTGTTTAAAAAAAGAGATACATTTTGTTTGAATATTCCTACATAAAAGAAAGACTTGGATTTATATAACACTTTTCACGACCTCGGGACGTTCCAAAGTGCTTTATAGCCAATTAAATACGTTTGAAGTGTAGTCACCACTGTAATGTATTGTTTCAAATCAAGGTAGCTTCTCCCTCACTAGCTGTAAAGAACCATCTCTGGGCTTCACACCGGATTTTCTCCAGCCCTTTCCTCCTGAAATATCTAATCTCTCTGTCAATTCAATTCAATTCAGTTCAAATCGCTTTATTGGCATGATAAGGTACATCTTATGTTGCCAAAGCATCAAAATACATTTATGGTTGAACACATAAACGCAGTTCTATTCATACAGTGTATAAACAGGTATATCCCTGAGTGTATAAACACTGCCTTCCCAACCACCACCATCACCCCACCCCACCAAACTGGATGGCTGTTGAGTTCTGGAACTGGCTATATGAGGAATAATAGGGGAGAACCTTCCTTTAATCACTCACTTGGGGTGCAGATTCACACTGGCTATCAATTTAGTCTTATCTTGAGTTACTTTTATGCTGGTGCCGTTTTAATTTGGCTTCTGGGTGACAAGGATCTGTGAACTGGCTCTTGGCATTTACTGTGCTGAATCTGGCTCTCTTATCTGGGTAAGACTCATGGGGGGTGAAATTCAGTTGGCTGCACCACCCGTTAGCACCTTAAGAGGGCGCTAAGTGGGTCACAAGCCAACTGGCGCCCGGGCGCGGCACTGTTCACGCCTCCCGCTAAATTCCACGGTACGCTGGTGGTGGCGCTAGCCGTTAGCGCTGCGCCGCTACCGATGACGTAATCGGTGTGCGCAGCGCCCCGCTGATGCCCCGGCCGCGATATTTGGCAGCGCCCCCTGATTTACCACCGGACGCTATGTCCAACCGGTTCAGTGCGGGGGGGGGCCTACCTGCGGCCGGGGAGGCGCAAATTAAAGGAGGTGCGGGGCGGCCATTTTTGTTGTTGGCCGCATGCCAGCACCTGCCTGCGCTGCTGTCCCCAGCCTCCTGACCCCCCCCCCCCCCCCGACGCGGAGTGCCGGCTGCGTTCCAAGAGCCCGGCACTTCTCCGCGGTGCCGGGCTCTTTTGCCTGCACTCATGATCCTCGGGGGCCCAGCTGGGCTCCAGATCGCGCTGCACAAGGCCCCTTCCCTTTAAGAAGGGGAGGAAGGCCTGCAATACCGCAGTGCGACGTGCCGCAGCGTGTGGCGCTGCGGCACATTGCGCCACGATATTCAGTCGCAGTGCCCCAAGAGGGATGCGGGGCGCCTCCGGTAGCGCCGCGCTTCCCTTTGGGGTACTACCACTCAATTTCTGGTGGGCGGCCGCGAATGCTTCCGGGGCGCTACTTTTAGCGCCCTGGCGAGGCTGGCACCCCAAACGGGGCTATACTCAATTTTTCCCCCATAGACTTGAGGAAAAACTAGGACTTCACGTGTGCTGCCAGGATAAGTAAAGCCGGTTGTAGAAGGGTGCACACCAGCAGCCGGCTCACTGCTGGTCTCCCAGAACCAATATTAAAACAGCACAAATATAAAAGCAGCGTAACATCTCCGTGTTGATGTGACTGTCATGGCTGCAGCTCCTCCAGTGGGTTAATGCATCCTTGCTGTAAAGCAACAACACATTCAAGAACCATTAGAGAAGAAAGGGAGGTTAGAAAAAAGGAAAGAGACAAAAGTGAGGGGAGAGAGAGGAAGAGAGACATAAAACTACAAAATAGAGTTGCAGCTGGATGTGGTATTTAAGTGTAATTGTCCTAACTCTCAAAGCTCTTTAGTCATATGTGGGTCCCCTGGGCACCTGTGACACACTGATCCAGCTACTGTTTGCCCTGCTCTACACTGCCCCAACAATGTGACTCAGTGGCACCTTCAGGAGAGCATGACTTGTAGCAATATTAACCACAGGAACAAGTAGGTGAGGCCTTAGTTTAACATCACATCCTCATGCCTCTAACAGTGCAGCACCCTTCAATGCTGGGTTGAAATATGTTCAAGTTGTGAAGTGGGACCTGAACCCACAATCTTAGGAGTGTTAACAACTGAGCCAAGCTGACAGCTCAAACTTGATGAGTTTTTATATCTTCGCACTCTTCCCTTGGAGAACAGTGTGAAGGGTTTGCAAGCTGATTAACGGTGTGACAGGCTGCAATGTCAACCCTCCTTCCATGGCCATAACCATCTTTATACCAGCTGATGAGTGGGGGGGGGTCACTCACACCCACTGGACGCTAGTATCCCACTGGATATCATCCCGGAATTCAGAGCCGCAGCTCCGGTCTCCACTCCAGAGGTGGAAATACTACCACTCAGCCAAAAGGCTCGCTCCTGACGAGTTGTGACCGGTTGTAATCTACTGCTAATAAATGAACGGTGTGGATTAGCTACAGTCCTGATCATCGTCTTGTTCTCTCCTGCAGGAAGATGCTAAAGCCGATGCAATCGACAGTGTCGTCAGGGATATTCAGAACACCCAGTGCCTGCTGAACGTTGAATTTGGGGGACCCAGCTGCTCGTTTGTCACGCTGCAGTTTGCTGACTCTAAGGATGATGTGGGCCTTGGACTGGTCAAGGAGGGGCTTGTGATGGTGGACGCGCGCAAGGAGAAACACTTGCAGAAAGTGGTAAGTGACTGCTCAATAGTTCCATCAGCCTGGAGCAGCGATGAGAAATTTCTTCACTCAGAGGGTGGTGAACCTGTGGAATTCTCTACCACAGAAGGCTGTGGAGGCCAAGTCCCTGAATATATTTAAGAGATAGATAGATAGATAGATAGACACAAAAGGCATCAAGGGGTATGGGGAGAGAGCAGGAATATGGTATTGAGATAGAGGATCAGCTATGATCATATTGAATGACGGAGCAGGCGCGAAGGGCTGAATGGCCGACTCCTGCTCCTATTTTTCTATGTTTCTATTGATGTGCTGATCGTTGATGCGCTGTTCCTGTTGGGATTGTTTCTTTCTTGTTGGAAAGCCCCACCTATTAAAGAAGGGGGTACATTTTAACAAGGTAACGAGCATACCAAAAAGACTAGAATTTAACATCTCTGTCTGGGGCTAAAAGAGGGGAGTGATTGTGTTAAATACAGGTCTTGTCCTCCATTGGGTTTTCTTCCTGGTGGAGCAATTTTGCACGATGGCTGCTGCAGCAGCACCGTGTCAGTGTAATAAAAACAGAAAATGCTGGAAAACACTCAGCTGGTCAGGCAGCATCTGTGGAGAGAAAAACAGGGTTAATGTTTCAGCTCGATGACCTTTCGTCAGGACTTTCATTGAGCTGAAACATTAACTAGTTTCTTTCTCTCTCCACAGATGCTGCCTGACCTGCCGAGGGCTTTCCAGCATTTTTGGGTTTTGTTTCAAATTTCCAGCATACGCAGTATTTTGCTTTTGTTTTACCATATTAGTGCAGTCCCGTCAGTTGTCACTCTGGAGCTGCAGTGACCCTCCTTCCTGACTTCAGCCCCGACTCCCACTGCCGATCTAAAACTAAACACAGGCCAGCCGGATAGATACTGGGAGAGGAGACTTAAGTCAGCAGAAGGAGTGTTGCCATTTAAATATTGCAGCACCAGAGGAACAGAGCAACAGCTGATGGGAATGAGCAAAAAAGCAAATTTATCTGTGGATGTCAGCTGATACCAAGAGAATGTTTTGTAATGTCCACCTTCATCTCCTACTTGACCAGGTTCTTTAGGTTTGTTGGGTGGAATCACAGCAGCTTGCTTTACACATGAGTATATATGGTAGTTGCAGACTGATTCTGCTATGTGTTTGGAATTGTGCTTCTTAAACTGGAATGCACTGCCTGAAAGGGTGGTGGAAGCAGATTCAATATTAACTTTCAAAAGGGAATTGGGTAAATACTTGAAAAGGAGAAATTTACAAGGCTATGGGGAGAGAGCAAAGAAGTGGGACTAATTGAATAGCTCTTTCAAAGAGCTAGCACAGGCACGATGGGCCGACTGGCCTCCTCCTTTGCTGCACCATTCTATGAAGCTCTGGCGGAAAGTTGTTACTTCCTTTTCTTGGAGTGCACTCTGGGTAAGATGTCATCACTGTTCAACTTGCACAATTGAAACTGCCACACTGACTCCAAACATGCTGCAAATATAGGAGCTTTCTACACAACGCAGAGTATTTCTTTAACACACCACACTAACTGTTCTTTCGGGTTAGGTGCCGTCCCTGTGACGTCTAATATGTCCTTTACCCAACAGTGTTTCCTCCAAAGGCAAGGGCACTGTCCGAGGTATCCTGGCAGCATTAATTAACTCAACGCCAGTGCTTTTAGAGACACTGGGCACCATCCCCCAGGAGCATTTCAGCAGCTGCGTCCGACAGCGATGGGGAATTGCTGCGGCTCTTGCATTTTGATTCTGGCCTCAGGCCACCTGAACCCATAGTGCTCCCAACGTGGGAACAGTCACAAACACGACTGCACATCTGCAGTTCTGGTATTGTTGTATCTGCACCACAGTGTAAGTTAGCTGTAGTCAGCACCAAGGGGCCCAGCACAAACATGCGACAGCAAAAAGAGCAATTGTTATGCAGTCGGATTCTGATATTGCTGTTTGAATTGTTCAGTGTTCAACTCCAAATTAGAGTCTGTTGGCATCATTCAGTAATTACACATAATTACATTGAATCTATAACAGAAACAAACCAACTCAGCCCAATTGGACCTGATGGCCTACATTCTAGGGTTTTAAAAGAGGTGGCTACAGAGATAGTGGATGCATTGGTTTTGTACTTCCGGAATTCCCGAGATTCGAGAACGGTCCCCGTAGATTGGAAGGTAGCAAACGTAACCCCCGCTATTCAAGAAAGATGGGGGAGAGAACGGGAACTATCGCCCACTTAGCTTGACATCAGTAATAGGGGAAATGCTAGAATCTATTATTAGGGACATGGTAAAAGGGCACTTGGAAAATCGTAATATGATTGGGCAGAGTCGAGACAGATTTATGAAAGGGAACTGTTGTTTGACAAATCTAAGAGTTTTTTGAGGTTGTAAGTAGCAGGGAAGATAAGGGAGAACCAGTGGATGTAGTGTATTTGGATTTTCAGAAAGCATTCAATAAAGTGCCACACAAGAGGTTATTACACTAAATTAGGGCTCATGGGATCGGGGGTAATATATTAGCATGGATTGAGGATTGGTTAACAGACAATAAACAGGTCATTTTCGGGTTGACAGGCTGTAACTATTGGGGTACCGCAGGGATCAGTGATTGGGTCTCAGCTATTTACAATCTTACCCAGGACTGCAGCAGTTCAACTGGAAACATAGGGTCTAATGAGAGGGAGGAACTGAATGAAATCAGTATTTGTAGGGAAATGGTGTTAGGGAAATTGACGGGATTGAAGGCCGATAAATCCCCAGGGCCTGATAATCTACATCCTAGGGTACTTAAGGAAGTGGCCCTAGAAATAGTAGATGCATTGCTGGTCATCTTCCAAAATTCTGTAGACTCTGGAACAGTTCCCATGGATTGGAGGATAGCTAATGTAACCCCACTGTTCAAAAAAGGTGGTAGAGAGAAAACAGGAAATTATAGACCGGTAAGCCTGACATCGGTAGTGGGGAAAATGCTAGAGTCCATTATAAAAGATGTAATAGCAGAGCACTTGGAAAACAGTGACAAGATCGGACAAAGTCAACATGGATTTGCAAAAGGTAAATTGTGCTTGACTAATCTACTGGAATTTTTTGAGGATGTAACTGGTAAAATAGATATGGGAGAACCAGTGGATGTGGTGTATTTGGACTTTCAGAAGGCTTTCGATAAGGTTCCGCATAAGAGATTAGCGTGTAAAGTTAAAGCACATGGGATTGGGGGTAAGGTACTGACTTGGATAGAGAACTGGTTGGCAGACAGCAAGCAAAGAGTTGGAATAAACGGGTCTTTTTCCGAGTGGCAGGCAGTGACTAGTGGGGTACCGCAGGGATCGGTGCTGGGTCCCCAGTTATTCACAATATATATTAATGATCTAGACGAGGGAACTAGATGTAATATCTCCAAGTTTGCAGACGACACAAAGCTGGGTGGGCATGTATGCTGTGAGGAGGATGCAGAGAAACTCCAGTATGATTTGGACAGGTTGGGCGATTGGGCAGATGCAGTATAATGTGGATAAATGCGAGGTTATCCACTTCGGTGGCAAAAACAGGAAGGCAGATTATTATCTGAACGGCAATAGATTGGGAGAAGGGGAAGTGCAACGAGACCTGGGTGTCCTTGTGCACCAGTCGCTGAAGGTAAGCATGCAGGTTCAGCAGGTGGTTAAGAAGGCAAATGGTATGCTGGCCTTCATAGTGAGAGGATTCGAGTACAGGAGCAAGGATGTCTTGCTGCAGTTGTACAGGGCCTTGGTGAGACCACACCTTGAGTATTGTGTGCAGTTTTGGTCGCCTTATCTGAGGAAGGATGTTCTTGCCATGGAGGGAATGCAGCGAAGATTCACCAGACTAATACCTGGGATGGCAGGAATGACATATGAAGAGAGATTGGGCCGATTATTAGGCTTATATTCGCTAGAGTTCAGAAGAATGAGAGGGGATCTCATTGAAACTTATAAAATTCTAACAGGACTAAACAGACTAGATGCAGGAAGGCGGAGCAGGCTCAAGGGGCTGAATGGCCTACTCCTGCTCCTGTCTTCTATGTTTTTATGTTTCTAACAGGACTAGACAGACTAGATGCAGGAAGGATGTTCCCGATGGTGGGGGAGTCCAGAACCAGGGGTCACAGTCTAAAGATAAAGGGGTAAGCCATTTAGGACAGCGATGAGGAGGAATTTCTTCACCCAGAGAGTGGTGAACCTGTGGAATTCTCTACCACAGAAGGCAGTTGAGGCCAATTCATTAAATATATTCAAGAAGGAGTTAGATATATTTCTTAAGGCTAAAGGGATCAAGGGGTATGGGGAGAAGGCAGGGACAGGGTACTGAATTTGGATGATCAGCCATGATCTCATTAAATGGCGGAGCAGGCTCAAGGGGCCGAATGGCCTACTCCTGCTCCTATCTTCTATGTTTCAAGAAGGCGGCTCACCACCACCTTCTCAAGGGCAATTAGGGATGGGAAATAAATGCTGGCCTTGCCAGCGACGCCCACATCTCATAAACGAATAAAAAAAATATCAGTGACTTAGATGAGGGGACCGAATGTAATGTATCCAAGTTTGCTGACGATATAAAGTTAGGTGGGAAAGTAAGCTGTGAGGATGACGCAAAGAGGCTGCAAAGGGATATAGAAAGGTTTAGTGAGTGGCCAAGAACATGGCCGATGGAATATAATGTGGAGAAGTGTGAAGTTATCCACTTTGGTAGGAAAAATAGAAAAGCAGAATATTTTTTAAATGGTGAGAAAGGGAAATGTTGGTGTTCAGAGGGACCTGGGTGTCCTTGTACATGAATCGCTGAAAGTTAACAAGTAGGTACAGCAAGCAATTAGGAAAGGAAATGGTATGTTATTACAAAGGTGTTGGAGTATAAGAGTAAAGAGGTCTTACTGCAGTTATACAGGGCCTTGGTGAGAAAACACCTAGAGTACTGTGTACAGTTTTGGTCTCCTTACCTAAGGAAGGATATACTTGCCTTAGAGGGAGTGCAACAAAGGTTCACTAGACTGATTCGTGGGATGAGGGGATTGTCCTAGACTAGGACTATATTCCTTAGAGTTTAGAAGAATGAGAGGTGATCTCATTGAAACATAAAGTTCTGAAGGGGCTTGACATGGTAGATGCTGAGAGGATGTTTCCTCTGGCTGGGCAGTCTAGAACCAGGGGTCACAGTCTCAGAATAAGGGGTCGGCCATTTAGGACTGAGATGAGGAGAAATTTTTTCACTCAGAGGGTGGTGAATCGTTGGAATTGTCTACCCCAGAGGGCTGTGAATGCTCAGTCATTAAGTTTCAAGACAGTGATAGATTTTTGGATGCTAAGGGAATCAAGAGATATGCAGATAGCGCGGGAAGATGGAGTTGAGGTAGAAGATCAGCCATGATCTTATGGAATGGTGGAGCAGCCTTGAGAGGCCGAATGGCCTACTCCTGCTCCTATTTCTTATGTTCTTAACTGGTTCATGCATCACACTGACCTCCTCCCACCCTAATTACCTCTTCCCACCCTGCCCCCATATCCCTCTATCCCCTTCTCCCTCACATATGCAAGCCTGTCTATAATACATAGAATTACATTGAATGTACAGCATAGAAACAGGCCATTTGGTCCAACTGATCCATGCTGGTATTTATGCTCCACACGAGCCTCCTCCCACCCATCTTTATCTAACCCTATCAGCATAACCTATTTCTTTCTCACTCATGTGTTTTATCTAGCGTCCACTTAAATGCATCTATGCTATTCGCCTCAACTACTCCTTGTGGTAGCACGTTCCACAGTTTAAACACTCTCTGGGTAAAGATATTTCTCCTGAATTCCCTATTGGGTTTATTAGTGACGATCTATAATATTTTTGACCCCTAGTTTTGGTCTCTCCCCCCCCCCCCCCCCCCAACCACACACACACACACACACACACACACACACACATGGAAATATCTTCTCTACCTACCTCTATCAAGCCACCCCTCAGCCTTCTCTTTTCTAGAGAAAAGAGCCCCAGCCTGTTCAATATTGGTCTCCTTATTTAAGGAAGGATGTAAATGCGTTGGAATCAGTTCAGAGAAGGTTTACTAGACTAATACCTGGAATGGGCGGGTTGTCTTATGAGGAAAGGTTGGACAGGCTAGGCTTGTATCCGCTGGAGTTTAGAAGAGTAAGAGGTGACTTGATTGAAACATATAAGATCCTGAGGGGTCTGGACAGGGTGGATGTGGAGAGGCTGTTTCTTCTTGTGGGAGAATCTAGAACTAGGGGTCACTGTTTAAAAATAAGGGGTCGCCCATTTAAGGCAGAGATGAGAATTTTTTTCTCACAGAGGGTCTCTTTGGAACTCTCTTCCTCAGAGGGCAGTGGAAGCAGAGTCTTTGAATATTTTTAAGGCAGAGATAGATAGATTCTTGATAAGCAAGGGGGTGAAAGGTTATCGGGGGTAGGCAGGAATGTGGAGTAATCAGATCAGCCATGATCTTATTGAATGGCGGAGCAGGCTCGAGGGGCCTACTCCTGCTCCTAATTCGTATATACATATGTAATATTTCCTGATGGCGTATAACCACTCAGTTCTGTATCTTCCTGTATTTTGGTGCAAGCCTCTACATTATTTGCTACACCTCCCCAATTTGGTATAAAATGCAAATTTATGCGACCCCAAAAAGCAAAACAGCTGCAATCTCCAGAAACAGTTGGAAATACACAGCACGTCCAACAGCACCTGGAAAAAATGATAGATGGGTCATTGTTTGGATGAAAATAATTTTGTCAGAACTGGATCCTGGAAGAGAAGTGAGCTCCTTTATATGACTGAACAAAATGGAGACGGTCTGGTGGTTGTTACCACACTTGAGCTACCCTGTAAGCGGTGCTCAGTCCAATAAGGAGTGGCTACTGAGGCCCTCTAACAACCCATCTGGTTTATTTTATTATGGGGGCACATCACAGACAGACCCAATCCTGTCTTACCGTCTAGTTGTGTGCACTGGATAGTGATGAAGAATGGAAACCCTTTTCCTTCCTTAGCGCAGGCCCACTGCCTCCGCCCTGACGGAGATCAACTCGGCAACGAGGGGGAGGGATAAGAGTCTTTGTCCCGATTTTATACTGAATGAAGTCCAGAGAGAATTCGACTGGAACGGCCGACGGGCAGCCCATCACACAATGTCACTCCGCACACGGGTGACAATGCGATTGTTGGGGTTTTTGTTTTGCACGATTGCCTAAGGTGAGCTGGATTCGGAATAATCAGTGGCAGTTGTGACTTGCAAAGTACATTATTTATTTGCAAACCCTAGCAGAGTCTCATAAAGTGGATTGATTGCAGAGAGACCTGGCTGACATTACTATGCTGTAATCTCTACTGCCTCGATAACATAAAACTGTGAAAGAACTCTTATTATGGGGTGAAATATGGCAGCAATCGGGAGTGTTTTTACCGCAGAGCAGATGATTTATACCACTGTAAAGTCATAGCAGGGAGAAGAAGAGGGAAATGAGAGAGAGAAGAAAGCCAGACAGACCGGAGTTATAAATCTGTAAATAGCCACCAAAGCTTCCCGAGACTGCATGACAAGCGGAGGTTTGTTAGGGTTAATTGTGAGGTTCAGCGTCAATAAATAAATCCAATAAAAAAATTTGAAAGTGTAAACAACATACAGAAATTGGGCCAAAAATACTGCACCAAAAATGGATTGGAAGTGAAGCATGTCGTTTCTGGTCTCTGTGAGGAGGGGGTGAATCCTGCTGAGCTTTCTGCATTTGTGCTAATAAACCCATCTAATTAGCATTTGCACAGCTCGTATTCTAAAGGACAGGCATACATCTCATTCCAGACTTAACTAATTATTGCTTGTTGTAATTAAATATTCAATGAGTGCTGTACTAGTGCAATAACAATAATGGGGAAAATGTATTTCTGCTTATAATTGTAATTGATAACTTTCCAAAGTATCATCTTATCCTTTTGTACTGTAATAAACTATAATTGGTATTTCACTTTAGATTCTCAGCCTTGATTGTAGTTAACCGTTTATCTACCTTTGTAAACATTCCTGCCCTCCTCCCGCTCCCCATTTTCTCCCTTTCTCTCCTGAAGACACAGGCTCTTGCTGGGGTATGTTTACACAAGTACCAGCCGCACTTCAGTAACTCACCCAATTAGCCATTCTTCATCTGTGAGCCTCGGCAGTGCGTGTTGGCTGGCTGTTCAACTTTGGACAGTATCACAGCCAAGTTCCACCCTGCCCTCGGCCAACATCTACATACACTCACTCTCCAACAAGAGTCATTGGGACAGTGGTCAGGAGCAGGACTCCTGGCTCATTTTATTTTTCCCCTTCCTCTCTGGGATGCATGAGACCAATTGTAGGGTCCCCTACTCGTGTGGCACTGAGACCACCTCATTCAGCACAGACTGAGAATCTTAAACTGGAACTGATAACTACGCCTGCTGCTGTCGTTATCCACTGAGTCATCAAGGGAGCATTGCCACTATAGAGATAAATAGTGCCAAGTGTGTGACCAATTCTGTGCCATAGTCAAGGGCACTGCAGCTGGGACAAATGCGTTTGACTGGCATTGAATGCTGTTTGAGGGGATTTACTCAGGTTCCACAAAGTGGTTAAAATTCTCTTGCTGGTTTTTGAATCCCTAGACAAGCCTCATCTTGCCCCGCCCGCCCCTTTTGTGTAATGTTCTCCAGCCATGTCTTCCATATGATTCTCCATTACTTTTACTGCTTCCCTTCCACCTTCACTGTTGAAAAGAACTTGTATTTATGTAGAACTTTATCTTGTGATTAGAACACTCCAAAGTGCTTTACATCCAATGGATTACTTAATGAATTGCAGCCACTGTTGTCCTGCAGGCAAATGCAGCAACCAGTTATTGCACACAGCAAACAGCAAATGGATGATTGACCAGATAATCGGGTTTTGGCTGAGGGATGAATGTTGGCCAGGGCACTATCTTTCAGTCAAATCTTTCACATCCACTTGAGCAGACACACAAGACCTTGCTTTAACATCTCATCCAAAATATTGCACCTCAGCCAATGAGCACTCCTTCAGCATTGCACTGAAGTGTCAGCCTAGATTATGTGCTCAAGTCCACAGTGGAACTTGAACCGACACCCTTCTGACTCGAGCAAGAGTGCTACCAATTGAGCCAAGTTGACACTTTAGTAGGTGATACCTCAGCCTTTACACGCCTGCCGTTTAGAACTCTTCCAAAATCACTTTGCCTTGCTGTCCCTCTCCCTGCCTTCAAAAGCCTCTTAAAACGTCACTCCTCTTGACTCTGCCTTTGGTTTCCTTCCTTCTAATTTTCTTTACTTCCTGCCCAGTATTCACATCTCCCTCTTATAAAGCACTCTGAGCCAGACTATTCGCAAACTTGGCATCCTGTTTGACGCTGAGCTGAGCTT
Source organism: Somniosus microcephalus (assembly GCF_052327205.1). Classification (NCBI taxonomy): domain Eukaryota; kingdom Metazoa; phylum Chordata; class Chondrichthyes; order Squaliformes; family Somniosidae; genus Somniosus; species Somniosus microcephalus. Next base: position 67,736,663 of record NC_141003.1, on the reverse strand, counting down.
CCGACCATCCTCTCCATCACAAAGACCTTCTACTTTCAACTACATAACATTGCTCATCTCTGCCCTTGCCTCAGCTCATCTGCTACTGAAATCCTCAGCCATGCTTTTGTCACCTCCAGACTCAACTGTTCCAATGTTGTCCTGGCCGGCCTCTCATGTTCCACCCTCCATAAACTTGAGCTCATCCAAAACTGCCTCCCATATCCTACCTCGCACCGAGCCCTGTTCGCCCATCACCTTGCTGACTTACATTGGCTCCCAGTCCAGCAACACCTCGATTAAAAAAAAATCTCATCCTGGTATTCAAATCCCCTCCATGGCCTCACCCCACCATATCTCTGTAATCTTCTCCAGGCCGATAATCCTCCAAGAACTTTTCATTCCTCCAACTCTGGCCTCTTGTGAAAGCCTCACTCCGTTCATTCCACCATTGGCAGCCTTCAGCTCTTTAGCGCTTCATCTCTAGAATTCCCTCCCTGAACCTCTCCGCCTCTCTCATCCTTTAAAATGCTCCATAAAACCTACCTCCTTGACCAAGCATTTGGTGACCTGTCCTAATATCTCCTTCCCATCAGCACCTCACACCTCCCAGGTAAACACCGATTCAGGCCCAGGAAAAGAAACGGTTTGGCTCGGTGACAATTTTTGTCGTAATTATGCTCCTGTGTAGCGCCTTGGGATGTTTTACTGCGTTAAAGGTGCTATATAAATGCAAGTTGTTCTGGCTGTGACTTTACTCACCTAGGCTTTGGGGTAGCAGACTAATCTATTGAATTCTAACTGCAGGGGATATGGGAAATGTAGCATTGTTTAAATATTTGATTTTAGAGCAAGAGCCTATAATTATTTTTTTAAATGTTCTCTGCACTCATAATTTAATTGTGCCCTGCTAAAATTCAGTGTCAGTTTTACAGGCCATGCTTTATAAATGTTCTTTTGAATTTAAAAGATGTGTGTGTATATATTGTAAGCTCAGTAGAGCATTCAGTATTCCAGGCGCTAGTGCAAATGATCTGGTAGCAAAGGTCAGATCAAATCTACTTGAAGGAGTCTGTCAGTAACTGTGCTGGCAACTGAAGAGGGGCCGAGAACGCTCGGCAGTGACTGGCTATGTCATAACAATCAAGGATATACTAACGGCCAGTGAAGATGTAATCTTCTGTGGTTCCATCCCCAGTCTGTGTTGAGTTAGCTGGTCGGCCAGGGGAGCAGCAAGTACGCTGGTTTAAGAAGAAGCAGGTGATTTAGCCAAGGCTACTGCTGCTCATTGCTGTTCATTGCCCCTTACTGGAGCGTGTACGTGTGCGGATCTTCTGCTCATTTTCTCCTCTCATTTCCCGAAGATGTTGATTTTTGCCTCCATCCCATCAGCACCTCGCACCTCCCAGGTAAACACCGATTCATGCCCAGGAAAACAAACGGTTTGGATGCCCCATGCTAGACCATTAGGAGGAGCTTTTAATTTGTCTTGATTATATTGTATCTCTGTATTGCATGCAAAAAGAAAATCCTTTCCCCTTGAATTTTACAGCTTTCTCGGTGCCATATTCTGATTAATTCTCAGTGTGATGAGATCACAGATTGGTTGATTTTTAATTAATTACAGCCGTTAAAATTAATTAACCATAGGAATTAAATTAATATGTAAATCACAGAGGAAAGGATGGCAAGTGGTTCTAAGTACGGGCTGGTGTGGAGGTGAGAATTATCAGGTGGACCCTTTTTTCAATCCTATTTGAGGGATAATGATCCACTGAGAAGGGAATGGCTCTAATTTTTCAATACAATTGTTCTTTAATTTGACATATTTCAATGAATGTTGAAAAGTGATGCACTAATTGAAAGTCTTTATATCCCAGTTGCTTCGGAGTCTCATTAATGTTAACAACAAATATGTTAAACCTTTGGTGTGTGTTTTCAAAAAGAAAGGACAGCCTCCAGATTTGTAAGGGATCCCACTAACTGGTGCAGCAGTTTGTGGGAGCTTGCTGTGCATAAATTGGCTGCCGTGTTTCCTACATTACAACAATGACTACACTTCAAAGGTACTTCATTGGTTGTAAAGCACCATGGGGATTGATGAGCTGTTCTAGTATCTAGACAGGTGTAGTGAGCCCAGGGATCAAACAGAAAACTTTTGTTACTACATTTTGTCTACTGGTTATATCCCGCACCCCGATGTGATCTATCTCAATCATGGAAAGTGATACTCTAAACAGATTTATTAACCAGTGAATGGCTGAGAACAAAAGCAATCTCACATTGTACAGCAGTTACAGGTTTAACAATCCCTCCTCAGAGGTAAAAAAAAAAAATAACAAGTCACATTTGATCCATTAAACTTCAATGTAAACTGGACCGCACACAAGGTCCCTGAATGTTGACCTTTACGTAGTGGTTTGTTGCTGACCATCCACAGTCTGTTTCTCTCTAATGGCTTCAGACAGATTACTCCATTTGAACAGTGCAGGTGGAGAAATACCTTTCCAAAAATGACTGTGGCAAACAAAATTTTGATGTGTGCCTCTTCCTGGCAGACACATCTATTCCGGGGCTATTGTATCAAAATATTCTGGGCCATTTCCTGCGAGTGAAGCTGGTTTTTAAATCAGAATTTTACAGCACAGACAGAATCCATTTGGCCTATCATGTCTCTGCTGACTCTCTGAAAGAGCTATCCACTTAAGTCTCAGTTCCCTGCCCTTTCCTTTCAAATTTTCCTTTTACTAATATTTAAACACTTGCCTTTTAAAAGCTGTTATGGATTAACATTCTACCACTCTTTCTGATGGGATAATTCATGTCCTAACAACCCTCAGTATGAATTTCTCCTAACCTCTCCCTTTGTTATTTTTGGTGATGACCTTAAATGTAGGCCTTCTAGTTACCAACTCACCGGCCAATTAAAATAGTTTTTCCCAATTTAGCTCATCAAAACCCCTCATTATTCTGAACACTTCTGCCTGATCTCTGAATCATCTTTGTTCTAATGAAGGAAGTCCCCATTTGTCATAATTAAGGCCTCTCACCCATGGTATCATCTTAGTGAATCTCTTCCACACCCTCTGCATGTCTTCGCCATATTTCCTAAAATAGGGCTGCCTAAACTGTTCACAATATTCTCACTCAGCCTAACCAATGATTTGTAGATGTTTAGCATTACGTCTGCTTTTACACCCTATGCATTTATATTTAAACCTACGATTTCCTATACTTTTTTAACAGCTTTATAAATGTGTCCTCCAACTTTTATAGATTAGTGTATTTTGAAGCCCAAAATATCTCTCCTCTACTTCTTTTGATGTTTAGTGTCTCTTTCCTCTCATTCTTCCCCTCAAAATGCATCACCTCACATTTCTCATTAAATTTCATTTGACAACTGTCTGAGCACTAAAAATCACTTAGTCCTTTTCACAGTTAATCATGCTCACTATTTTTGTATTGTCTACAAATTGGTATTGTGCCCTCAATAGCAATTATTCATTTGTCTATTTATATATTTAGTATAGTTGCCGTTAACATCCCTCTACTCCAAAAAGCACTGCTCACTGTTGCCTGTGCTGCCATTCCCTCTTCAACACTCTGCCTTCATTTCATCAACAGATTTGGCACCCTGTCAAACATTTATTTATTTGAAAATCTTCGTCCACATCATCCTCTGTATTTCCGTCATCAATACAATTTCCTCAGAGAATTCTATTAAATTTGTCAGACTTGATTTGCCTTTTTAAAAGTCCATGCTGGCTGTCTTTAATTTACCCAAGCTTCTCTGAGTGAGTATTAACGTTATCCCATGTTGTGACCTCTAGAAGCTAACTCACTACTGATGTTGTACTGTCTAGTCTATAGTTACCTAGTTTAACTCTTTGATTACATTAATAACTCCCCAGCCCTCTGACAAAAGAACATAAGAAATAGGAGCAGGAGTTGGCCATTCGACCCCTCGAGCCTGCTCCGCCATTCAATAAGATCATGGCTGACCTGATCTTGGCCTCAACTCCACTTTCCTGCCCGCTCCCCATAACCCTTTTTCAAAAATCTGTCTATCTCCGCCTTGAATATATTCAATGTCTAGGCCTCCACAGCTCTCTGGGGTAGAGAATTCCAAAGATTCACGACCCTCTGAGAGAAGAAATTCCTCCTCATCTCCGTTTTAAATGAGAGACCCCTTATTCTGAAACTCTGCCTCCCAGTTCTAGATTCCCCCACGAGTGGAAACATCTTCTCTGCATTTACCCTGTCAAGCCCTTCAATAAGATCACCTCTCATTCTTCTAAACTCCAATGAGTATAGGCCCAACCTGCTCAATCTTTCTTCATAAGACAACCACTTCATCCCAGGAATCAACCTCGTGAACCTTCTCTGAACTGCCTCCAATGCAAGTATATCCCTCCTTAAATAAGGAGACCAAAACTGTACGCACTACTCCAGGTGTGGTCTCATCAACGCCCTCTGCAGTTGTAGCAAGACTTCCCTACTTTTATACTCCATCCCCCCCTTGCAATAAAGGACAACATATTACTTGCTAACTTTTTGTGTTTCATGTACAAGGACCCCCAGATCCCTCTGTACCGCAGCATTCTGTCGTCTCTCTCCATTTAAATAATATTTTGCTTTTTTATTCTTCCTACCAAAGTGGAAACCTCACATTTTCCCACATTCTACTCTATCGGCTAAATTTTTGCCCACTCACTTAACCTATCTATATCCCTTTGCAGACTCTTTGTGTCCTCCTCACAACTTGCTTTCCCACCTATCTTTGTATCAGCAGCAAATTTGGCTACAGTACACTCAGTCCCTTCATCCAAGTCATTAAAATAGATTGTAAATAGTTGAGGTCCCAGCACTGATCCCTGTGGCTCCCCACTAGTTACAGTTTGCCAACCTGAAAATGTTCCATTTATCCCGACTCTCTGTTTTCTGTTAGTTAGCCAATCCTCTATCCATGCTAATATATTACCCCAACACGCTGAGCTCTTATCTTGTGCAGTAACCTTTTATGTGACATCGTATCGAATGCCTTCTCGTAATCCAAATACAGTACATCTACTGGTTCCCCTTTATCCACCCTGCTCGTTACATCCTCAAAGAACTCTAGTAAATTTGTCAAACACCATTTCCCTTTCATAAAACCATGTTGAGACTGCTTGATTGTATTATGATTTTCTAAATGTACTGCTACTACTTCCTTAATAATGGATTCCAGCATTTTCCCAATGACAGATGTTAGGCTAACTGGCCAAAGAAAGAAGGAAGCCATTACAGACAAAAATCCTACATTTGCAAAACTGTCCATTCTCTTTTCATTTGTCCTTGGGCTGATTAATTTGATTTTGGAGAGGACACAGCAACTTGTGCTGATAATAGTGTAGTTCTGGGGGTATGGGGCAAGGGAAGGAAAAAAGCGTGTGACCTGATGCTCGCCAGTTGTGTGCCACATACGCCCCTGTCTGCGTCCTTTGAACTTGAGCGCGCGAAGTTGGGGGCTGTTACCAGGGGGAATGACTGGGATTGGAGAGAGCAAAGGTTTTGCTGGGGACAAAGGCATCAGAGGTGGAGAGGTGGGTGTGGTAAAATAGATAAGGGAGAACCAGTGGATGTGGTGTATTTGGACTTTCAGAAGGCTTTTGATAAGGTCCCGCATAAGAGATTAGCGTGTAAAGTTAAGGCACATGGGATTGGGGGCAAGGTATTGACTTGGATAGAGAACTGGTTGGCAGACAGAAAGCAAAGAGTTGGAATAAACGGGTCTTTTTCCGAGTGGCAAGCAGTGACTAGTGGGGTACCGCAGGGATCGGTCCTAGGACCCCAGCTATTCACAATATATATTAATGATCTAGACAAGGGAACTAGATGTAATATCTCCAAATTTGCAGACGACACAAAGCTGGGTGGGCGTGTGTGCTGTGAGGAGGATGCCGAGAAACTCCAGGATGATTTGGACAGGTTGGGTGATTGGCAGATGCAATATAACGTGGATAAATGCGAGGTTATCCACTTTGGTGGCAAAAACAGGAAGGCAGATTATTATCTGAATGGCAATAGATTGGGAGAAAGGGAAGTGCAACGAAACCTGGGTGTCCTTTGCACCAGTCGCTGAAGGTAAGCCTGCAAGTGCAGCAGGCGGTTAAGAAGGCAAATGGCATGTTGGCCTTCGTAGCGAGAGGGTTTGAGTACAGGAGCAAGGATGTCTTACTGCGGTTGTACAGGGCCTTGGTGAGACCACATCTTGAGTATTGTGTGCAGTTTTGGTCGCCTTATCTGAGGAAGGACGTTCTTGCCATGGAAGGAGATCAGCGAAGATTCACCAGGCTGATGCCTGGGATGGCAGGAATGACGTATGAGGAGAGATTGGGTCGATTGGGCTTGTACTCGCTGGAGTTTAGAAGAATGAGAGGGGACCTCATTGAAACTTATAAAATTCTGACAGGACGGGACAGACTAGATGCAGGAAGGATGTTCCCGATGGTCGGGGAGTCCAGAACCAGGGGTCACAGCCTAAGGATAAGGGGTAGGCCATTTAGGACAGAAATGAGGAGGAATTTCTTCACCCAGAGAGTGGTGAACCTGTGGAATTCTCTACCACAGAAGGCGGTAGAGGCCAATACATTAAATATATTTAAGAAGGAGTTGGATATATTTCTTAAAGCTAAAGGGATCAAGGGGTATGGGGAGAAAGCAGGGACCGGGTACTGAATTTGGATGATCAGCCATGATCGCATTGAATGGCGGAGCAGGCTCGAGGGGCCGAATGGCCTACTCCTGCTCCTATCTTCTATGTTTCTATGTGGTTGAGCAAATCAACAAGCTCTAGAAGTATAAAGGTTAGATACAGAGTAAAGCTCCCTCCAAAATGTCCCATCAAACATTCCCAGGTCAGCTACAACATAGTTATATTCAGAGTGACGGTCTCTCTATACTGTCCCAACAAAGTCTCCAGTCCTAACTTCAGAAAAGCTCCCCCTCCCACAACAGTAACACTATGGCTCCTCCGAGTGAAATTGCTAATTTAGTGGTGAACTAGAGCGGTTTTGTGCTGTGGATCCATGCCCACTACCATCTCAGTTACGGCCACCCAAAGTGGCCCACACAGACAGAGAGACCCTTTCATCAGCCTGAACTGGATTCCAGATCCCTGCGGTAAAAGGACAGTTTTCTAACCCACTGCACCTCCCATACTTGTGGGGTTCATTTTTTTTCCTGCATAATTTGATTACAGAAGAATTGAAAATGTAAAATTGATTTGTGATCGCGATTTGACCCAGGGACGGCTGCATGCACTGTGTATGTAAACCAGAAACAAAAGATTGACTTGCATCCATGGAGCACCTTCTCACACTTCTCAAAACATCTCAAAGCACTTCATGCAATAATTTACTGTGAAGAGCAATGACTGTAGTCAGATATGGCAGCCAATTTGCACACTGCAATATCCACAAACTGTAATGAATCATCAGGACCAAAAATCCAAAGAAATCTATTACTCTCAAAATAATTAAGCAGAAATGAAGTGCAAGCTTCCTGTGTCTAAAAGGTTCAGTAGCAGGTCAGATCTGGTGAAAGTCTGAGGGAAGGAATAAAACTCTCACCTATTAAAAAGAAAACGAGCAATCGATTGTCAAAGTGGGAGTGATCCAAACTTCTACCAATTGGATCTTTTGCTTATCTCTGATGAGTGATGTAGTGAAAGGTTTACACCTCTGGTGAGATGTTAGTCACGTATCTGTTTGACCTTGGATTCATCGGGCCAAAGGAAACAGTTCCAGGCCCTGCACAGGAAAGGTCAGTGAATGGTATTTACAGTCCTGTTCAGAGGTGATGTGTCGAATGTACCATCAATTTCTAAAACGCTGATCAGGAGAAGCAGTACGTTAACAAAAGGCCTTTCTGAAGATTTACCAGCTTACATTTATACGGTGCCTTTCACATAACAAATGATACCCAAGAACATTTACAGGGGTGGGGGGAGCAGTGGACACTGAGCAAGAAGTAGGGGAGAAGCTAGTTAGAGCACCATCAAAGACATCAGTATCAAGGAGGCTTTTGAAGATTGAGACCGAGGTAGCAAAGTGGAAAGGTTAAGGAGAGATATTTCAAAGGAAGCGGATTAAGCCCGCCTGATGCCCCAGCTGAGGTACTGCTTTTGGCCTCAGTGCCCCTGGGTATGGGAGGTAATTACTATTCTCCCTCTCCCTCACTCTTTCCCTCCCTCCTTCTCTCCTCACTCCCTCCTTTCATTCCCTCCCTCCCCCCTTTCATTCCTCCCTCCCCCCTTTCATTCCCTCCCTCCCCCCTTTCATTCCTCTCCCCCACTCTTTCCCTCCCCCTTTCATTCCCTCCCTCCCCTCTCTCCCCCTCCCCTCCCCTCTCTCTCTCCCCCTCCCTCCCCTCTCTCTCTCCCCCTCCCTCCCCTCTCTCTCTCCCCCTCCCTCCCCTCTCTCTCTCCCCCTCCCTCCCCTCTCTCTCTCCCCCTCCCTCCCCTCTCTCTCTCCCCCTCTCTCTCCCCTCCCTCCCCCCTCTCTCTCCCCCTCCCTCACCCTCTCTCTCCCCCTCCCTCCCCTCTCTCTCCCCCTCCCTCCCCTCTCTCTCTCCCCCTCCCTCCCCTCTCTCTCTCCCCCTCTCTCGCCCCTCCCTCCCCCCTCTCTCGCCCCCTCCCTCCACCCTCTCTCGCCCCCTCCCTCCCCCCTCTCTCTCCCCCTCTCTCTCCCCCCTCTCTCCCCCTCCCTCCCCTCTCTCTCTCCCCCTCCCCCTCCCTCCCCCCTCTCTCTCTCCCCTCCCCTCTCTCTCTCCCCCTCCCTCCCCCTCTCTCTCCCCCTCCCTCCCCCCTCTCTCTCCCCCTCCCTCCCCCCTCTCTCTCCCCCTCCCTCCCCCCTCTCTCTCCCCCTCCCTCCCCCTCTCTCTCCCCCTTCCTCCCCTCTCTCTCTCCCCCTCCCTCCCCCCCTCTCTCGCCCCCTCCCTCCCCCCTCTCTCTCCCCCTCCCTCCCTCCCCCTCTCTCTCCCCCTCCCTCCCTCCCCCCTCTCTCTCCCCCTCCCTCCCCCCTCTCTCTCCCCCTCTCCCCTCTCTTTCCCCTCCCTCTCCCCCCCTCCCTCCCCTCTCTCGCCCCCTCCCTCCCCTCTTTCGCCCCCCCTCTCCCACCCCCCTCCCTCCCCTCTCTCGCTCCCCCCCTCTCTCGCTCCCCCCCTCTCTCGCTCCCCCCCTCTCTCGCTCCCCCCCTCTCTCGCTCCCCCCCTCTCTCGCTCCCCCCCCTCTCTCGCTCCCCCCCTCTCTCGCTCCCCCCCTCTCTCGCTCCCCCCCTCTCTCGCTCCCCCCCTCTCTCGCTCCCCCCCTCTCTCGCTCCCCCCCTCTCTCGCTCCCCCCCCTCTCTCGCTCCCCCCTCTCTCTCGCTCCCCCTCTCTCGCTCCCCCCTCTCTCGCTCCCCCCCTCTCTCGCTCCCCCCCTCTCTCGCTCCCCCCCTCCTCGCCCCCCCCGCTCTCGCCCCCCCTCTCCCTCCCCGCTCTCGCCCCCCTCTCCCCGCTCTCGCCTCCCCTCTCTCGCCCCCCTCCCTCCCCTCTCTCGCCCCCCTCCCTCCCCTCTCTCGCCCCCCTCCCTCCCCTCTCTCGCCCCCCTCCCTCCCCTCTCTCGCCCCCTCCCTCCCCTCTCTCGCCCCCTCCCTCCCCTCTCTCTCGCCCCCTCCCTCCCCTCTCTCGTCCCCTCCCTCCCCTCTCTCTCGCCCCCTCCCTCCCCTCGCTCTCGCTCCCCCTCCCCTCCCTCGCTCTCGCTCGCTCTCCCCTCTCTCGCTCGCTCTCGCGCCCCCCCTCTCTCGCCCCCCCCCTCTCTTCACAATTCACAATTCAAATCGCTTTATTGGCATGATAAGTTACATCTTATGTTGCCAAAGCATCAAAATACATTTATGGTTTAGCACATAAACGCAGTTCTATTCATACAGCCCCCTCCCCCTCCCTCTCTTCCCCTCCCTCCCCCTCTTTCCCTCCCTCTCTCTCCCCCCCTCCCTCCCCCCCGCCTCCCCTCTCCCCCCCTCTCTCCCACCCCGCTCTCCCCCCCCCTCTCTCCCCCCTCCCTCCCGCCCTCTCTCTCCCTCCCGCCCTCTCTCTCTCCCCTCCCGCCCTCCGCTCTCCCCTCCCGCCCTCGCTCTCTCCCCTCCCGCTCTCCCCTCCCGCCCTCGCTCTCTCCCCTCCCGCCCTCCCTCTCTCCCCTCCCGCCCCTCCTCTCTCCCCCCCCCTTTCACTTCCCCCCCCTTTCTCTTCCCCCCCCCCTTTCTCTTCCCCCCCCTTTCTCTTCCCCCCCCTTCCTTCTCTTCCCCCCCCTTTCTCTTCCCCCCCTTTCTCTTCTCCCCCCTTTCTCCTTCCCCCCCCCCCCCTTTCTCCTTCCCCCCCCCTTTCTCTACCCCCAGCCAGTTGCTCTAAAGCCAATTATAACAGCCCTACTGCTGGTCAGGTTGAGATTAACAGAGACTGGAGGTCATATTTTTGAACTTCTCTGCTGAGTGACACATACATCTATGTGCTGAGCTTGCATCATGGGAACTGAGTTTCATGTAAAGGGAGATTGTGCATTTTGGGAATCGGTATCGATTTGAGTGAGTTTGTGAATTCCGTGGGGCCCTCCGCATGATTCCTTTTGATATCTGCACTGTCGCAGTTCATATTGAACATTCTTGGTGAGGTTAGTGCTCACGGAGGTTGAGACATAAAAGTATTGAGGGCTGGAACACTTTTCTGATGCTGAGGATAAGAATGCGAATCGTGCACTCCCAGGTCAGCATTCATTTCATTGAGAAAAAAATACACAGCACCTTGTGAAAAGATTTTTATTGATATAATTAGTCAGTCTCTCTGGCATTACATGTGGAGTCAAGGTCAATGCAGTATTCATGTAAAACAGGATTAGGGGTGGGGGGGATAATAATTGCAACACGGTAGTGGAGAGGGGAAGTGGGAGACGGGAAAGAAGAGGATGGGGAGAGAGGAGGAGAGATAAGGGGTTGCATTCAGTGAGCTGTGACTCTGCCTGGGATGTCCTCTCACCTTTGGTAAGAGGAGGGCAATGCCTATAAATTTCAGGTCAGCCTCGGAAGAGTGACGAGGCGTGGACAATTCTGGAGGGGGTGGGGGGGAAGAGTCGAATGGGAGCAAGGCACATATTACTGAACTCTGGTTGGAGGGGTGGGTGCAAGGCAAAAAAAATCAACTAGTGGGAAGGGAGGGGCAGTTGCTTCAGTGTCAATCTTCAGTTCACAGTTGGGGTGCCAGAGAGTATTTTCAGGCTTCCAGTTTTGAGGTGAATGCATTTATATACCGCCTTTCGTGTCCTCCGCACTTCCCAAAGTACTTGACAGCCAATGAAGTACTTTTAAAATGTAGTCACTGTTGTAATGTATGGAAACATGCCAGCAAAGTCACACATCACTCCTGTGGCACAACTCGTGGTTGGTCGGAAGATGCTCAGTTTTATAAGGACAGGAACATTATACCATGTAAGACGCACATTATTTTGCTGTTAAAGTGTAGGTGTGTGTCGCTTTCAGGACAATAGCTAATTGACATTTAAACACTGAGTTCCTGCACAGGCCAATTAAGAGACTGCCAACGTTATGCCTATTGTATTTTCTGTTACTGGAGAGTTGTTCGTTCCATATGAATGCCTCTGTTTCCTTATACTTATTTTTTTCCCCAAAGTATGAGACAGAAATATGCTTTAGACGGTCTGAAGTGTGATGGACAGGAAGTGCATATGTTTTTTTTTAAAAGGTAGAAAATGAGATGTATCTCAAATGAGGATCAATGATGCTCAAAATTGACTGAAGCAGATATTTTAGAGCAAAAATAAGTCTTGAATAATTTCTGGAATCTCATTCCAGCTCCTTGTAGGGACGAGTCTACAGCAAAACCTGATTCCTCAACCCTGCTGTAACAGCATGCCTCAACCCTATCTTAAAACAGTATGCTCTATGGAACAATGTGACATTTCCATTTCCCACTGCAGCAATCCCATAGCCTGCCTGAGAGCTCTATGGAACAATGTGACATTTCCATTTCCCACTGCAGCAATCCCATAGCCTGCCTGAGAGATGCTGACAATTTAGCGTCAATCTAGATCTGAATTTCTGGGCACCTCTGTACCGTGGGTTTGTGCCAACTGGGAGCTCTGTTGAAACTGTCCAGATTCATTTTGTGTCTGACCTTATAGTTGGCAGCAAGAGGAGATTTTCATCCTATTAAACGGAATCAAATTTAGATTCAAACTTGACGCTTGTCGCCAAAATGTCAGTGTTTCATTCACTGAGCCATGCAGTTCCCGTAAAGCTGATTGTTAACCAGCGTAATGCAGAACTTAAAAATAGATTTATATTTTTGCTGGTTTATTCTCTTTCTCTCCTAACAATGCTGGTTCTTGTGGTTCATCACTGCACCATTGGCAGCTGTGCCTTCAGCTGCCTCGGCCTTAAGCTCTAGAATTCCCTCCCTAAACCTCTCTACCTCTCACTCCTCCTTTAAGGCGCATTTTGGCCAAGCTTTTGATCACCTGTCCTAATATTACCTTATGTGGCTTGCTGTCAAATTTTGTTTGGTAACGCTCCTGTAAAGCGCCTTAGGACATTTTGCTGCTTGAAAGGTGCTATATAAATGCAAGTTGTTGTTGTATAGTTCCACAAACACTGTGGGCCCTCCATTACCTCGCCCAGTCACCCATACTTCATGTAGGTTATCATTGCATTAAAATAAAGCAGATAGAATAATCCAGGAGGCCTTGTGGCCATCTCCGGGTATCACACAAAATCTGATCCCGACAATCACAAAGAAAAGAAAGACAGACTTGTATTTATATAGTGCCTTTCACAACCACCGGACGTCCCAAAGCGCTTTACAGACAACAAAGTACTTTTTGAAGTGTAGTCACTGTTGTAATGTATGAGCATACACGCATTTTCTAGTCGGAGTCGCTTAGTTATTGGCTGGTCAATTTTTAATTCCCCCTTTCGTACTCTTGCGTTGCTAAACCCAATTGTAAAAGCCCAACTGCAGACTTGGCTGGGATCAGCTTAAGTAAATGATACCTTAACACGTGTGTCCTATTTTGTTTTCTTTACAGGGAATTATTAGTCACACTTAGCACAGAGACCCGAATTTATATAGTGCCTTATCGCGTTCTCAGAAACACCTCAAAGTGCTTCCCCTATAAAGAATAAAGCGCAGTGGCTGTCATGTAATCCAACACAGCAGACCTTCACTTAGAGAGAGAAAAATGAATGAAAGTTCAAAGTGTCTTTACCAAACTTACTGCACTGTCATTCAATTGTAAGCTACAAACCAGGATTAGATTTTAGGCTTCAAGTCAAAGCATAAATGAAAGGAATTTTTTTTTGTTAGATTGTGAATTGGAAGTCCAATTGCTGTATGGAATCGAAATGCCGAGTTGCTATTTAAATTCCGTGCACATTCAAAAGCGATTTTATTTTTAAAAGCAGACACAGCCTGTGCAGGAAAGGTACACATGCATTGTGGACTAACCTCAGGAACAAAAAAACAAACAGGAAGACTAGTAACAATAAAGCATACAGACCATAGAGTTGCAGGTTTGATCCCTGGCTTGTGCTGAGTTAGCTGATTGCAGTCAGTACAGCAGTAGGAGCATCAGTACACTGGGAATGAGTGGGGGCAGGGGTGTGAAAAACTCGTCTTCTGTTAATTAAAAAAAATTCTCATCCTTGTTCTCAAATCCCTCCATATCGCCCTGTTTATCTCTGTAACCACCTCCAGCCCGACAACCCACTAGAGTTCTCTGCACTCCTCCAAATCTAGTCTCTTGCATATTCCTGATTTTCATTGCTGCACCATTGCCAGCCATGTCTTCAGCTACCTAGGCCCTAAGCTCTGGAATTCCCTCTCTGCCTCTCTTTAGATGCTCCTTGAAACATACCTCTTTGACCAAGCCTTTGATCATCAGTCCTAATATCTCCTTATGTGGCTGGTGTCAAATTTTGTTTGATAACGCTCCTGTGAAGTGCGTCGGGACATTTTACTACGTTAAGAGTGCTATATAAATGCAAGTTGTTGTTGTTACACACTAACCTTTGTTAGAAAGTGTGCAGGGATTGGGCTAGGCTGATGTTGTCCATGGTTGAGTGGACTGTTGACACTCACCGTGCAGGCTCGCGTGTGAAGCGTGACCACTTGGATTAGGTACTGGAGGGCTGCTGGAGCCCGTGGAATCGTGCTGTGGCTTTTTTTTTCCCCTTCATGGGTTGTGGGCATCGCTGTCACGGCAATCATTTATTGCCCATTCCTAATTGCCCCTGAGAAAGTGGTGGTGAGCTGCTGCCTTGAACCGCTGCAGTCCGTGCATTCTTAGTAGCGGCTTGGTAAAACTGAGCGGCTTGGTAAAACTGAGGCGGCTTGGTAAGCAATTTCAGAGGCCAGTTAAGAGTCAACCACATTGCTGTGGTCTGGAGTCACATGTAGGCCAGACCAGGTAAGGACATCGATTTCCTTCCCTAAAGGACATTAGTGAACTAGATGGGTTTTTACGACAATCTGGTAGTTTTATGATCACCATTACTGATACTAGTTATTTATTCCAGATTTATTGTTATTTATTCCAGATTTATTTAATTAACTGAATTTAAATTCCACAGGTAGCCTGAGGTGATCCTGTCAGTAGAGTTGGGTGAAAGGAACCGAGCATACAGTCACCTTCAGACCTAATTAACGCAATGCTTGCCAGTCCACAGAGTCCCTGGACCTCTGTTACCCTCCAGCAGCCCACCAGGGCAGTACAAAGATGTTTTGGGCCTTGTTGATGGTTGAATTCAAAAGATTCTCTCCGCTCCCTAAGCAGGCAAAGTCGATCTATTTTTGGGGGATTCGGCCTTTGATCGAACATTGCTGACAGAGATGGTGTTTGAAGGGGACCTAGAGCTGACTTAATTTACAGTTCAGAAACTGCAGATGTGGAATTGGAGGTCATTTTACATTAATACGTCGATGGTTTAAGTGTGAGTCTCAGTGCTGTAAGAGGCTGTGCATCCCTTGACTAGTTGAAAGTTATAAACCATGATACTTAACAGTAGTTAACTCTGCGATTAGTTTATCTTCTTCACGTGCTTCACAAGCACCAAATGTTTATTTTATTTTGGATGGTGGTGTTGATGCAGCTAGTGTGACGAGTTGAGAACATCACAAATAGATCTGTTAATAAGCTTGCACTGTGCTAACATTGCATCTAAAGAGGGTCAGATATGACGATCACGTCCCCCGTGGTCAAATACAGTGATAAGCCCTACCATCTAGGCTCACGGCTGATTATCTGAGGTTGGGTAGTGCTGGGTAGAATCATACCCGGGCATGGGATTGAATTCAATAATTGTGTTGGGCATGGCCAATGGTGGAAAGAAGGGAGCAGGAGATCAAGGAGTGTTGGGGGGGGCGGTGGCTGGGTGGGGATGGACAGCTGGAGAAGGCCCCTCAGGCAAGATTGGGCAGAATTTAAAAGCATGGGCAGGGATTCTAAAATAATTGCCAGAATCCAATGAGTTTAATTGAATGGGATGAAGTCTATATTAAAGCAGATTATACATGGTGCATGGGAGGAACAAGCTTGATGGGCTGAATTACCTTTTCTCATTCCAAACTTATGGGGCATTCTTAATTAATTATTTTCTTTACAATGTTTATGGGGAGAGGATGGTGAACCCTCTTTTTGTGGGAGGAGTGAGGTGAATGATGGGTTCTTCTCTTTATTGGGGGGGTGAAGACAGATGGAAAAAAAAGAAAGCTTTTCACAACCTCCGGATGTCCCAAAGCGCTTTACAGCCAACAAAGTACTTTTGAAGTGTAGTCACTTTTGTAATACAGGAAACTTTGGTTTATCCGGAGGTTGTATGTCCGGAATACTCGATCTAACGGCAAAAATCAGGCGCCATTTTTGTTAGATCTCATTCTTTTTTTTTCCCCAGTCAGGCACTGCAAGGTCTGTAGCTATAGCAACAGCTTCAGCTAGCGACGCTTGCAGCTGCAGCCGACTCTTTAGAAGCTGTTGCTAAGCAACAGTGTTTGTTGTCAGATACGAAGATGAAAACCTCCGTATGCTTCAACATTAACTTTGTATGTCCGGCAGTTTTGATAGATCGGCAACACGCCGGTCCCGTCGGTGCCGGATATCACAAAATTTCCTGTATAGCAATCGCGGCAGCCAATTTGCGCACAGCAAGCTCCCACAAACAGCAATGTGATAATGACTAGCTTAATCTGTTTTTAGTGATGCTGATTGAGGGATAAATATTGGCCAGGACACCAGGGATAACTCCACTGCTCTTCTTTGAAATAGTGTTGTGGGATCTTTTACGTCCACCTGAGAGAGCACCTGGTTTAACGTCTCATCCGCAAAACGGCACCTCCAACAGTGCAGCGCTCCCTCAGTATGCACTGCAGTGTCAGCCTAGATTATTGTGCTCAAATCTCAGGAGTGGGACTTTAACCCACAACCTTTTGACTCGGAGGCGAGAGTGCTACCAACTGTGCCATGGCTGATGATGGAGTGCGCCTACCATACCAGCTATTCCAGGAGGGAAGGGAGGGAGAATATTTGCTGCCAGCTCCACTCCTGCAATGTAAAAATATTTCAGTGCAAGTACATCGGTGAAATGCTGCACAACATACGGGACACTCAAACCCATTTGTCTCCCGTATGCATATAGTGGCGAGAATGGTGAACATAATGGTGAAGTTAAAACCTGACTTAACAGAAAATGCTGGAACTACTCAGCAGGTCAGGCAGCATCCGTGGAGAGAGAAACAGAGTTCACGTTTCAGGTCTGGAACCCTTCATCAGAACTAATCAGAACAGTTCTGATGAAGGGTCCTGGACCTGAAACGTTAACTCTGTTTCTCTCTCCACAGATGCTGCCTGGCCTGCTGAGTATTTCCAGCATTTTCTGTTGTTATTTCAGATTTCCAGCATCCGCAGTATTTTGCTATTATATTAAAACCTGACTTGATGGACAGTGCTCCAGCTCAGCACCGTGAGGATGCACGCACAAGGTGCCTGTTTACAGTGGAGGCTGTGCACGATTCTCCCACTGACTGAGGAAAATTGGCGACCAGCTCCAAATGTTTGCTTTTACAGTTCCGTTACTGAACGGACCGTACAAGCCTGTGTTGACTTTTTGTTTTACTTTCTCTCCTCTTTCCCTTGAATGACCTCTCCAGCCAACTCTTCAGAGGAATACACTCCATCAATCCTATGTGCTGTGTAACTGCCAACGCTGCAGGCTTTTATACCCTTTCCTTTCAAAAAAATTGCTTTTGTCCTCATCAAGGTTAGGGTTGTCTGCTGGGAAATACTCAATGTCAGATCAAACACTCCCAGGGCAGGAACAGCACGGGTTAGATACAGAGTAAAGCTCCCTCTACACTGTCCCATCAAACACTCCCAGGGCAGGAACAGCACGGGTTAGATACAGAGTAAAGCTCCCTCTACACTGTCCCATCAAACACTCCCAGGGCAGGTACAGCACGGGTTAGATACAAAGTAAAGTTCCCTCTACACTGTCCCATCAAACACTCCCAGGGCAGGTACATCACAGGTTAGATACAGAGTAAAGCTCCCGCTACACTGTCCCATCAAACACTTGGGCAAGAAGTACCCTGTTGTGCTCAAATTAGGCAGCAGAAACCGACTTCTTCAAATAGCACATACCTTATTGAAGCAGAATGGGGCTTTTTTTTATCTCTGAGTAACACTCCTGGTTTGTCCTTCCTTTTCTCCTGTTAATATGTTCAAATACCACTTCAGAGGACCATGAAGAAAGTCATTGAAGTCTGAAGCTACATTTCTGCATAACAAAAGCCTGTGAATTGGCCTATTTGAATAAATTCCCTTTCTTCTGCTTTATTTTATTTTTAAATAACCACCTTGAATCCCAGCTTGTACTGGGCCGTGCCTCACTTATTGGTGTCCTGGCACCTAGCCCATTGGCGCACAGGTACACCGGGGACTGCAAGTGAAACATTGATATGATAATACCCGTTTAACTGGCTGAGCTAGTCACACTGGCGAGGGATTACACCAGCGCAGAATCTCTGGACAAAGGCCAACAGAAAATGGCCCAGGTCCAGTAACAGAGAAACACACAAGGATGCCCAGGTACAGCTGATAGCCAGTCAGCCTTACTGTCTCTACAATTACATTTCCATTTATTAGTCTGTAAATCCATGAAAGACCGCGAATAGCATTGTCAGATTTGCAGTTTTCTTTTTAAAATCACTCTCCAGTCTGGGCCCTCCCCTGATAATTTGTTTCTGTTCACTGTCTGTAGCGATTAAGCATTTCAGAATAGCAAGCAGTAAACTATAGATCAGTAACTTTTATTGATTTAAAAGCAGGTTTGTCACTGCCCCCACTCTCACCCCCCTCTACTGAAAGTGCTGGCTCACACTGGGGTGCGGTTTCACTGGCTGCCCTTTGCTATCTCGCTCAAGATAATGGCCATTGTTAGCAGGATATTGGAACCATGGAGAGCAGGGGTCACCATTGCCAAGCTTGATCCTTCATTGTATCCTTTCCAGCAGCAGTCACAGGATGGTGATGTGGAGTGGGAGCCTTTTCTATTACTTTCTCTCTCTTTTCCCCCCCCCCCCCCCCAGGCACCGCCCCACCATTCTTAGCCCAGGATACCAGGGTCAAGATAGATTTTTTCCCCCAAAGCATGCCAGCATAGGCACGATGGGCCAAATGGCCTCCATCTGTGCTGTATCACTCTATGAATGTACTTTTTTTTTCTCCCACTTCCCATATTATGGGTCCACATGTACAATGGCCCATGCCGAGATCTGGATAAGAGGATCTGCAAATCCGGCCCCCTCAGCATTGCCATGGATTAAGGCGATTAATTGGTCTTGTATCAGGCCTAGAGGGACATTGATAGAAGGAGACGGGGAGCATGCCATGTGAGCCAAGGAGACCTGGACAAGGAGTGGGAGTAAATCTTATAAGAACATAAGAATTAGGAGCAGGAGTAGGCCATACGGCCCCTCGAGCCTTTTCTGCCATTCAGTAAGATCATGGCTGATCTTCGATCTCAACTGCACTTTCCTGCCTGATACCCATATTCCTTGATTCCCCTAGAGTCCAAAAATCTATCGATCTCAGCCTTGAATATACTCAATGATTCAGCATCCACAATGAGCCTTCATCTCTGGGGGGGGGGGGACGACATTAATCAGTATTGTAGGCTACGTACCCACCCTCCCTGCAATTAAAACTGATTTTACTTTCACTTAAAGAATGAAGTGCAGCTTTCACACTAGTTAATATAGTACTGGAGCAGGCGTAAAAGACGTGGAAATTTAATTATTATTATTCTCTTCGGAATGTTAAGAATATTCCCAGAAGTCGGACACGGAAGCGCCTGGTGTCTTTGTAGATTGATGTATGTGGAATCTGTTGACTAATTCTTTGCATATCTGCTTCCCCCATGAGCGGAGAGGGGCTGCTGATTATGCAATCACAGAGCCATGACGGCCAGAGATGGCTTGTGAAGGAAAGGCAGAGATTCATTTTTTTTCATTTTAAATTTTCAGCATTGACTTGATTTGATGTGATTTGCAAAGAATAGCAAAGTACTGCTATCTGTCAGGCAGTTTAACCGGTGCTGGAAGAGGGAGCAGGTGCCCGAGAGATATCTCATTCCGTTCTTGTTTTAAGCACATTTGTCAGTGCTGTTTTCCTTTTGGTTCTGTACGTGGGCATGCGCATCAGTGACATCTTGAACCCTTAAGGGTGAAGTGATTGAATTTCCTCTTTCTCCCCCCCCCCCCCCCCCTCCACTCCCCCTATTTCCTACGAAAAGGATAGTTGAAGGTTGACGAGCAGAGAAGTGAAAGCACGTTGGTAGGGTGTGGTTTTCTTTTCTTTACAAAGCTCGCTGGTGGCTTGTTTTGTAAAAGCAGCCTGGAAATGTCACCGGTACAATCTCAGTTGGGTGGCTACAGTTGATCTTGATCCCTAGGATAGGGAGGGGGGAAATCAGCCAGGGCTCCTCTCCTACATATTGTATGTCTGCGACACAAGGCAAATTAATCCTCATTCATTAACATTGCAGCTTGCTGTGCTCTCAAGTATCAGCTCCATATTGAGCTCTTGTGGACACACAACAAGCCTAGTTTGCAGTAACACATCTGCAAGAGCTTTACACAAACGATCAATTATTTGTTGGAAGCTGATTGCCAGCCCTTTACCTTGCAGGTACCAAGCCAGATGGAGTGGGTTTGACATTTTTATTTTGTGTGTGTGTGTGCTTTTTGCCAAATTTTCTTCCCTCCTCTCCTGAAGGTGCTGAGTTGTGTTGGGGGATGGGTGCATGGGTGCTCTCTGGCGCCTCACTTCATGTGTCAACCTAGGCAGTGTGTGTTGGCAGGCTATTCAGCCTTGAGGCATCACTGCCGAGCCAGATCCTGTCCCTAATGTGATGACCACACTGGACTATCCAGCAGGAGTTGCTGGATAGCGATCTGGAGTGGAAGCTACACAGATTTACATAGAATTCGGCCCAAATGGTCTATGCTAATTTTTATGCCCCACATGATCCTCCTCTCACTCTAATTACCTCTTACCTCGTGTATGAACCTGGCTGTGGTTGTTTTTAGTCTCCCTTGCTCAGGGATACTGAAGCCAATTGTAGTGCCCCAAGATTGGCGACCTCGGCGTTGAACATGAATTGGCCAGGTCTGTTTGGCTTGATTACATGTTGTCTTTACCAACTGAACCATGGGGGAGAGCACTTACTATTTTTAGTGCTGTGAGGAAATTGTTCCAGAATATTTCCTGTTCACTGTTCCAAGTTGTCTTCAGTTCAAGTGAATCAGCTGAAAGATGCAGAAAGATTCTCCTTGAACCACTGATATTTGTCTCTTGATGCCGCTTTTTATAAATGAATGGGAGTGGTGTGTTGAGGCTTGTTGTTACCATGTGGCGTTGGGACGTGGGTTCACTGCCACAGACTGCGTTCTTAATCTCCCCACAGTGCAGAGTAGATGCCAGGAACAGCCCGACAAGGAGGACAGTGGGAGTGAGAATGGTCAGGAGAGTCACAGTGAGATCCACACCTGCACACATCCCAGTGACTGTTTTATAACATCATCAAGGAAAGGTTTGGCATTTGATCCCCCTGCAGATAGTGTGCAACATGCAGAGAACTATAGAATGGGGAGAAAATAAATAAAAACACACAAGTGATAAAGGAAATGAGACGCAATATCACCCTGGTGGGTTATTAAGTAGAGGCACCACCTAACCAGCACAGACTTGGAGGTCCCAGCTCGATACCTGATCTGTATTGAGTTAGCTAATTTCAGCCAGAATGACAGGGCATTTATTCGCAGGAACCCTTGACCTGGGAGGGCTATAATCAGCCAGAATTTCCACTCCTATCCAGAAATGTGTACCAGTGTGGAGGGTGGCTGAGAATATTATCAGGTATGAACCTCCCAGTGGTCAATAGCCTGCTGACCCTCAAGTCTGGATTTTCCAATCATTTCCATCCAATTGGGTAATGGGCATAAATCGAGCGGATGAGATTGGAAAATCGGGCAGAGTTCCTTAACGCAGGGATCACTCCCCACTTCTGTGCTGCTCTATTTTTGGGTGGTTCCATGTAACTGAGGCAAAATTCCATCGTAAACCCCATTTTCCATCAGTTCTGTCTGATTTGCACTGGTTCCTCTTTGTTTGAAATCAATGTCCAGGGTTGCTAGGCGCTAGAATGAGGGGAAAGAGAATTTGAAGAGCCCAGCATCAATCAACACTGATGGCATCAGTTCATAAAGTTAATTTTTGACTTGTCTATTTCTTTTATTGCTGTTGTCAATCTATCTTTCCGCTATTTGTTGTGATGCCGCTATTCACTCCCTCCCCCCAAACATTCCAGATTAGGAACAATGAGTTTCTCATTGGGAATTCCCGTGCATCCTTGCCTTTTAAAAGAGCAATGGAGCGATGCCAGGCTAGTCAGGCAGCAGCACTGGAAGTACATAGCACCCAGTTGCCAGTACCCCACCCTAGAATATACAGGCAGGGGCACACATTCCTGCATTGTTAGAGGAGAAATGCTTGTGGAGTCTTTGCTCTGCTGAGGAAGCTATTGGGCAGTGCCACAAGTTGCAAAAGGTCCTTCAATCCCACCTCCACCATTGGCACCATACTGCCAGTGGCTATTAAGGTCGCCAACACCCTTTAACTTTTCTGCAAAGAAATTATTTCAGTCTGCCACTGAGAGATCCTCACTAACATTTGCCAGGTGCATTAAGCTAGTCACAGATGCATTGTTTGCTAAAGCAAGTCATCTCCTGTTCCAGATGGACAATTGGAGGCAGCATGACCAGGCATGGGCATTTTAGAATGGCAGCATTCCCAAAGGTCCAAAGAGTAACAGATTGCACCCAAATGGCTCTACATGCTCCCTTGTTCAATGTTACTGCCTCTGTCAACAGAGAAATATTCCACACTCTCGACCAGCAGCACGTCATAATGCAAGTAAATGCTTGCTTCCCTGAGAGCTGCTCAAATGCCTTGATTTTAAGGTAATCCACCATGCCACCACTCTGAGGCAGAAAGTCAAGTCTCAGGGTAACCCCTGGGCGATCAAGGCTATTTTCTGCAGCCATTCCTCATGACAGCTTTGTGATATCTCAGGACTTCAGCTGAGCACCAGTATAAAAATGTCCATTCATATACCAGTGTTAAGAGGCACTTCAGGTTTGATCTGGGAGCATCCTGTAATGTAGGTAAAGGCTGGGGGTGGTGGTGTTAAGCGCACAACACAGCCTCATGGACATTGATGATAAGCTATTAAAGCACTTTAACACATTGTGATGGGGAGGTGATTGTAAGTAGTGGGCACACACAGTGCATTCCGAGAGGTGTTGATGGCTTCTTTTACCTTGGCTCAGTTAGTAAGACCATTAAACTTTTTCTGGCAATCTCTGGCTAATTGGAGGGTGGTGAAGTTGGCACTCGCTGCCTTGACTTTCTCCTGCCATTGCCATTGTCTCTGGGCAATTCTTCTTGGGGCCCTGCAGCGGTCTGTATCAGAATATCAACCTCCTTTGCCTCACTTTCCTGTAGTAGTATTTCTATATAACCGTCGAAGAACTTGGTGGCTCTCTGCTCTTCTGCAGACCTGGTAACCATTCTGCAATTTCAGACCTCCCCATTTGCTGAACACAAATGGTAATAATAATAATGCCCGCCCCTACTAGCTGCTGCTTGTCTTTAAAAGCTGCAGCAGCAGACTTTTTCCAGCCCTCCAAATGGATGAGCCCTCTGTTAGAGGCACTTCTAAAGCCTGGAGCTCGCCCGAAGTAGTTTAAGGTGACTGATCCCGGAAATTATGGCAGGGTCAGTGCTAACTATGTTGGACGGGCACAATTTGCAGTCCACCTCCAGTGGACTCCAGTCGCTATGAGCCCAATCAGAAAAATCGAGGCTTCATCATCTATGCCTTTGTATGGTAAGTGGGCCACTTGGGTGAGAAACCAGAGAGTAGTTGGTGCACCAGCATTTGTCATCACCTTCAGGAGAGGAGAGGGAAACCTGGGGTGCTATTGGAGGAGAAGCAGTGCCTTCAAAGTGTAACGGTGAGGCAGCCTTGCACTTGAAGGTGTGGGCTTGACTTGGTTGTGCGCTAGTCTCGCTGTCTACTCTCCCTCCCTGTCTTGTTGCCTCCATATCCTGAAAGCTTTTGGCTTTTGCTCTTTCTTCAGTTGGTAATAATGTCTCCATCCCTGTCCTGCTATCTTCCCTGTTCTGTCACTTATTTGCTTGTTTTCATCTTCCATATGCCCTCCCACCCCTGTCTTGTCATCAAGTTTTAGCAGACTATCTTTTCATCTCTACAGTCAATACACCTCCACAATAAATGTCTGTTCCCTGACTAGTTGAAGAATCACACAGTGACAGCCCTTGCTATTGTTCTACTTTCCTTTGGGAAGCAAAAAATAGCTTTCTCATTTTCTTTTCAAATTTCAGCGAGGCTGGCCATCTGTAAAATTTGCATTCGGAGTTATAAAGTGTCTGAAACCTGCCCAGAACAGATTTGCTGGAGTTAATCAAGGAATGGGTCGTAAGAAATCCAACCAACCTGCTCTACCAAAATTGGTGGAATTGGTTATATGCAAATTATTTGCAATTAGGACCCATAAGTGAGATCTGAACCAAGTCCTGGGCGCTCCCTCTGTGCCCCAGAAGGTAAGTGGCCCATATGGTGTGTTACTGAGCCATACAATTCAGTAAGGTCCTAGGTTCAGTCTTTGATCTGTGCTGAGTCAGCTGATCTGAACCCAGATAGCAGTGAGGATGCTACAAATTGATCTGCGGAGGGGAAAATCAGGCAGGGAAACCGGTGAGGGTGGTGTAACAGTGGAGTGTAGAGATTATAAAAAGGCTGAAAGGACAGAGCAGAAGGGGGAGCTTGCCACACGGCAGTATCTAACATACAGGGCCATGGCACTGGGAAGTGTAGGCATGATCTTTTCCTGTTGCTGCTAGGGAGGAAATGGGGAACAGTCCATTGGCTGCTGTCTTTATAGCTACCAGCTCAAGCACAGCTGTAGCAATCTGGGTATTTGGTTGGACTTGGAGACCAGTGCGAGTGGGGAGAAGATAAGGCGACGCATACAGGTAACTTTGGACCTACTCTTCCCAAAGCTTTCCACCAGTAAGGTTTTCTATGCCACATGTCTGTTGTAGACTACTTGATAGTGATGAATTGCCATGAGTAGTCAACAACTTCATTATTGTATCAGGTGACTGCCAGGATGGTAGAAGGCGAACTAGATGGACCTTTGTCCTTTTTTGTCTTGCAATTCCTACGTTTCTACATACCTTCAGAAAAATTACAAGAAGAAAGGGGTGCCCAATTCACTTGTGACTACTTCGACAATGATATAGGAGGGTAGGATGATAAAACTGCATCAGATACTTGTTGGGATGATTCTAAGAGGTATGGGGATTCCTCAACATATTGAAAGACTCGAGATGAGCTCTGGGTTAGGGATCCCATTTATCTAACTGGAATAGCTTTTTAAAAGACCTTTTACCTAATTGGAGAAATCCTGAGTTCAGCCATTGCCTTTGTATCCAGGAGAGAGATTTTTGTGTTTAGGTAGGGATCACAAGTCTGTCTCAACTAGTGTCAACCCTGGGCTTGTTAAAGAGGCACCCAGCACCTGTTGCACCCAGCACCAGGAGAACAGGGAACTGGTATCCTTTTAGTTCCCAAATGCACACTGGCTCAGTCCATAGGTGGACTGTGTATCTCACTAAGCTATGCTCTATTCCTAAACACTCTGCCCACTACATCATCTCTCATTACATCATTGTCTGCATGGCTTTCCTCTCACCTTATGCTCAAATCACATAGAATTAGCCTCATACAATAAGTCAATATTTAATTCTGTTTTCATTGACCCAGGGCTTAGCTATTTAATATGCAGGATTGTTTTAAGTGTGTTACTGGATATTTGTGGTGGATTCGCACCACAACATATATTACAGGAAACTTTCGATTAACCGGCCCCTAAATAACCGGAACGCTCTATCCACTGGCAAAATTCAGGAGTCGGTTCAGGTAACTTTTTTTACTTTTAGTTACTTTTTTTACTCCATTTGTTGCTGTGCAAGGGTGTAGCTGAAGCTGTTGCTAAGCTACAGAGACGCTTGCAACTTGTGCCGATTGTTTTGAAGAACAGGGTTTGTTGCTTTATACGGAGCTCTGAGCTCCGTATGTTTTACTATAGCGTTCGGTTATCCAGAATTGTTGATGAACCGGCAACATGTCGGTCCCGTCTGTGCCGGATACCAGAAAGTTTCCTGTAGCAGGCATTTGAAGGCACTTAACTTGCATCCTAAAGATGTAATTAATTCACATACATTTTGCTGTGACTCCCTCCCTGTGACAGCAGAAATGGCTTTAAAATGAATGAGTTGGTCTAGGGAGGGGCTATTTTTGTTTGTTTTTTGTATCTTCACATTCTTCCCTTGGAGAACAGTGTGAAGTAGTGGAAGGATTTGACGGCTGATTAATAGTCTGACAGGCTGCAACATGGACGCTCCTTACATGGCCGTAACCATCTTTATAGGGCGGCTAGTCCTATACGACGGGAGGGTTTTATGGGCACTCACAACCCATATGATGAGGATAGTCCACCCACACCCACCAGACGTGAGTATCCTGCTGGATGTCAACCCAGAATTCAGAGCCGGGGCTTCGGTCTCCACTCCCCGGGACTGTCAGGGTTCGAAATCTGCACCTTCTGACTGAGAGGGGGCAATGCTGCCACTGAGCCAAAAGGCTTGTTCCTGTGAGGGGGAGGAAGAAATGCAGTCTCTCCTATACCCCTGAAGGTGCCGACTGTTGCTGAGGTACAGTTGCATAGGTGCTGGTACTTCACCTCAGTCTGGGTTCAGACAGTGAGTGTCACTAGCCATTCAGCCCTGGAAGGTACTACAGCCAATTGGTCCTGGTCCTGGTCTCCCCAGAGTATATGTATGCAGTTCTAGCAGGAGTCACTGGATAACTATCGGGAGTTGAATCCCTCTGTGGCTTTTGTTCCCACTCTCTAACCCAGGGGACTGGTGTGAATAACCCGCCGGAGATCAGAGAGTTGCACACACAGCGCTTTCACCAACCAAGGCATCAAGGGCAGCAGACAACAACGTTAAACTACTTAACATTCCATACCAATAATTGATGTAAATAATAAGAAACTTAAATAAAGCAGTGGGTATGTCCTGATGAAGCTCCACCCCCAGCAAGTAGTCTGTGATTTAATGGAAATTCAGATGGTGCAGAGCAAAAGATGCTCTCTGTCTCGCTCTTGGCACAAATGTCTTCTTTCTTTGATGATGCTCCATTGAGCTGTGTCACGGTGTGGTACAATACATCAGTCCAGTCTACGGAACACACATTACTCCCCATCTCCACACTCTCCATACAGATTCCTGGCTGCCCTCTTATTTTAATTGAGATGTGGGAGTGGAGGGGATGTATACAGGGCCAATAAACAATGGTCTTATCCTGGAATTTTTACCTGTTGCTGTTGAATGCCCAAGGACAATCTCTAATAAATGTATTTCTTGATGTACTAGCTAGGCGTGATGATAAAATATTACCGTCAGTCATGCGTTTATGGGAACAAAACAAACTGAACACAGCTTCGAGAGCACTTAGTTCAAGTAAAAAGATCCTGTAAGTACTGTGCAATATCATTTTGTCATGTGTATGTGTCCAGATGATGCTGGACCCCACCATCCCGAGTGCGATTGCACAGTTAATGCAGCATTTTTCCAGTTTGCTGTTTGTCCTGTCAGATTCTAAAATAACAATAGAAAGTGCTGGAAACACTCAGTAGGTCAGGTAGCATCGAGGAGAGAGAAACAGAGTCAACGTTATTAAATTCTAAAATGATTAGGATATACGAGGGTTTTTGCTACTTGTAGCTCTTGTGGGTTCTGTTCGGTGCTTCATCACCAATCAGCACAAAGTCTTGACTGAACTTTTGGCCCATGGTTGCCTGCCTGCTGTTGAAGTGGGGATTCTGTCGCTACACTATGGGAGGCACCATGTGTGTCGCAGTGCGAAGGCTTCAATGGCCTTGTTTGATCTTGAAGGTTGACTGCGGTCACGTGGGGTGGGAAAGGGGGGGATTGTCATCAGATAGAATCAAAGAAGGAACAAGCGCGGCCCAGAATAAACTGAACTGGAAATGGAAACGAGGTGAGCCAAGTCGCTCTGAATGGAAGACCTTGTAGAGGTCGTCTTTAATGCATGCTTAGGAGTGTAGAGAAATTACTGGCAACAGTCAGTCTGCATCAGTATAGAGATGAAGGGTGTTCTTTGGAATCTGAACCTGCCACTATCTCCAGGAGCCTGTCTGCACGTCACTTTTGTGTAATCACTTTCATGCGGTGACATACTGTCATCTGTACTTTAATTATTTGAATCAACAGTTCTGGCTTTGTATTTTCCTTAAAGGGAGTTCGGGGTCCCCCCCAAAAAGTGTTTCTGTAGAAAATAGTGTTAAAAATACACAGTACAGAACTAAGTTAAAACATATCTCGTATCATTTGCACATCATATCACTGTGGGCTCGTCAGGCTCTCCTCTCTCACCAGGAAAACAAGCTTGAAGACAAATTTAACAGTGATGTCAGTATTACCTCTTCCTACAAGGAATGATCAATATGGAATGGACTTGTGGAAAGGGTAGTTAGTGAAGGAAAAAACCATGAGATCATTTAACGGACAGATGTTCTAATGGGCAGACTGTAGTTTCTTTCTGCATGGATATGCTCTGTGGCCTTAATCTGTAAACTATGCCTTTTCATAAAGTGGATGCCCTTTTTTGTTAATTTTCTCCCTTCCCCTCGCCTGTCATCGTTGGGCTATTGTTGATAGGCACTGGTCACGCTCTGTTACCTTTATCCATGCACCCATTCTGCCTGTGTGAGACTAGCCAGCAAGTACTGACTGGCTAATTGTGAAGAGCACCACAACTGAGCTCGATCCTGCCCATACACATCCACTTTCCAGTAACGTGATTCCCTCTCTCTTCCCCCTGCCTAGCGTAGGATGCAGGACCAATTGCAGTGCCCTTCCTGCCACCCTGGTTGAAATCAGCTAACTCAGCATAGACCAGGAATCAAACCTGGAAAACACTGAATTTACAGCATAGAAAAAGGTAATTCGCCCCAACTGATCTATGCCGCTGTTTATGTTTTACCTCCTCCCACCCTACTTCATCTAACTCGTATCAACATATCCTTCTATTCCTTTCTCTCACATGTACTTATCTAGCTTCCTCTTAAATGCATCTATGCTATTTGCCTCAACCACTCCATGTATTAGCAAGTTCCACATTCTTCGCACTCTCTGGGTAAAGCTCTGGATTGTATGGCCTAATACTACATGATGTGGGCATTAACTCACTGAGCCCTCGGAGGAGCTGATGGTTTCTGTGGCGGCTGCTCTGCCTATATATCGATGGGAGTTATGGTGGTTGAAGGTCAATCATCACAGCCCAGGACATTGCTGCAGAAGTTCCTCAGGGCAGTGTCCTAGGCCCAACCATCTTCAGCTGCTTCATCAAAGACCTTCCCTCCAATATAAAGTCAGAAATGGGGATGTTCGCTGATGATGGCACAGTGTTCAGTTCCATTCACAACTCCTCAGATAATGAAGCAGTCCATGCCCGCATGCAACAAGACCTGGACGACGTTCAGGCTTGGGCTGATAAGTGGCAGGTATCAGTCGCGCCACAGAAGTGCCAGGCAATGATTATCCCCAACAAGCGAGAGTCTAACCACCGCCCTTTGGTATTCAACGGTATTACCGTCACCATTGACCAGAAACTTAACTGGACCAGCCACATAAATACTGTGGCAACAAGAGCAGGTCAGAGGCTGGGTATTCTGCGGCGAGTGTCTCACCTCCTGATTCCCCAAAGCCTTTCCACTATCTACAAGGCACAAGTAAGGAGTGTGATGGAATACTCTCCACTTGCCTGGATGAGTGCAGCTCCAACAACACTCAAGAAGCTCGACACCATCCAGGACAAAGCAGCCCACTTGATTGGCACCCTATCCACCACCGTAAACATTCACTCCCTCCACCACCGACGCACAGTGGCTGCAGTGTGTACCATCTACAAGATGCACTGCAACAACTCGCCAAGGCTTCTTCGGCAGCACCTCCCAAACCCGCGACCTTTTCCACCTAGAAGGACAAGGGCAGCAGGCGCATGGGAACACCATCACCTCCAAGTTCCCCTCCAAGTCACACACCATCCTGACTTGGAAGAATATCGCCGATCCTTCATCGTCACTGGGTCAAAATCCTGGAACTCCCTCCCTAACAGCACTGTGGGAGTACCTTCACCACATGGACTGCAGCGGTTCAAGAAGGCAGCTCACCACCAGCTTCTCGAAGGCAATTAGCGATGGGCAATAAATTCTGGCCTTGCCAGCGACGCCCACATCCCATAAACAAATACAGCATGCTGCTTGTTCTGTGCAAACCCCTATGAGATCTGCTTGGGGAGTGCTTGCAACATCTCACATTTCACAGCAGTTCACTGCAGAGAATGTTAATTTCCAGATTTCTATCTATGTAACTGAGAATGTTGGAATAATTAACACGCTCAGTGTCTCTTTATGACAGTTCCTTCAGAGCTGGATCTTCATGTGTTTGTAGGCTCTGCCGCAGCCTCTTTCATAAGTAGTCATTTTCCTCCACTTAAAAGGACTGTTTCTCCAGTCTAATGAATCTTGCAGCCTTTCTACATTATTCAATGAGAAACCTAGGTGAAGGGCTCACAGTGCATGCACCACCACCATTGAGAAGATACAGCAACTTGCATTTATATAGCTCCTTTAAAGTGGTAAAAAAAATCCCAAGGCAAATGAGCAAATATGTGATGCCAGTCTTGAAAAGCCAGTAGATAATGGGGGGAAAGAAAGTCTGAAGGAGTTCCAGTTTTGAGGTCCTGGGAAAGATTGATTTAGAGACTTGATTTCAACATTGAGGATACAGGGAGAAGGAAGAGCAGGTAGGATCGAGGCTTGCAATCTAGCAGGAGCAATATTTCCACTATTTAATTTGATCTGAAATGGGTGTTGATGATTTATTAAGCATCATTAAACCCATGGAAGTGATGATCTATGGCAGCTCCAACATACTGATCCATGCAGTACAAGACCCTGGGTTGTGCCTCCCCCCCAACCTTTTGTCCACACCGCAAGTTCCCAGCCCCAAATGCCGTAGTGGGATGGTACTAAGTGTCAGCCCTAATGAGGGGGAATCTCCCTAGGCACCGCGTCCGCCTTCTCTGCCCAACTTGGGCAGTATGTGTGCATTCCTGCGTGAAATTTTCAAGCAGGGTTTCTTGATCGTGCAATAACATAACCAGAACATGGTGGTGGGAGGGAGAAATGGATTCAGTGTACAGGAAGGGACTGTTACATAAATGGAAAGAAAATAACGTGCATGGAAAATGAATGCGATTTGACAATAAATTAAATCTATCGCAACAATGCTCGGTGACGGTGAGTGAAGCAAATCAGATGTTGGGATGTATTAAAAGGGTCAAAATTGAGCTGAAATAGTAAGTTAATCTTGCCACTTTATAAATCATTGGTGTGACTGCACTTCGAATACTGTGTACAGTTCTGGTCACCTTGGTACAGAAAGGATATTGCAGCTATGAAAAGATACAGAAGAGAGCAACCAGAATGATTGAGGGGATGGAGGGATTGGATTATGAGGACCAATTTATGTCAATTGGGCATGTTCTCACTGGAAAAGGCGATATGATTTCTGTTTTTAGATTCTAAAGGGACTAGATAATGTAGACCATGACGAGCTGTTTCACCTTGTCCGGAACAATAGAACCAGAGGACACGGCCTGCGCTTGAAGGGGGTAAATTAAAAACTAATCTACGGAAACAATATTTCAGTGAGTGAGTGGTCAAATTATGGAACAGGCTCCCTCAGGAGACAGTGGAAGCAATCGGAATTGATTCATTTACATGCAAATTAGATTGATTTCTTTCAGGCAATATTTTGGGATATAATATGAGCAATTTGAGACATGACATGGTTAAGTGTAGCATGCTTGGAAAGAGCAGGTGACTTTGGACCTATGGTTCCCAAAGCTCTCCACCACTGATTTTCCTCGTGTCGAGTCTGGGTCTGTTATAGACTAATTGATAGAGATTGATCGCTATGATCAGTCAACAACTCCATTATCGTTGTATCATGCGACTACCAGGATGGTAGACGGTGCACTAGATGGGCAGTGACCTTTTTTCATCTAGCAATTCCTATAACCATTTCATTTTTGTGGCTTTGATCATGTAGTTTGCTGTAGTAATAGCCTGCTTTCTTGTGTAAAAACCTGCACACTTCGATTCTGCATATTGGAGAGATTTTCCGGATGGCCCATTAAACCCAGAGGCGTGTTTACCATCTGTTCTGCCCATGAGGGGTACTTCCATTAAACAGAAAGCAGGGATGGAAGCCGGGAGTCACAGAAGCAATCCTTGCTGGATTGAAAAAAAAAAGTTTTTATGTTTTGTCTTTTTTTGATTTCTGAGGGAAAACATTGCAAGCCTCGTTATTCCCAGCACGGCTCAGTGAGCTCATCCTACACTCCCGGTTTGTGCATATGCTAGTTTGAAGTGGAGCCATTTTGGTCTGTTCTCATAAATGAAGAGAAAAATTGCAAGAATTCTAGTCAAATTTTGTTGGATTGCACTCTGTGAAGCAACTTGGCACTTTACTACGTTAAAAAGCGCCATATAAGTGCAAGTTGTTGTAAATGCAACAGGTCCCCCCTCCTCCATTTTCTCATCTCCTTTCTTGAAGGTGTCTTGCTGGGGTACAATTCCACAGGCGCCAACAATCTTCTGGTATCCTGACCAACCCACTTAATGCGTTGCCATGGTGATTCTGCCCTCACATGATATCCACACACATTGGGGGGGGGGGGAAATTCAGTTGTTTGCGCCTCCCGTTAGCACCTTAAGAGGGTGCTAATGGGGAGCAAAGCAACTAGCGCCTGGGCGTGGTGGTGTTTACACCGCTCGCGAAATTAACTAGACATTTTGCAACAGCGCTAAACACTACCGCCACGATCTCCTGCGCCGGCAGATCGTGACGTCAGTCGAGTGCGCAACGCCCCGGTAGTGCCCCGGACCGGATATTGAGTGGCGCCCCCTGTCTTACCGCCTGCCGCTAGCAACAACAGGTTGAGGGGAGCATTTTGCAATCAGAAAGGGACTGGGGGAGCGCTATTTAAAGGCGACCGCTTCCTGCCTTTTTTTGTTGGTGACATTTTTGCACCACGCATTCTGAGAGAGAGAGGCTGACTTTTGGAGAGATTCAACGCTGTGTGAAGGAGCTTTGAGTACTGAGCAGCACTTTGCAGGTTCATTTTGATTTGCCCTTCCTTGCTTCGCCAGCGCTCTGAGGTAGCACCTCGCTCCTCGGCCTTTGTGCCTTAAGACAGGTGTGAAGCGCCTGAGTTAGCGCTCCAATCACCTCCAGGGGCGATAAAAGCCAAGTTTGCCGTCGGAGACGATAATTAGCGGCAGGCGCTAATCTTTGCGCACGGCCGATAATACGCCCTAAAAGGGGCGATACTGAATTTTTCCCCCATGCACTTTCCAGCGGCAGTTACTGGATAGCAATCGAAGTAGGAATACTTGGCCGATTCTCTCCTGCTCCTAGCACCCCAATCCCTTCTGGTCTGTACGACTTGGTAGCAAACCAGGTATCCTTTAAGTCAGAGATGGCTCATCTTTGAAAGCTCAAATAGCAGACAAAATTGGTATCTAACTAAGAGCCGCGAGTGTTGAAACCCTTTCACCTTACAATTCAACTCCTAGGACAGTGACATCAAAAGCAGGTCTTCACTGCTGTTGGCACCACAAAGGTCAGGTCCCTTTCTCGGGAGTTGCTCTCAGCATAATCACCACCCATGTGTAGTCTGCGGCATTCCGGTACAACAAAAGAAACTTACATTATATTACCGCATTATGAGGACAGATATTTTCTGTGTAATTCAGAATGTTGTTTTTGTTTGGGTGAGTGGAGCTGTAACAATTCCAGCTGTCATTTTTCTTTTCAAAATTAAAGGTTATTAGTTTTGTAAAATTACACTAATCTCTGCACCTAACCAGAGTTAACAATAATAAATGAACTCCATACTTTCTGATGAATAATGCAACCCCACTCCTATTAACAATGCTAGTATACTCAGTGCCATTTTCACCATGCCTGACCCTGCCCTCATCTGCCTCCACGAGCACATGCTTTCTAACAGCAATCGATGGATAAGGATCCGGAGCAGGACCCCATGCCAGTTTGTATTATTACACCACCCCCCCCTCCCCAAGCCACACACAGGGAAGCCACCTGGTCCAAGTACCTCAAAGGTACCCGTTCCTGCTCTGTAAACTTGAGCTCATCCAAAACTCTGCTGCCCGTATCCGAACTCGCACCAAGTCCCATTAACCCATGACCCCCCTCTGCTCACTGACCTACATTGGCTCCTGGTCCAGCAATGCTTCACTTTTAAAGTTCTCATCCTCATGTTAAAATCCCTTGATGGCCTCGCCCCTCCTTATCTCTGTAACCTCCTTCAGCCTTACAATCCTTCAAGATCTCTGCGCTCCTCCAATTCCTGCCTCTTGCGCATCCCTGATTTTCATCACTTAACCGTTGGTGGCCCTGCCTTCAACTGTCTTGGCCCATAGCTCTTGGATTCTCTCCCTAAACCTCTCCACTTCTCTCCCTCTCTTTCCTCCTTTTAAGAGGTTCCATGAAACCTACCTCTTTGACCAAGCTTTTGGTCACCTGCTCTAATATCTCCTTGTATGTCTCTGTGTCAAATTTTGTATGATAATTGCTCCTGTGAAGCACATTTTACTACGTTAAAGGAGCTATATAAATGCAAGTTGTTGTTGTTGATCAGTTAATTCAGGACAGATCGTCATTCAAATCTGTGATCTTCCTGGTCTGCATGGCTTAGAACTGCATCAGAAGGTATCTTACCTACCTAGGCCATCAGAGGAGCTAGCTATCACTAGCTATTAAGGGCAGACTTATGAAGTTGGTACATTTATAATAATTCTAAATTCAAAATCACTTGGGTTAAATTCAGATTGCAGGTTCTCCCAGTTGCGCAGTGGGTTAATGCACTACCCAGTTCTGTATAAAGTGTAGAGAACAGAAGATCCTTGGTTCAATCCCTGCTCCGTGCTGAGTTAGCTGCTCTCAACAGGAGCAGCTGTAAATGGCCTTGGTAGCCCCTGTGCTAGGGAGAGGAAAATCTGCCCGTTCTTCAGTTGCTGATCATTATTCCAGTGTCCATCTGAAAAGTGCACATGTGGATATGGTCGAGCATAGCTGTGAGGAATCTCAACGGATGAATAGTCAGCCAACTCTCATTACTAGACTCATACATGAAGAGTGGACACTTGGATCTGATAGTGGAGGCCTGCCAGTGCTCACAGAACCATATCCCAGCACGAATCAGTGTCCTGGCCAATATTAAGCCCTCAATCAACATCACTAAAACAGATTATCTGCTCATTATCACGTCGTTGTTTGTGGGACCTTGCTGTGCGCAAATTGGCTGCCGTATTTCCTACATTACAACAGTGACTACACTTTAAAAGTACTACATTAACTGTAATGCTCTTTTGGACATCCTGAGCTCTTGAAAATTGCTATATAAATGCAAATTCTTCCTTTCTTTCTTGGGGTTGCGAAGCATGGAAATGGTTCATACCCTGGCAACACTGCAACAAGACTTCATCAGAAAGCTACCCCAGGAATCGTGCCAGTCTGAGAATTTCTGTATGGAGCTACTTGCTGCCGTTGACTGTTGTGTGTGCCTACAGCCCGATTACACTGTTGTCTTTCAGCTACATTACAGAACTTGTTGGGAGACTTCACTCGGGCTCCAGAAATCATTCATTGAGACTTCCCTCAAAATGTTGTTTCCTTTCTCTTTAATTAATACATGACGAATGAAGCACTTGTGGTTGAATATTCCAGCACTAATGAACACACTTTCATAAGAACATAAATAGGAGCAGGAGTAGGCCATTTGGGCCTTCGAGCCTGCTCCGCCATTCAATAAGATCATGGCTGATCTTCTACCTCATCACCACTTTCCTGCACTATCCCCATATCCCTTGGTTCCCTTAATATTCAAAAATCTATCGATCTCTGTCTTGAATATACTTAACAACATTCTCCCTGCATCTACCCTGTCAAGCCCTGTAAGAATTTTGTATGTATCAATAAGACCACCTCTCGTTCTTCTAAACTCTAGAGAATATAGGCCTAGTCTATTCAATCTCTCCTCATAGGACAATCCCCCCATCCCAGGAATCAGTCTGGTGAACCTTTGTTGCACTCCCTCTATGGCAAGTATATCCTTCCTTAAGTAAGGAGACCAAAACTGTACACAGTACTCCAGGTGTGGTCTCACCAGGGCCCTATATAATTGCAGTAAGACGTCTTTACTCTTATACTCAAATCCTCTTGTAATAAAAGTCCACATACCATTTGCTTTCCTAATTGCTTGCTGTACCTGCATATTAACTTTCAGTGATTCATGTACAAGGACACCCAGGTCCCTCTGAACACCAACATTTCCCAATCTCTCTCCATTTAAAAAATACTCTGCTTTTCTATTTTTCCTACCAAAGTGGATAACTTCACATTTCTCCACATTATATTCCATTTGCCATGTTCTTGCCCACTCACCTAGCCTGTCTATATCCCCTTGAAGCCTCTTTGCATCCTCCTCATAACTTACATTCCCACCCAGCTTTGTATCATAAACAAACTTGGATATATTACATTTGGTCCCCTCATCCAAATCGTTGATATAGATTGTGAATAGCTGAGGCCCAAGCACTGATCCTTGCGGTACCCCACTAGTTACAGCCTGCCAATCCGAAAATGATCATTTATTCCTACTCCATGTTTTCTGTCCGTTAACCAATCCTCAATCCATGCTAGTATATCACCCCCAATCCCATGAGCCCTAATTTTGTTTAATAACTTCTTGTGTGGCACCTTATCGAATGCCTTTTGAAAATCCAAATACACCACATCCACTGCTTCCCTCTTATTTATTCTGCTAGTTACAACCTCAAAACTCTAACAGATTCGTCAAACATGATTTCCCTTTCATAAATCTGTGTTGATTCTGCCCAATCCTATTATTATTTTCTAAGTGCCCTGTTACCACGTCCTTAATAATAGATTCTAGCATTTTCCCTATTAGTGATGTCAGGCCATCTGGTCTGTAGTTCCCCGTTTTCTCTCTCCCTCCTTTCTTAAAGAGTGGGGTTACATTTGCTACCTTCCAATCTGCAGGAACCGTTCCAGAATCATGTCATTCGTCAAGTCACATTTATCAGAGCCAACCCGGAAAGTCAAGTCTGCCAATCATTCAGCCCAGCCCATTCTGTCAAAAGAGTGATCCCTATCTTCCCTCATCATTTCTCCCTTATTTATTCCCCTTTATAGATAATCCAGGAGTGAGTAGCAGGCTGGAAGCTAATCGAGAGGTACAGATGGTTTATATAGAATAACGGCTACCCAGGAGTGACGGAATGGAATTTAATCAATGGGTTTAGATGATTTATATACAGTGTAATTTACAGACTGGAATCTAATCAAATTGAGGGGTTTGGATAGTTTATAGAATAATGGATACCTGGGAACATAGGAACAGGAGTAGGCCATTTAGCACCTTGAGCCTGTTCTGCCATTCAGTGAAATTATGGCTGATCTGTGACCTGACTCCATATACCCACCTTTGCCCCATATTCTTTAATACCTTTGGTTAACAAAAATCTATGAATCTCAGATTTAAAATTAATAATTGACCCAGCAACAGCTGTTTGTGGAAAAGAGTTCCAAACTTTCCCACTCTTTGCGTGTAGAAGTGTTTCCTAACTTCACTCCTGAAAGGCCTGACTAACTTTTAGTCTATGTCCCCTAGTCCTAGACTCCCCAACCAGTGGCAATAGTTTCTCTCTCTTTACCCTATCAGATCCCCTTAATATCTTTAAAACCTGAGTGAGTGAGTGAGTTACAGGCTGGATCTAATCAAAGGGTTCAGGTGTTTTATTTATAGAATAATGCAGATTCATGAGTGAGTTACAGGCTGGAATGTAATTGAAGGTTTCAGATGGATTTTATAGAATAAGCGGCATTTTCACGATGATTTTGTGGAGCTGAGGAAATTTAACGCACTCAGACAATTACTTAGATCGCTGCAAGTGCAATGATCAGTGCTTCAGTGGCAGATTTTGCAGCGTTCTGCCCCCTCAGTGATTTGTGTGCTATGCCATGCTCCAGCATACCATCAGCAAAGGGATTACTGCAGTATCACCCAAATAACCTTTCCATAATAGAAGAGATGCAGTGGGAGACAGAACTAAGTGCAGGAGTTCAATACTTCCTGTAGCCTGCCTTTTCTTGGAAATGTACTCATTTCTTGGTGGGGTAAAGAGACAGGTTTCTTTTTTATTTGTTCTTGGTATGTGGGCAACACTGGCAAAGCAGTATTTATCCCCATCCCTGGTTGCCCTGAGGGCATTAAGACTCAACCGTGTAGTGTGGGATTGGAGTCACATGTAGATAAGACCAGGTAGGGGTGGCAGGCTCCCCTCCCTGAGGGACAAAAGTGAACCTCCCAGACCCGCAACTTCTACCACCTAGAAGGACAAGGGCAGCAGGCACATGGGAACACCACCATCTCCAAGTTCCACTCCAAGTATCACACCATGCTGACTTGGAAATATATTGCTGTTTATCGATCGTTGCTGGGTCAAAATCCTGGAACTCTCTCCCTAACAGCACTGTGCGAGTATCTTCACCACTTGGACTGCAGCGGTTCAAGAAGGCGGCTCACTACCACCTTCTCGAGGGCAATTAGGAATGGGCAATAAATGCATGACCTTGCCAGCAACGCCCACATTCCGTGAAGGAATTTTTAAAAGGAAAAAAGAGAACCAGTTGGGTGTTAAAACAGTCCGGCAGTTTTCATGGTCATTTTTCTGGTGCCAGCCAACAAATTGCTAGATTTAGCTGAGTCTTAAGGTGATACACTGACAGCGGATCTGTCTGTACTGTATCTCAAAATCAAAATCAAATCAAATCAACTTTTATTGTCATTGTTAGTGCACAAGTGCAGTACAACGAAATATAGGCTTGCGACTCCCGAGAGTGTACATTTGGATTAAGACATTTAAACATTCAACATACATTTGGCTTGTAATACATTAACATAAACATAACCATAATAAAGTGCATTGGCAGATGTGCAGGCTTTAGAGTTTATTTGTGGAGTTCAGTAGGATGACAGCCCTGGGAAAGAAGCTGTTCCTAAATCTGGTCGTACGGGTGCGAATGCATCTGTAGCGTCTCCCAGATGGTAGGAGGGCGAACAGACTGTGGCTGGGGTGGGTAGGGTCTTTGATGATCGACCGTGACCTCCGTAGACAGCGTTTCTGGTATATGTGCTCTATGGTCGGTAGCCGGGTGCCGGTAATGCGTTGGGCAGTTTTGACTACCCGCTGCAGGGCTTTCCGGTCATAGTAGCTACAGCTGCCATACCATACTGTGATACAGTTTGTCAGGATGCTCTCTATTGTGCAGCGGTAAAAGTTAGAGAGGATCAGGGGTGACAGATTACATCCCTTCAGCCTCCTTAAGAAATATAGGTGCTGCTGGGCCTTCTTCACCAGAGAGAGACTGCATGGATAGCACAGCAATGTGACTCATCTACCTCACTAAAGGTGCAGCTCTGTTACATGTCTTGGAGACACCCACGTTGGGGAACCGCCAGCTGACCCTCCATCTGGGGGACACAATCTTTTGTCTCTTTAATGCGTGTATCTCAGCCCAGGCCTTTGTGAACATGCAGTTAAAATGAAGCATCATATGCCAGCCAATGTGGTATTTTAGATTTGAAGATTGCAATATAGCTCCATAAAAGTCTAATAAAAGAATTACAGCTGCTTTATTGACGGGTGAAGGGCAGTATCTGAGTGCTCCAGTGAGCCACTATCTGAGCTGAACTATACTATATTGTATAAAGATGATGTATCTGCTCTCTAATTTTGTTTCTTTTCACACTAATTTTCTTGACCAATTTTTCATCCTGCTCCTGCCTTTCTGAAGCTGTTGACTCTTTGTTGGAATATAGATCCACACCAATCTTCTGGTACCTCATCTCAGTAGCCACTTTTCATGTGTCAGCCTAGAGTGTGTTTGTGTTGACAGGCTTTTTGACCATTTTTAAAAAAGAATGAAAGACTTGCATTTCTATAGCACCTTTCACAACCTCAAGATATCCCAAAGCACTTTACAGCCAATGAAGTACTTTTTTGAAGTGTAATCACTGTTGTAATATAGGAAAGGCGGCAGCCAATTTGTTCCACAATGTGATAATGGCCAGATAATGTTTTTAGGTGTTTGAGGGATAAATATTGGCCGGGACACTGGGGAGCACTCCCCTGCTCTTCTTTGAATAGTGCCATGGGATCTTTTGCATCCAACTGAGAGAGCAGACGGTTTAACATCTCATCGGAAAGACAGTGCAGCATTTCCTCAGTACTGCAGTGTCTGGAGTGTTGAGATTTTGTGCTCAAGTCCCTGGAGTGGAACTTGAACTCTCAGCCTTCTGACTCAGAGGTGAGAGTGCTACCCACTGATCCATAGATGGCACCTGGACAGTGGAGGAAATCGAAGTCAAGCTCTGTCCTGTCCTTCACTGATGAGGTGCTGTTCCTCAAGCTTACGTTGAGCTTCATTGGAACAATGTAAGAGGCTGAGGACAGAGAGGTCAGAGTGGGAGTGGAGGGGAGAATTAAAGTGACAGGCGACCGGAAGCTCAGGGTCACCCTTACGGACTGAACGGAGGTGTTCCGCAAAGCGGTCGCCCAATCTGCGTTTGGTCTCCCCAATGTAGAGGAGACCGCATCGCGAGCAGTGAATACAGTATACTAGATTGCAAGAAGTACAAGTAAATCGCTGTTTCACCTGGAAGGGGTATTTGGGGCCCCGGACAGTGCGAAGGGAGGAGGTAAAAGGGCAGGTGTTGCATCTCCTGCACTTGCACGGGAAGGTGCCATGGGGAGGAGAGGGGAGGGGCTGTTGGGGGTGATTGGGAGGGAGCTGAAAGGGGAGGTGAGGGGAAGATGAGTTTGGTGATAGGATCTCGCTGGAGGTGGCGGAAATGGCGGAGGATGATCCGTTGAATGTGGAGGCTGGTGGGGTGAAAGGTGAGGACAAGGGGAACCCTTTCGTGGTTCTGGGAGGGTGAAGGGGTGATAGCAGAAGTGCGGGAAATGGAACGGACACGGTCGAGGGCCGTGCCAACCACGGTGGAGAGTAATCCTTGGTTGAGGAAACAGGAAGACCAATTAATCTGTTTTTGGTGGTGTTGGTTGAAGGATAAATGTTGACTAGGAGAACTCTTTGAATTGTGCCATGAGAACTTTTATGTCCACTTGGACAAGTAAAGGAGACCTCAGTTTAACATCTTATCCAAAAGACCACCAGCAGGTCAGCACTCCCTCAATCCTGCATTAAAGTATAGCCTCAATTGTGTGTACAAGTCCTGCAGTGGGGCTTGAACGATGATTTTTCTGGTCCAGAGAGGGAGTTACCACTGAGCAAAGCTGACAAGTAATGACAGTTCTGATCACATGACTTATTAAACTGTCTGAGAGTTGCAACTTTAAACAGTTAAACCAAATGCTGTCCTTTCTCTTCCACAGGTTACAGAATACCTGAATGCTCAAGAGGCTGCCAAATCCGCCCGGGTAAGTGCAGTATGGAGTTAGAATGAACTCGTCGCCCTCTTCTTTTCCATCTCTCTCCGCACGCCTCTCTCGCCCTCTCTCTCTCTCACTGTCCCTGTCACTCTCCCTCCCTCCCCATCTCACTTCCCCCGCTCTCTCTCTCTCGCTGACCCCCCCCATTCTCTCGCTGTCCCCCCCCCGCCATTCTCTCGCTGTCCCCCCTCCCCCTCTCGCTGTCGGTGCTAGGACCCCAGTTATTCACTATATATTAATGATCTAGACGAGGGAACTAGATGTAATATCTCCAAGTTTGCAGACGATACAAAGCTGGGTGGGCGTGTGTGCTGTGAGGAGGATGCGAGAAACTCAGTATGATTTGGACAGGTTGGGTGATTGGGCAGCTGCATGGCAGATGCAGTATAATGTGGATAAATGCGAGGATATCCACTTTGATGGCAAAAACAGGAAGGCAGATTATTATCTGAACGGCAATAGATTGGGAGAAGGGGAAGTGCAACGAGACCTGGGTGTCCTTGTGCACCAGTCACTGAAGGTAAGCATGCAGGTGCAGCAGGCAGTTAAGAAGGCAAATGGTATGTTGGCCTTCGTAGCGAGAGGACTCGAGTACAGGAACAAGGATGTCTTGCTACAGTTGTACAGGGCCTTGGTGAGACCACACCTTGAGTATTGTCTGCAGTTTTGGTCGCCTTATCTGAGGAAGGATGTTCTTGCCATGGAGGGAGTGCAGCGAAGATTCACCAGACTGATACCTGGGATGGCAGGAATGACGTATGAGGAGAGATTGGGTCGATTGGTCTTATATTTGCTGGAGTTTAGAAGAATGAGAGGGGATCTCATTGAAACTTATAAAATTCTAACAGGACTAGACCGACTAGATGCAGGAAGGATGTTCCCGATGGCAGGGGAGTTCAGAACCAGGGGTCACAGTCTAAAGAAAAGGGGTAAGCCATTTAGGACAGAGATGAGGAGGAATTTCTTCACCCAGAGAGTGGTGAACCTGTGGAATTCTCTACCACACAAGGCAGTTGAGGCCAATTCATTAAATATATTCAAGAAGGAGTTAGATATATTTCTTAAGGCTAAAGGGATATGGGGAGAAGGCAGGGACCGGGTACTGAATTTGGATGATCAGCCATGATCTCATTGAATGGCGGAGCAGGCTCGAGGGGCCGAATGGCTTACTCCTGCTCCTATCTTCTATGTTTCTATGTCTCCCCTCACTCCCTCTCTCGCTGTCACCCCTCCCTCCTTCTCTGTCCTCCCTCCCTCTTTCTCTCTCCCTCTCCCCCGGCCCTCCCTCTCCCCCGGCCCTCCCTCTCCCCCGGCCCTCCCTCTCCCCCGGCCCTCCCTCTCCCTCCCTCCCTCCCTCGCTCTCCCTCCCTCCCTCGCTCTCCCTCCCTCCCTCCCTCGCTCTCTCGCTCTCTCTCCCTCCCTCCCTCGCTCTCTCTCCCTCCCCTCCCTCTCTTGCTCTCCCTCCCTCTCTCGCTCTCCCTCCCTCCCTCCTCTCGCTCTCCCTCCCTCTCTCGCTCTCCCTCCCTCCCTCCCTCCCTCTCTCGCTCTCCCTCCCTCCCTCTCTCGCTGATGCCGTCCCTCTCTCGCTGCCGTCCGTCCCCTCCCTCTCGCTGTCCCGCCCCCTCTCTCTCGCTGTCCCCCCCTCCCCTCCCTCCCCCCTCTCGCTGTCGTCCCTCCCTCCCCCTCTCGCTGCCGTCCGTCCCTCCCTCTCGCTGTCCCTCCCTCTCTCTCTCGCTGTCCCCCTCCCTCCCTCCCCTCTCGCTGTCCCCCCCCTCCCTCCCTCCCCCTCTCGCTGTCCCCCTCCCTCCCTCCCCCTCTCGCTGTCCCCCTCCCTCCCTCCCCCTCTCGCTGTCCCCCTCCCTCCCTCCCCCTCTCGCTGTCCCCCTCCCTCCCTCCCCCCTCTCGCTGTCCTCCCTCCCTCCCCCTCTCGCTGTCCTCCCTCCCTCCCCCTCTCGCTGTCGTCCCTCCCTCCCCCTCTCGCTGTCGTCCCTCCCTCCCCCTCTCGCTGTCGTCCCTCCCTCCCCCTCTCGCTGTCGTCCCTCCCTCCCCCTCTCGCTGTCGTCCCTCCCTCCCCCTCTCGCTGTCGTCCCTCCCTCCCCCTCTCGCTGTCGTCCCTCCCTCCCCCTCTCGCTGTCGTCCCTCCCTCCCCCTCTCGCTGTCGTCCCTCCCTCCCCCTCTCGCTGTCGTCCCTCCCTCCCCCTCTCGCTGTCGTCCCTCCCTCCCCCTCTCGCTGTCGTCCCTCCCTCCCCCTCTCGCTGTCGTCCCTCCCTCCCCCTCTCGCTGTCGTCCCTCCCTCCCCCTCTCGCTGTCGTCCCTCCCTCCCCCTCTCGCTGTCGTCCCTCCCTCCCCCTCTCGCTGTCGTCCCTCCCCTCCCCCTCTCGCTGTCGTCCCTCCCTCCCCCTCTCGCTGTCGTCCCTCCCTCCCCCTCTCGCTGTCGTCCCTCCCTCCCCCTCTCGCTGTCGTCCCTCCCTCCCCCTCTCGCTGTCGTCCCTCCCTCCCCCTCTCGCTGTCGTCCCTCCCTCCCCCTCTCGCTGTCGTCCCTCCCTCCCCCTCTCGCTGTCGTCCCTCCCTCCCCCTCTCGCTGTCGTCCCTCCCTCCCCCTCTCGCTGTCGTCCCTCCCTCCCCCTCTCGCTGTCGTCCCTCCCTCCCCCTCTCGCTGTCGTCCCTCCCTCCCCCTCTCGCTGTCGTCCCTCCCTCCCCCTCCCGCTGTCGTCCCTCCTCCCCCTCCCCCCTCTCGTCCCTCCCTCCCCCTCCCCCCCTCGCTCTCGTCCCTCCCCTCCCCCTCTCGTCCCTCCCTCCCCCTCTCGCCCCTCCCTCCCCCTCTCGCCCCTCCCTCCCCCTCTCGCTCTCGTCCCTCCCTCCCCCTCCCCCTCTCGTCCCTCCCTCCCCCTCCCCCCCTCGCTCTCGTCCCTCCCTCCCCCTCTCGCCCCTCCCTCCCCCTCTCGCCCCTCCCTCCCCCTCTCGCCCCTCCCTCCCCCTCTCGCTCTCGTCCCTCCCTCCCCCTCTCGCTCTCGTCCCTCCCTCCCCCTCTCGCTCTCGTCCCTCCCTCCCCCTCTCGCTCTCGTCCCTCCCTCCCCCTCTCGCTCTCGTCCCTCCCTCCCCCTCTCGCTCTCGTCCCTCCCTCCCCCTCTCGTCCCTCCCTCCCCCTCTCGCTCTCGTCCCTCCCTCCCCCTCTCGCTCTCGTCCCTCCCTCCCCC
Organism: Somniosus microcephalus; assembly: GCF_052327205.1. Classification (NCBI taxonomy): domain Eukaryota; kingdom Metazoa; phylum Chordata; class Chondrichthyes; order Squaliformes; family Somniosidae; genus Somniosus; species Somniosus microcephalus. The sequence continues at coordinate 67,692,039 of NC_141003.1, read as the reverse complement.
TCTCGCTCTCGTCCCTCCCTCCCCCTCTCGCTCTCGTCCCTCCCTCCCCCTCTCGCTCTCGTCCCTCCCTCCCCCTCTCGCTCTCGTCCCTCCCTCCCCCTCTCGCTCTCGTCCCTCCCTCCCCCTCTCGCTCTCGTCCCTCCCTCCCCCTCTCGCTCTCGTCCTCCCTCCCCCTCTCGCTCTCGTCCCTCCCTCCCCCTCTCGCTCTCGTCCCTCCCTCCCCCTCTCGCTCTCGTCCCTCCCTCCCCCTCTCGCTCTCGTCCCTCCCTCCCCCTCTCGCTCTCGTCCCTCCCTCCCCCTCGCCCCTCCCTCCCCCTCTCGCTCTCGCCCCTCCCTCCCCCTCTCGCTCTCGCCCCTCCCTCCCCCTCTCGCTCTCGCCCCTCCCTCCCCCTCTCGCTCTCGCCCCTCCCTCCCCCTCTCGCTCTCGCCCCTCCCTCCCCCTCTCGCTCTCGCCCCTCCCTCCCCCTCTCGCTCTCGCCCCCTCCCTCCCCCTCTCGCTCTCGCCCCTCCCTCCCCCTCTCGCTCTCGCCCCTCCCTCCCCCTCTCGCTCTCGCCCCTCCCTCCCCCTCTCGCTCTCGCCCCTCCCTCCCCCTCTCGCTCTCGCCCCTCCCTCCCCCCTCTCGCTCTCGCCCCTCCCTCCCCCTCTCGCTCTCGCCCCTCCCTCCCCCTCTCGCTCCCGCCCCTCCCTCCCCCTCTCGCTCCCGCCCCTCCCTCCCCCTCTCGCTCCCGCCCCTCCCTCCCCCTCTCGCTCCCGCCCCTCCCTCCCCCTCTCGCTCTCGCCCCTCCCTCCCCCTCTCGCTCTCGCCCCTCCCTCCCCCTCTCGCTCTCGCCCCTCCCTCCCCCTCTCGCTCTCGCCCCTCCCTCCCCCTCTCGCTCTCGCCCCTCCCTCCCCCTCTCGCTCTCGCCCCTCCCTCCCCCTCTCGCTCTCGCCCCTCCCTCCCCCTCTCGCTCTCGCCCCTCCCTCCCCTCTCGCTCTCAGCCCCTCCCTCCCCCTCTCGCCCCTCCCTCCCCCTCTCGCTCTCGCCCCTCCCTCCCCCTCTCGCTCTCGCCCCTCCCTCCCCCCCCTCTCGCCCCTCCCTCCCCCTCTCGCTCTCGCCCCTCCCTCCCCCTCTCGCTCTCGTCCCTCCCTCCCCCTCTCGCTCTCGTCCCTCCCTCCCCCTCTCGCTCTCGTCCCTCCCTCCCCCTCTCGCTCTCGTCCCTCCCTCCCCCTCTCGCTCTCGTCCCTCCCTCCCCCTCTCGCTCTCGTCCCCTCCCTCCCCCTCCTCGCTCTCGTCCCTCCCTCCCCCCCTCGCTCTCGTCCCTCCCTCCCCCCCTCGCTCTCGTCCCTCCCTCCCCCCCTCGCTCTCGTCCCTCCCTCCCCCCCTCGCTCTCGTCCCTCCCTCCCCCCCTCGCTCTCGTCCCTCCCTCCCCCCCTCGCTCTCGTCCCTCCCTCCCCCCCTCGCTCTCGTCCCTCCCTCCCCCCCTCGCTCTCGTCCCTCCCTCCCCCCTCGCTCTCGTCCCTCCCTCCCCCCTCGCTCTCGTCCCTCCCTCCCCCCCCTCGCTCTCGTCCCTCCCTCCCCCTCTCGCTCTCGTCCCTCCCTCCCCCTCTCTCGCTCTCGTCCCTCCCTCCCCCTCTCGCTCTCGTCCCTCCCCTCCCCCCTCTCGCTCTCGTCCCTCCCTCCCCCTCTCGCTCTCGCTCCCTCCCTCCCCCCTCTCGCTCTCCTCCCTCCCTCCCCCTCTCGCTCTCCTCCCTCCCTCCCCCTCTCGCTCTCCCTCCCTCCCTCCCCCTCTCGCTCTCGTCCCTCCCTCCCCCTCTCGCTCTCGTCCCTCCCTCCCCCTCTCGCTCTCGTCCCTCCCTCCCCCTCTCGCTCTCGTCCCTCCCTCCCCCTCTCGCTCTCGTCCCTCCCCTCCCCCTCTCGCTCTCGTCCCTCCCTCCCCCTCTCGCTCTCGTCCCTCCCTCCCCCTCTCGCTCTCGTCCCTCCCTCCCCCTCTCGCTCTCGTCCCTCCCTCCCCCTCTCGCTCTCGTCCCTCCCTCCCCCTCTCGCTCTCGTCCTCCCTCCCCCTCTCGCTCTCGTCCCTCCCTCCCCCTCTCGCTCTCGTCCCTCCCTCCCCCTCTCGCTCTCGTCCCTCCCTCCCCCTCTCGCTCTCGTCCTCCCTCCCCCTCTCGCCCCTCCCTCCCCCTCTCGCCCTCCCTCGTCCCTCCCTCCCCCTCTCGCCCCTCCCTCCCCCTCTCGCCCCTCCCTCCCCCCTCTCGCCCCTCCCTCCCCCTCTCGCCCCTCCCTCCCCCTCTCGCCCCTCCCTCCCCCTCTCGTCCCTCCCCTCCCCCCTCCCCCCCTCGCTCTCGTCCCTCCCTCCCCCTCCCCCTCTCGTCCCTCCCTCCCCCTCCCCCCCTCGCTCTCGTCCCTCCCTCCCCCCCTCGCTCTCGTCCCTCCCTCCCCCTCTCGCTCTCGTCCCTCCCTCCCCCTCTCTCGCTCTCGTCCCTCCCTCCCCCTCTCGCTCTCGCCCCTCCCTCCCCCTCTCGCCCCTCCCTCCCACTCTCGCCCCTCCCTCCCGCTCTCGCTCTCGTCCCTCCCTC